>NC_087063.1:0-52075 GCF_963678635.1 Symsagittifera roscoffensis | reverse complement strand
AAACAAACACAAAGCGATACTAGTAAAAATCTTAAATATCTTAGACAACAAGAACATGGCAGTAAATTGGGAGAAATGCGCATTTTTCCAAAAAGAAATAGAGTGGTTGTGATTCAAGATATCAAACTCTGGGGTGAAACCATTGGTGGGAAAGTCAGATGCTATAAGATTCCTTCAAAACCCCAAGAACATATCTGAATTAACCAATATATGAAGTTCGTCCCGAGCCTGTCAACCCTAAGTTCTTCGTTACGTCCACTATTAGTAAAACAAAATCAGTTTACCAATGGAACGACGATCACACGAAGGCCTTTGAAGAATTAAAGAAACAGATTGTTAACATTACAGAGAACAATCATTTCGACTTAAACAGGATGTCAAAATTAAAAACAGACGCTTCACACAGTGGTCTGGGAGACACACAAGAAAAATGGGACGGACAAATTTGGTTAACAATAGCATTCGCTTCTCGATTTTTAAATAGTCAGAAAATGAAATATTCAACGAACAAATTAGAACTTGTGGGAGTGGTTTGGGCTACAGAGCATTTTAAAAATTACTTGTATAGAGCCGAGTTTGAGTTTGTAACGAATCAAAAGGCATTGTTATTGGCTTTAAACGCTAAACAAAGTAATAAAACTATGCACAGAAGACTGACCCGTTGGATAAATCGACTTTTGCCATTTAAATTCAAGATCAAACATATACCAGGAAAAGACATGAGTTTTACAGATTTTTTGTCGAGATTACCTTCAGGGAAAGCCCTCCCAACCTCTCACTACGATAACGAATTTGTAGTGGCATTATTGAAAAAGATAGTAGATAATCTTTCTGTAAATAGTGATTGTAGAAAGAATAATTGTACAAAGAACGAATTGTACAAACCAGTGGATGTAAATAGTATTATTAACTTGGATTACAATAATCCAATGGGCGGTAAGAAAGAATTAACTTTATACATCTAACGGTCGTTCTTTGCGAATATTTTTAATTACATCACCGACACAATTCAAATGTGTAATTCTAATCACTCGCGTTCAGAGTCTTGTACAGGCGGTTGCATTTCATTAAAACTTTCAAAATTCAATTTTAATTACTTCCATCTTTCACATAAAACTTTTCTTTTTTTCTTTCACATTCGTTATTATCAGTTAACCCGTCCCTAAACCTCAAAAGCAAAAATCTAATCTTAGAAATTCTCGCGTCTGTAAAATCGTTAAAAAATTCCATTAGAGCGGAAAACAAAGGAATCATTTTAAATTTTGACAATGACATAATGAAAGACGTTCACAAAAAATTACTCGCCAAATATAAGGGAGATCTGAAATTACCAGACAATCCATTATCCTTCACCAAACATTGCTCCAACAGATTAATTAGACTTATGACAGACGAGGACAAAATACTCAAGGACGTGAAGAAGGCAGTAGAAGAGGGCAGACCACTGGACAGATTCGGAGCTTACCTGAAGACCTTACAACGGGACATCCACGTAAAAGAAGGATCGTTTTTTAATGATAACAGACTGATAGTGCCAGCAGCTCTGAGATCTCTATTTTTGTCGCTAGTCAAAGAAACCCACCCAGGACAGTTCGGAATGAAATCTCTGGAAGAAATTATCTGGTGGCCACATTTATATAGAGATTTGTCACCATGGGAAGAATTGTATCCAGTGTATCAAGGCGGGTAAGAATTTAAAAGTGATTTTGGGCACAAGCAATACTGAGCAATTGCCAATTTTATCTAAACCAAATGAAGAATTAGACTTAGATTTTGCAGTTCCATTGGACAAAAATTGGGGCAACTCAAAATATTTATTAGCATGTATTGATCGCTTCTCAAAACTCCCGTCAGTAGAGGTGGTGAATAACACTTCAGCTTCTTCGCTTTTATCTTTTATGTCAGATCACTGCCACCTTCATGGATTTCCGAAGTCTATCAGAATCGAACATGGGTAATGTTTTATCTCGAACGATTTTAGAAACTTCTGTGAAAAGAACAACATTAACTTCATTTTAAGTACGGTCGGAGATCACAGATCCAATGGAGTCGTAGAACGACTCATCTACACAATTGAAGAAAAACTCTTGGCAATGCCGTTTAATGGACCCAAACCATCTTTAAACGCGGCAATTGATAAAATCATTTGGAATCTTCGTTCAACGAAACAATCATCCATTGGATGCTCTCCATTTTCCAAACTTTTTAGAAGATCGCCAATACTTTTTGGAAATCTCTGGTCTCACACGCGATTAATTTGTATAAAGGGAAGTCAATAATGTCAAGGGATAGAGCTCAAGACTGGGGAGCAAACGACACACTCGAGGATGGCTATCTGGATAACTCAGTAGCAGACAAGAGGGGATACGAGAGCGATCCAACCGACAAGCCTGATCTAAGTCTTCATTGAGCTCCGCTATCCAATCCAATCAACCAGGGAGGTCATTGGTTTAGGAAGACAGTTAACAGAAGGGAGGGCGAACCGTACTTTAAACCCCTTGGTGGAAAACCACTGTCGGACACAACGCATACGGTTACACTTGACAATGGACATGTGCTCAGAAAATTGGATTTAGCTTTTTAAAAAATCAATCTTTGGCTCCCATTAAGTTTTCAGCAGTTCCGAATTCGATAAGAAAAAGTTATGATTTAGCAGGAAAACGGAAGAGACATTTCCCATTGAAGAGGTTGGACTCGAATGAAACCGGCCCATTGACAAGCTACAAACCGATGGGAGCAAAGGCGACGAAAAGGAGGAGAACAAAAATTCCGACTTTTAAAGGTTCAAATTCGCGTATTCGGACTTAGATTCTTTGTTAGACTCAGATCATTGGGACAAAGTTATTGATGACTATTTGGGTACCGACTCGGAAATTGTATATAATGCTCAAACTTATAATAGTGATAGTGATTTAGATCAGTCAGGACGAACCTTATCGAGCAAATTAACACCCAGACGACTAGCACATAACCAGCGGGCACAATTGATAACCCTATTAGGATAGAAAGCTCTCCGGAAAAGAACTCAGAGGTCCCTCCAGTAGAAACCCCGAAGGGCAACGATCCACGTCTCAGAAGGAATCCAGGCCCCCCCCCCCAAATTTTATGGAGACAGGCAATTCATCTATCAAGTGGCTTCAGACCACCGAATTTGTTGCTTCTGTCGACGAACCCCTGATAACCTTTTCAGGCTCGAAAAGCTTACAGACAACATTTTCCTCAGACTCCCCTTCGGATTACTTGACGCCACTCGAGGACATACTTCCCTATCCAACACTGGTGGCTGAAACAACGCAAGAATCCACTTAAACTCCTTCGTCTATGACACCGAAGATCGCAGTACTATCCTCACCATTGGTAGAAGACAGACCCGTCAATCAGGACGATGAGAGATTGATATATCTTCAGTCATAATTATAGAAGTGAGAAAGGAGGCGGACAGCTTTCATGAAACTTTCAACGTCACCTCTTAAAACTCATAACCTCTTTTAGCTAAACTCGTTTTAGTGTTGATCTGATCTTTTATTTTGTTTCATTTACCAATATTATTTTAGCGATTCTCTACACTTAGCCTTAGATTTATTTTACAATTGTCAATTTCTTAGTTTAGTTTAAAAAATTTGTTTATATATCACATAATACTAATTGTATATAACAGTTCTTCAAATGTCTAGTCGTGTATATATCTGTATCATTTTGTAGTCAGCCTGTAAATTTTACCTCCTAGTCACTTCCATGTTAATTTGTATATCCTATGTAAATTCCATTGATGGTAACGCTGGTACTTTTGTTTCAACTTTGGCCCTCGTGGAGTGAGGGGAGAATGGAGTGTATGTGTGATATTGGCTACCCGGGAAAAGTTCAGATATAATGTTTTTTCGTGCATTGGGTAATGTTGTGATTTAGTACGTTTGTTATGTTTCGACCTTGACCTCTATGTGTTAATTACGTACCGGTCAACGTTTACTCTTAGAAGCCCAGTTGACTTCGCGTCCCTAGTTGTTCTTTTAAAATATCGGTCAGCATTAATTCAAAACCTTATTTTAGTCTTTTTCATCTAGTTTAGTTAGAACAGGTTACCAGTGGTTCTTGCACAATTTCTTATGGCGCAGTCATCAACTGATTCGAATCTGCGGGTAATTTTCGCCTTTTGACCAAACCACACTGTAGAACCACCCACCCAATGGACCAACTGGATAGACCAATTCCATCTGGCTATCATCGCTAAAAAGAATTTAGATGTAGATAATCGCAGTAGATGTAGATTGACGGTAACGCCCAGTTGATCGCAGTAGATGTAGATTGAGGGTTGACAGACTATTTGAGTACCGATTAAACCCCAAGAACATATCTGAATTAACCAATATATGAAGTTCGTCCCGAGCCTGTCAACCCTAAGTTCTTCGTTACGTCCACTATTAGTAAAACAGAATCAGTTTACCAATGGAACGACGATCACACGAAGGCCTTTGAAGAATTAAAGAAACAGATTGTTAACATTACAGAGAACAATCATTTCGACATAAACAGGATGTCAAGATTAAAAACAGACGCTTCACACAGTGGTCTGGGAGCCACATTAGAAAAATGGGACGGACAAAATTGGTTAACAATAGCATTCCCTTCTCGATTTTTAAATAGTCAGAAAATGAAATATTCAACGAACCAATTAGAACTTTTGGGAGTGGTTTGGGCTAGAGAGCATTTTAAAATTTACTTGTATAGCGCCGAGTTTGAGATTGTAACGGATCACAAGGCATTGTTATTGGCTTTAAACGCTAATCAAAGTAATAAAACTATGAACAGAAGACTGACCCGTTGGACAAATCGACTTTTGCCATTTAAATTCAAGATCAAACATATACAAGGAAAAGACATGGGTTTTACAGATTTTTTGTCGAGATTTACTTCAGGGAAAGCCCTCCCAACCTCTCAATACGATAACGAATTTGTAGTGGCAATATTGAAAAAGATAGTAGATAATCTTTCTGTAAATAGTGATTGTAGAAAGAATAATTGTACAAAGAACTAATTGCACAATCCAGTGGATGTAAATAGTATTATTAACTTGGATTACAATAATCCAATGGGCGGTAAGAAAGAATTAACTTTTTACATCCAACGGTCGTTCTTTGCAAATATTCTTAATTACATCACCGACACAATTCAAATTTGTAATTCTAATCACTCGCGTTCAGAATCTTGTACAGGCGGTTGCATTTCATTAAACCTTTCAAAATTCAATTTTAATTACTTCCATCTTTCACATAAAACTTTTCTTTTTTTTCTTTCACATTCGGTATTATCAGTTAACCCGTCCCTAAACCTCGAAAGCAAAAATCTAATCTTAGAAATTCTCGCGTCTGTAAAATCGTTAAAAAATTCCATTAGATCGGAAAACAAAGGAATCATTTTAAATTTTGACAATGACATAATGAAAGACGTTCACAAAAAATTACTCGCCAAATATAAGGGAGATCTGAAATTACCAGACACTCCATTATCCTTCACCAAACATTGCTCCAACAGATTAATTAGACTTATGACAGACGAGGACAAAATACTCAAGGACGTGAAGAAGGCAGTAGAAGAGGGCAGACCACTGGACAGATTCGGAGCTGACCTGAAGACCTTACAACGGGACATCCACGTAAAAGAAGGATCGTTTTTCAATGATAACAAACTGATAGTACCAGCAGCTCTGAAATCTCTATTTTTGTCGCGATTCAACGAAACCCACCCAGGACAGTTCGGCATGAAGTCTCTGGAAGAAATTATCTGGTGGCCACATTTATATAGAGATTGGTCACCATGGGAAGAATTGTATCCAGTGTATCAAGGCGGGTAAGAATTTAAAAGTGATTTTGGGCACGAGCAATACTGAGGAATTGCCAATTTTATCTAAACCAAATGAAGAATTAGACTTAGATTTTCCAGATCCATTGGACAAAAATTGGGGCAACTCAAAATATCTATTAGTATGTATTGATCGCTTCTCAAAACTCCCGTCAGTAAAGGTGGTGAATAACACTTCAGCTTCTTCGCGTTTTGCTTTTATGTCAGATCACTGCCACCTTCATGGATTTCCGAAGTCTATCAGAATCGAACATGGGTAATGTTTTATCTCGAACGATTTTAGAAACTTCTGTGAAAAGAACAACATTAACTTGATTTTAAGTACTGTCGGAGATCACAGATCCAATGGAGTCGTAGAACAACTCATCTACACAATTGAAGAAAAACTCTTGGCAATGCCGTTTAATGGACCCAAACCATCTTTAAATGCGGCAATTGATAAAATCATTTGGAATCTTCGTTCAACAAAACAATCATCCATTGGATGCTCTCCATTTTCCAAACTTTTTAGAAGATCGCCTAATACTTTTTGGAAATCTCTGGTCTCACACGCGATTAATTTGTATAAAGGGAAGTCAATAATGTCAAGGGATAGAGCTCAAGACTGGGGAGCAAACGACAAACTCGAGGATGGCTATCTGGACAACTCAGTAGCAGACAAGAGGGGATACGAGAGCGATCCAACCGACAAGTCTGATCTAAGTCTTCATTGAGCTCCGCTATCCAATCCAATCAACCAGGGAGGTCATTGGTTTAGGAAGACAGTTAACAGAAGGGAAGGCGAACCGTACTTTAAACCCCTTGGTGGAAAACCACTGTCGGACACAACGCACACGGTTACACTTGACAATGGACATGTGCTCAGAAAATCGGATTTAGCTTTTTAAAAAATCAATCATTGGCTTCCATTAAGTTTTCAGCAGTTCCGATTTCGATAAGAAAAAGTTATGATTTAGCAGGAAAACTGAAGAGAAATTTCCCATTGAAGAGGTTGGACTCGAATGAAACCGGGCCACTGACAAGCTACAAACCGATGGGAGCAAAGGCGACGAAAAGGAGGAGAACGAAAATTCCGACTTTTAAAGGTTCAAATTCGCGTATTCGGACTTAGATTCTTTGTTAGACTTAGATCATTGGGACAAAGTTATTGATGACTATTTGGGTACCGACTCGGAAATTTTATATAATGCTCAAACCTATAATAGTGATAGTGATTTAGATCAGTCAGGACGAACCTTATCGAGCAAATTAACACCCAGACGACTAGCACATAACCAGCGGGCACAATTGATAACCCTATTAGGATAGAAAGCTCTCCGGAAAAGAACTCAGAGGTCCCTCCAGTAGAAGCCTCGAAGGGCAACGATCCACGTCTCAGAAAGAATCCAGGCCCCCCCAAAGTTTTATGGAGACAGGCAATTCATCTGTCAAGTGGCTTCAGACCACCGAATTTGTTGCTTCTGACGACGAACCCCTGATAACCTTTTCAGGCTCGAAAAGCTTACAGACGACATTTTCCTCAGACTCCCCTTCGGATTACTTGACGCCACTCGAGGACATACTTCCCTATCCAACACTGGTGGCCGAAAAAACGCAAGAATCCACTTCAACTCCTTGGTCTATGACACCGAAGATCGCAGTACTATCCTCACCATTGGTAGAAGACAGACCCGTCAATCAGGACGATGAGAGAGTGATATATCTTCAGTCACAGTTATAGAAGTGAGAAAGGAGACGGGCAGCTCTCATGAAACTTTCAACGTCACCTCTTAAAACTCATAGCCTCTTTTAGCTAAACTCGTTTTAGTGTTGGTCTGATCTTTTATTTTGTTTCATTTACCAATATTATTTTAGCGATTCTCTACACAGCCTTAGATTTATTTTACAATTGTCAATTTCTTAGTTTAGTTTGTAAAATTTTTTTATATATCACATAATACTAATTGTATATAACAGTTCTTCAAATGTCTAGTCGTGTATATATCTGTATCATTTTGTAGTCAGCCTGTAAATTTTACCTCCTAGTCACTTCCATGTTAATTTGTACATCCTATGTAAATTCCATTGATGATAACGCTGGTACTTTTGTTTCAACTTTGGCCCTCGTGGATTGAGGGGAGAATGGAAAGTATGTGTGATATTGGCTACCCGGGAAAAGTTCAGATATAATGTTTTTTTCGTGCATTGGGTAATGTTGTGATTTAGTACGTTTGTTATGTTTCGACCTTGACCTCTATGTGTTAATTACGTACCGGTTAACGTTTACTCTTAGAAGCCCAGTTGACTTCGCATCCCTAGTTGTTCTTTTAAAACAACGGTCAGTTTTAATTCAAAACCTTATTTTAGTCTTTTTCATCTAGTTTAGTTAGAACAGGTTACCAGTGGTATTTGCACACTTTTATTATGGCGCAGTCATCAACTGATTCGAATCTGCGGGTAATTCCCGCCTTTTGACCAAACCACACTGTAGAACCACCCACCCAATGGACCAACTGGATAGACCAATTCCATCTGGCTATCATCGCTAAAGAGATTTTAGATGTAGATAATCTGAAGGAACCATAGGAACTGGAGACTACGATCCCTGTCTTAAAAGGCGCCCAGGAGTCAGAAAATAAACCACAGAGGAAAACCAGGGAGGCCAGAAATAAAGAAACCATGCGAGTCTATGAACACGCAGAAGACAAAAGAATTGCAGAAGAGAAACGAAAGTTCGGAGGCATGAGGAGTTATGAGGCCGATAAAAAAGTAAGATCTATCTTATATCTGGCCCTAGGAGCTGAAAGAAAGAGAGTTTCAAACACACTCAGGGGTTAAAGTCCTAGGAATCTCCTTCAAAGAGTTTTTCGACCTACTGGAAACAGCTTTTATCAAACCCATAAATATTTTGTTCGAACGATACAAATTGCTAAGCAGAAAACAGAAGGACAGGGAATCCTGTGACCAATTTTGATGCGCACTGTCTGACTCAGCAAGATCAAGGGAAATTGGAATCAACGCCGAACATCAACGCGCAATTATCGGCATGCAAAAAAATTATACATCTTTCATCTATGTTTTAAAAGCACATCCGTGTTTTTAAGGTATATGTTATTTTCAGAGGGAGCTCTGGAGTCTCTGTTTGATCTCAACGCACTCAATGAAGGCGAAGAATACAACAGCAAGAAATGCACTGAGTTTAAGCTACAAGGGTCAACTAATCTTTCGGTAAAGATCCACAACAGTATTCGCATTGAACTGGGCGATCGAAGTTTTGTGAGAGCTGTAGGACTCTTCCACGCACAAGTATTTTATGAAGGTTAGTTTTGCGATTTCATATTAAACTTATTAATTTTAAAAAATTTAGGGTCAGAAATAATATAATTGTTACGGTGTTCTCAATAACTGACTAACCAGAGACGGTTTTAAGCAGGGGCGGATCTAGGATTTTCTCGAGTGGGATTTTTTTGATTTTTAAAAAACTGTCGAAAATTTTGACGACTTTTTTTTAGGTTGACCAAATTGATTTTCCGAGTTCTCCTAAAGCAGTAAAAAGACACTGTTTTGACCAAATTCTTAGCGTGCATGCAAACGTTTTTGGGCACTTTTTGGAAAATTTCGACCAAAAAATCACGTTTTTTTCGGCGCGCGCTCCCCCCTCAAAGTTAGTATATATTGGCGCCGAATGCACCATAAGAAAAACTTTAGGGTCTGTCGGCCAAAAATGTCTTTTTAAAAAATTACCAAAGAGGGGAACCTTTGGGTCGGCAGGGTGTCGAATACCTCAGGGAGAGGGTACGTCCGACCCACCCCCCTAAATCCGCCTCTGGTTTTAAGACAGTGATTGGCTGAAAATAACTGAAAAAAATTTCCACCAGTCGGTCCATCCATCAGGAGGACGCCACCGGTTTTAAGTGTTTCCGCTAGACTAGCTTGCAAAATCACATAAGTCGACGAAAAATTGAATCCACGACTAGGAATTAATTGGCTTTTTTTTCTACGAAATTACAATGGAAAATGTTACAACTTCCTGGGTTGATTTTTGGACCAAGTTAGCATCCCCTCCAAGTTGAAAAAAAAAGATCCTTCACACCACCATTTATTTTTGATAAATATTGCTTAGCGCTGCATGGGAAATACTCGTCTCTGATTGGCTGAAAAATTCAAGTTAGAAACTATAATTTGGAAGCTACACGTTTTAAGAGATCAACTCAGTCGGCGTTTCAAAGTAGTCAAATTCCTTCTCCCTAAAGCGTGCTAGGGGGCGACATTAAATTGATGCGTTTTTTTTTAGAAAACGAGCAACCTCTTGTTGCCGAAGTATTCGTATGCGACAAAGCGAGCTTGGAAGAGTGTCGAAAATGTCCTGACGGAAACTTCACATTCGGCCATCATGCAATGTGGACCTACATTGGATGTGACTTGTTCGGTGATGAGATCGAAATTAGATTTGACCTCGCCTCCTTATTTCACAACCAAATACGCATTTGTGAAGTGAAGATACTTGGAATGATGAGTAAGTTTTTGAACACTGACATAAAGTGAACATGATGAAAAAGGCTCATAAAATGTATCTTGTGCCCCCTTTAAACCTGCTGTCAACGAATGTAGTAATTAGTAATTTTTATTGTAGATCAATCAGGGGTGGATGTAGAAATTTCTCAAGGTTCCATTGGATTTTTAAACAAATTTTTGGAAACGTTGTTTCATTACCTTTTTCTTGAGTCGACCAAATTGATTTTCCGAGAGCTCTTTTAAAACACCTTTTTGACGTTTATTTACGCCGCAGATAAATGTTTGTGTATACAATCCAAGGGGTCGTTTTTAGGGAACTGTTTAAAGGTTTTGACTGAAAGTTCGCGTGTTTTTGGAGAGCGATCCCTCCGAAATCATATAGCACCCGGTTGACCTCCACGAAAAAAAATTTCTGGTGATACAATTTGACGAATGCAGCTAATGAACAAGTGCTTGTCATACAAATAAGAGTCGGTGAACGTAGTTTAGACTCTTACATAGATCGCGATGATTTTTTTTCCAGGAAAAGTCTTAAAATTTGTTAAGGCTCAAAATTACTTTTTTTCGTGGTTTGACTTTTGTTCCAGTAATTCAAGCTTTGAGGCCCGTACCCAGAAAATTTTCTAAAACAGTCCTGTAAGAACCTTTTTCAGCTCTAAGTTTCAGATCTGAAATAGGTTGTGAAATGCTTAAATAACGCTTGGATACTTTGAGGATTGGTTATTTCAGATCTAATTTCAGGTCTGAAATTTTCTTTTTCTTGGTTATTTCCGATCTGAAAAAATCTATTACAGATCTAATTTCAGATTTAAAATTTAGTTTTTCTCGGTTATTTCAGATTTGAAAAATCAAGGATTCGGAAACAATTTTTGCTATTTTTGAATTTGTTTAGCATCTGCTAGCTACTAGCAGGTACTCAGCAAAGTCTCAAATTGGTGACTGCCGAAAAAATATTTCCCCAAGTATGGGATAAACCTTTGCAACGCATAAGTAGCGCATGAAATTCATACATTTTACAGGTCTTCTAACAGTTTTTAAAAACTTTATAACACAGTTGAACAGGAAGTTTAGTTCGAAAAAAAATGTTTGTGAATATCTTTTAAGCGCTAAGTTTTTCTGGCCGCTAGTTAATCTAAACATAATTGTGTATTGCACAACCATCAAAAAATAAAAATTCCATTTTTTACTTGAAATGCAGAAATGATAAATTAACAAAAGATTTCTCAGATCTGATTTCAAGATCTGAAATTTGTTTTTCAAGGTTATTTCAGATCTGAAATTTTTCATTACAGATCCAAATTTCAGATCTGAAATTTGTAAATTCTTATCAAAATCTGAAAAAAAGAATTTCGGATCTGAGAATCAACTTATGTAAGAAATAAAGAATTTCAGATGTTGCACAGAAAATCTCCTGAGTACGGGTGCCAAATATTAATTTCTTTGAAATTCGAAAGTGGAGATATTTCAGAAAATCCAGTCTGCTTTATCTGGTTTTTATTTGACTTTATCGACTCTTTTTTGACTGTTGGCTATTTTTTTGATACTAACAAAATTATATGAAGGCTTTTTTTCCAATAAAATTGCCTTTTTTCCTACATCAACAAAGAACATAAACTAAAACTGAGAATTCAAACTAATAACGTATATGAAAACAAAAAATTGAAGCAAAACACAAAATTGCAGAAGTTTCACAAGTCCGGTTTGGCCTCGATGCACAAAAGATCCCTCTACACAATTCCGTACTTTGAGTAAATAGAAAAAAAGCTTAATAAACAAATTAATTTCAAAAACTCGAAAAAGGGTCATAAAATGTAAGTAGTATTGTATCGTGTCCCGGATCCTAAAGGGGGGGGTCCTTCCTAAGGGGGGGTCCTCGCGTAAAGCAAAATCCTAGGAAAGGGGTCCTTATTTTTTTGGAGGACCCCTATCCTAGGATTTTGTAAACGAAAGAAATTTTCCACCCAAAAAGCAGAAGACCCCCTACTTAGGATCTTGCTAACTTTAGCTTAACAACAAGGGACACGATACAAAATTCTTTCTAATTCCAATTTTTGGGGTCCTAATTATTGGTCCTGGTTAATTATATGAATCATATTAACTGTTATATTTGTTTCGGGCAAATGAACTTTCGACCTAGTTGAAATTTGTTAGTGAACGGGGAATTGGCTTTTATGGTATATAATAAAAATGCGCCGGCCAATTTGGCAGCGTAGCTTAACTGTTGGCAGCAGTAAACTAATTCCTTAACTTGACCTAAATTTTATGGTGAAAAGGCAGTAAATTGAAATTACTCTCAAAAGGCGGCGGCCGTTTCTGGGCAAAATATACCAAATGATAAATTTGACAAATGAGAAAAATGAAATTAGAGGGAACTTGGTGTACTGAAGATATTGATAATGAACATTTACAATTAAGAGTGTTTTCAACCGCGAAAAAAAACTCATTTTTCAAATTTTGTAATGAACGCTACGTCGTCTTCCTCGAAAGGGCAAAGGAAATTTCAAAGAAAGAATACGAGTTAATTTTCAAAGAACAATTTTATTTGAGTGAGCTTCAACAAATCTCTTGGTGCATTTCTACAAAACAACAGTATGGTACTGTGAGCGATTTGAATTTTGCTGATTATGAAAACGTATTCGACTATTCGTTTGATTTTACCTCAAAAAGGGTTGATAAAGACTTGGAGAGAAAAATCCGTCTATGTTTCAACAAGCTATCAAAATACAAAAAACTTCCGGTGGTTTATTTAATTATTTACCACCGTTATCTTAATGAGACTAAATGGTATTTGCAAGGTCACTTTTATTTCCACTGGCTTGAAATTCAGCAGGTTGGAGAGGTGTTGGAAAAAATAAATAATGAAATTGCAAAAAAGCAGAGTAACTCCTATTGATTTGAAAATAATTCACGAAATTTATACGTCTTTGAAACAAACTTATCCTGATAATTCTAACCGACGCAACTATTTTCTAGCTGCATGTTCTCTGTTTTTTGTTAGTTCTGATAACCTTAACTACGACATTTTAATTAAGTTGAGACCTTATGGTGGCTTGATTGGTATTGATAACTCTTCCTTGGACAAATACTTGAAAAATTCCAAAATTTTAAGATTGCACGCTATTTTGCACGATGCGGCCGGATTTATACACGAATTTTATCAACAGGGTCCCACGTACTGTTACATGTTGCCCTGGAACTGTAATAACAGCTTATTGGGACATTTTAGTGGAATAGCGTTCTGCCTTTTTATTAAGTTGAAAAAACCAGAAAATTATCATTTACTAGAATGCTAGGCGAGAGATCAGTTGTGCTTGACGTGGAAGGCTTTTGTTACAAGAAAAACGCCTTTGTGGTTAAAGAATTAGCAATAACAACTTCAGACTACAGCGATCGACTCATTTTCCTACCTCCAGTGAATTTCAATATACTACCAAAGCTTGAACAAAAAGCTTATAACTGGTTAACAAATTATTTACACGGTCTCCATTGGGAAAACGGTGATTATCTTTATATAAACTTGAATCAAATACTTCAGAGTTTTGTGCTGAGAAATCCCGGTGCCTTTTTTCTACGCTAAAGGAAAAGAAAAGACAGAATTTTTGGCCAAGTACTTGGACCGAAAGATTGAAAACCTTGATGATTTGGGCTGTCCTCGGGTTGAAAACTTATATTTTAAAAATTATCCAAGTTGCAATAAACATATTCCACATTACAACTCCAGGAATCATTGTGCCCTGAAGAAAACCAAGGTTTTTTATGATTGGTTGAAAAATGAACAACAGCGAGAGATCAGCGAAAGTGGAGACATACCTATCACCAAATTCAATGCTTTGTGCGTGGATGACTCCAGAGGGTGATATTAAAATTTCATTAACGAGAATAGAGCGTATTGATTGCAGTGGCCAAATTGTTCAGAGGAAGGAGCAAATAATAATTTCCGAAGAAGAGTTGTCTACGTTGAAGAGGTTTTTTCCAGTTATTGATCAATTTGTATACTTCCAGAGATTCAAGTTTATCAGAAATGTTAGCCAGCAAGCGAGGAGTATATCTTCCCGAACTAGTCTTAGTACCCAAACGTCAGCCAGGAGTTCAGATGGATCTAAACAGCAGTGAATTGCCAGATGAGATTAAGACGATTGTGAAAGAGGATACTGTGAAGAAAATAATGTACTACAAAAAAACTGCAAATATCCCAGCAAACTTTTTTTTAGAAATGCATGACATAAATGATAGAGATTTCACACGTTATGAAATTTTTTACTGTTCTCAAAAGTAATTTAATTTTTTACAAGCTTCATTCACAGAGAGAAAAAGTCTAACACAGTCTGTAGAATAAATAGTTTCTCAAATGTCAAAAGCAACAACAGCAGTAGATGAACCTGACGCAACATTAGTAACAGAGTTTGTTTATAACGAGACAAACAGTGAAAAAAAAATCATGGAGGTTTTGTAACAATGTAACTTTGCCAAGGTCTGAAGAAGTTTTTGTTGCGCAAATGGTAGTAATTCTAATTTTACTACTTTTCTGCATTCTCAAACTTTCTTTCACTAAATTAAGTTGCGAAGAAACGTCAGTTTGGTTCTCGATTTTATCAGGCTTGGTTGGTTACGTACTACCAAATCCAAGAATATGAATAAAGTGATTGATACTTCGACAAGAATTTTTATGGCGATAGTGGGACCTTCAGGATCCGGGAAAACTGAGTTAATTTTGAAACTTCTGATGGGAAATACTTTTTATCCTAAATTTGGATCCGTTCTATATCTTTACAAAGAGATGCAACCTGCATTCTCAGTAAAAGTGTCTTCTCGCGAAGTGTATGTGGAGTTCATGAAATTCGACGGATTCGAATCTGTGAGAAAATTAGAAAATGTTCTTCTAGTTTTCGATGATTCATGTGAAGACATCTATAATGACAAGGAATTTGTTAGGTTAGCGACAGCGGGTAGACATAGAGGGATAGATGTAATATATGTTAAGCATAACTTGTTTCAACAAAGTCGATGGTCGCGTACGATTGATTTGAACACTTCACACATCATTCTGTTCAAATCGCCTCGCGACGTTCAGCAACTAGATCTTTTAGGAAGACAATTGAATGTATCAAAATTTTTGAGAAACTGTTACGAATTAGCTACCAGAGACTCTTTTGGACATCTTCTAATCGACTTGGACCCCCGTACATCAGATTGTTTGAGATATTGTTCAAATATCACACCACCTGGGCCAACAGTTTTTTTTATTTACCCTTATCTGAAGCAGAAACTACTCCAATCACAAATGAAAAAGAAAAACTTATCTATTCTGCGGCATATGGTACAACTGAAACCTGACCAGCTCAGAAGATTAATTAGAAAAACTTCAAATCGTGAGATCATAACACTTATTTGTGAATGTTTGCTCAATGTAGTCAATGGAAACGTACCCGTTAAAATCGCAAACATCGAACGATTCGAGACAGCATACAAATACTTAATAACTCCAAAAACCAGTGTTGTCAAAAAACGTGCGATTATTTTGAGTAAAGAAGGCTTCCATTTAGTTCCACAAATACTTTATTTTTGTTTCAAGTACCTCACAACTTAATGATGACTGCTGAAGAATGCATTTTAATTCCGAAACACTTATATGTTAAAGAGCAGCCACATGCTGCACGTGTTCTTCATGATAATAATATTAAACATAAAAATGCTCAACTGTCCTATCTTAACCGGCTTAGACCCCAATTACCTCCACAAACTAGTAAGACTACTGCAACGAAGGAAACATTTACGGATAATGTTGAGCCCCATCAAGAACAGCTTAAACTGTTAACGGACGATGAAGAAGTACCGGTCGAACGTGTTAAAGACGAAATACTAGAAAAGAAACACAATAGACAGACCGAAAGCATTTTAGCACAGTTACAAGTTTTAGAAGACAAAAAATTTGTTAGAGCAAAAACCGTACTTGAAATCATAGAAAATTCAGAAAGAGTAACCATAAACCGTGACAATGAGGTGATATATGTAGATAAAGTACCAACAGGACTTAAAACTACAATATTTTTATACGACATACAACAAACAACGAAAAAATTACACAATCCGGCGTTCATTAACATTTTAACCGCTCTCAACTTGAATGAAAACCTGGTAATAAATCAAAATGCCAAACACGCGGTTCAGTCAGCGCCTATTAACGCTCAAGAGAAACGAGAACCCGGACTCTCAAGAACCCGCTCAATGTCGCCCACTTGGCAGTCAAAAAGTAGTGCAAACCTTAAGAGAAGTAAAAAACACAAACGAAAAAGTCTCAGCGGTAATAGAAAAACCCAAAACCAAAAACGTGAAAAAGAGTCAGAAGAAGGCTCTGACTCATACGGAACGCCCCATAACGATTCAGATTCTCCAACGTCAGAAAAGACGAAGGCGCAAACGAAACAATGGGAAAATTACCAAGATTGAAGAAAAATTGTTGAAAACTAAATACAGTGACAAAGGTCCCGCGTTATTTGGTAGTGTGAACAACTTGATAAAAGCAAGCAATTTGTCGCAAAAGAAAGTTAAACATTTCCTTCATACTGAACCTGCTTACACGAAATATTGAACTGTGATCCGAAAAACGCCGCGACTCAAGGTCATAGTTTACGATATCGACGAAATCTGGTCATTAGATCTGGCCTTTGTTGATAAACTTGCCCAGTACAATCATGATGTTAAGTATCTGCTTGTTGCAGTTGACTGCATGTCCCGCTATCTCAGAGTGCAACCCTTGAAATCGAAGTATGCTACTACAACAGCAGAAGCGTTCAAACTAATGATAACGACAGAACAACCGGAAAAAGTATGGGTGGACAAGGGCACAGAGTTTAAAGGGTCCTTCGAAGCATTATGTAAAAAGAAAGGCATAAACACATATAGCACAGGGAGCGAGAAAAATTCCGCATTCGCTGAGAGAAATATCCGTTCCTTGAAAAATCTTATTTATAAGTACTTGGAGGATAAATGGACTTACTCTTACATTGACAAATTGCAAGATTTTGTCAATGCAATTAATTCGAGAACAAATCGTGTCACAAATCTTGCACCAAATAAAGTAACTAAAAAAGATGTTCCTCGCCTGATTTCATTAAGAGCAGAACAGTTTTTGAAGTTAGTTCGACGTCCAAAGCTTTATGTTGGTGATTATGTTAGACTTGCCAAAGTAGACATACGTTTTCGCAAGGGTTACAAACAATCGTTCACCGATGAAGTGTTTGAAGTTTTTGACATACCAACACGAAATCCCCCAACATACAATTTGATTGATTCTAACAGAGAACCGATTGAGGGAAAATTTTACGAGTCTGAACTGATTCGCGTTCTGGAGAAGGACAATCATGACTGAGGGCACTTCCGACAGCCTTTTCACCCATAATGTTCCCCCTTCCTTCACAATTACCCTAGTTTCATCTGCATCAATGAACGTTTTTAAAGATAACACTCTGGCCAACTTCAAAATTCTCCTGAGTGAAGAAATAAATTTGCAAGGTGAATGGAGAGTAGCAGTTACAGAAATTACCTTCCCTACTCAGATAAACAACGTAACTGACAACAACATTGTGTACTACAAAAATGATCGGGTTATAGCAAGCATGAAAGTTGAGAAAGACAAGATCTCCAGACCTTACCTTGGAGAAACAGCAAAAATAACAAAAGGAGAATATACGAGCATTGATCAAATACTGGACGAGATTCGTCGAAAGACAGAATTAGAGAAATTGGATTACGTAATAGATCCAATAACCAAACATCTTTCCTTATGGCTGCATTATTGGGAAGGTATAACTTTTTCAAGCCGCAAATTCCTAGTCTACTTGGATTCAAAGGCGTCAGAGATGGAACTGGTTATCATATAGGTTACAAACAAGGAAGCACGAAACATAGCACATTCTCCACCCAAGATCTTATTGCTGACTATCCCGTTGATGTATGCGCTGGTACTCAGCTTATGTTTATTTATCTGGACATAATTCATTATCAAATAGTCGGAGACACAAAAGCACCCCTTTCACGAGTCATTGATACAAATCGTCGAGTGAAAAACGGTTACGCATGTACAATTGAACCGAATCATCGTAAAGTGTTTAGTAATTTGGATTTTAAAAAACTTTTGGTCAATAATATTTCCAATATTTCTGTGAACTTGCGCACAGAAACTGGAGGACTTGTTCCTTTCGCTGTAGGGGGAAAAGTTGTTCTGACTTTGAAATTTCAAAAGTTTAGCGATTGATCAAAATGGATTCATATTACCACAACCAAGCAAACCTACCACATTTCTCGGGGCATTATAGACAACGAGGCAGTGGCTTCGGTGCATTAGCCTTGGGAATAGGAAGAGTCGCACTTCCACTGGCTCGAAAATTTGTGATACCCGCGGCTAAAAAAATCGGAAAAGAACTACTTCTTCAGGCAGCTCCAGAACTGATAGAAGTTGCAACAAAAAGAAAAAGTCCTAAGCAGGCACTCAAAAGCACCGTAAGAAAAACAATCAAAAAGCAAGTAGGAGGAGGAAGTAGATCTCGGAAAAGTCATCCGAAAAGAACGACGGCGTTTAAACGAAAAACGAGACGCGTCATTCCCAGAAAACGAACTGCACAGAGAAGTCGCTCCGATTTCTTTACAAGGGTTAAAAATGATTTCTAATTTAATCCCGAGTGAAGCAACTCACAGCTCCTTGGACTTATTTGAGAAACCGCCTTTACTTGTCACTTTTGAAAATGCATTCACCCAAAAAATTGGACCTTCCTACTCTCCTGATGGTCCTATGCTCGAGTTTGAAGTACTCGGCGACAGAAATAGTTTCATCGATCTTCAAAGTACTCGTTTGGAAATAGTTGCACGAATTGTTCGAAGCAATGAAAACGTGCTTCGAACGCATGCTACAGAGGCGGCAAACAGAGATACGCCGTATTTTGTTAACAATCCTTTATCTTCATTATTTTCTGAGTGTACACTGTCTCTGAATGGTGAAAAAATATCAACTACCAATGCTAATTTTGCCCATAAAAGCTTTATTGAGACCGAGGCTTCATACGGTAATGATGCCAAAAAAACATGGTTGGCTTGTCAAGGTTATTAATATGAAGAAAATCCATCAGCCATTGACGGTGCTGGAAGGAGAGCTGATGATGTTACGGAGCGTAAAGGTCTCGTTGCGGCCTCGAGCGAGCTGAAGCTATTTAGTAAAATTGCTTGCGACTTTTTGTCGTGTGACAAGCATCTACTTAGCGGTGTGACAATAAGATTGTCTCTTAGACGTTCTCCTAATGATTTTGTTGTCATATCTGAAGATGCAGCTAAACAAAACAAGGTCCAAATAATCGAAGCTAACCTCTATGTCAGAAAGATGACTGTGACTGACTATGTTCTCTCATCAATAGAAAAAACTTTGTTGAAGAACCCGGCAATTTACAATTACATCGAAGTAGTACCAAAAACGTTTCTCGCAACTGCAGGAGTACAAAGCTGGCGACAAGAGGATGTTTTTGCAAAAGAACCTGTTCGAAGAATGATAGTAACAATGAGCATAAACGAAGCATATTTGGGTACTAATAGAACAAACCATTTTCAATACCAGAAATTTGGGTTGAATGAGATCATTGTGTACAGAAACGGTCTTCCCATTGCCGGAACTCCCATCTCAACATCAGACAATAAAAGAATTTATTACAATACGCTTGAGGCTCTTGATTTTGTTTTAAACACTAGTCATGGAATCAGTCTCGCTAATTATGATAATCATTATATTATGGCTTTTGATCTCACGTCTACTCAGGAGGCTTCACACGATTTTATTCATCCTGAATTGACCAATTGCATTATTTCGCTCGAACTCAAGTTTGACGCAGGTCTCGGTAATAACGTCGAGTTATTGTTTATGGGAGAGCGTGCATCAACAGTTTATGTGCGTTTAGATAGAAAAATTACCAAAAACACTCTTATGACCTCCTCTAGGTAAACGATTATGTGATTATCCCCTCGTGTACAAGAATATGCGACGTACAATTCACGAGGGAAATCAGCTACTGTTGAAAAAACCAATACAATCAGCTGATTCAGTGTTATGCGGACTTTATTGTATTTATGTTGCTCATGTTATAATTACAAACAAATTTCCAATAGGTTTCAAACTTAATGATCATGATTTGATAAGATTTGCCAAACATATGTTATTCTAAATTAATTTATTGATGTTTTTGTAAAATTTATAAATTCGTTTTTTTTTCAATTCATTCTTATTAACAACAAAAAATTTTTTCTGCAAGTTTATGTGAACCGCGAAAAGTTTCATATCAAGTCCTTCGAAATATTAAGGCATGGCCGTTTGGTTTAAGGGGCAATAGCTAACCCGGCGTTGCTCGTCGCTACGCTCCTCGGGAACGCCTCCCGCTTGTGTAGTAACATTTTTTTTGATATACAAGAGCGAAAGAAAACCAATATTTAAAACTTGAATTTCTTCTCCATGATAAATTTCACAAATAAAGTGTTTGAATCAATTTCCATACTACCATACCCACTTAAAATTATGTCAATTATTTTAGAAAACTCAGCAGCGTTTTCACCATTCAAAATATTAGTAAAGCGTTCAATTGTTACGTTAGTAATCAGGTCAGTTTGAGTTTGAACAGATTTAGTTTGCGAGCCGAAGCAAACTTGAGGCAATCGTCTGCGAACTGGAACACCACTAACATCTAAGTTGTTGATGGAGTTATAATTCACAGCTATTTTCAGTTTTTCCATCAGAGGGCGAGACAATTCATAGTTGGAGCAACCCAAAATTAAATATTTGAATGTAGAGAGAAGACAAGGAACAACGAAGGCTTTTGAAGTCATCTTGTTAAGTAAATCGGTAGACTCTTTCGTAAATTCGACCAGCACATGATAATGTTTTTCGTTGTCAATCGAATGGTTGCAAAAATCTAATTTTTTCGAATGGGAGGATACTGCAAAATTTGCTTTTGAAGCGAAGCCTGAAAAGTTGGGTTCATGATTCAGGATGAAAAATTTGTAATTTTTACGGAACTGTTTGAAATAATCAAGGGATTGCTCATACATTGCTTCAACCATTGCTTTGAAGTTTCAATCGAATAACGAGTTGATAATGTTACACAACCCGACAGTTATCAACGTTTTCACTTTCGCATTCCTTTTCAGAGCATGAAGATTTTTTAGATTTGTTTCGCTTTTTTCTAAGTTTTTCAGTCACGTCGCAGTTTTTTGCTTTCGTCAACCTTTTGATTTTTGTATAATTGTCCGCCAAGGACTCGAATTCACCAGATGACAAAGTTATTCCTTGTCGATACTTGAAAGTTCCCTCTTCGTCTTTTTTTGTACAATTTGATAGTTATGTAAGTACCGGTCTGGGCGAATGTTTTTGCACCGACTCTAACTAAACGTTTATCATTCGAAGATAAATCACTAAAATCATCGAAATAGTCTACATCCGTGTCAAGAGAAGCGTACATTATAAATGAATAACAACCAACTGGTTTTTAGTGTGGAACGTTGAAGAATGACTGATCACAGTATACGAGACAGATCATGCACTCCCAAAGTAAAAATTTAGATGATAACGTTTACGAGCGCCCTAAGCCATATTGATAAGACTTAATCACCAAGGATATAATTTCTTTAACGATAAACCTCTTTTTATATGGGTATTTAGTTACTTTTTCCCCCGGCTATACTCTAAAAATCTTCTAGTGTTATTTATTGTGACGGTTATTTTAATGACTGTTATGAATCATGGTAATGAATTTCTAACAGCATAACAAAGAATGTCTGGCAAACTATCATGAAAACTTGATTTTGAGTGCTATCACATAAATCTAAAAAATCGGGTTTTCACATTCATTCCTAACATGACCTCAGGCGTCATGCTTAAAAGAATGAATAAAATTTGATAGCCTCGCCTAAAAAGTTATTTGCTTTGACCTAATTGAACTATGCCACCCCTTTCCTGATCTCATTCTCATTAATAAACTTTTCATACTTTTCATTCTCTCAATTTCATTTCGGTAGTTCAGTCATTTCATTTTAACAAAACTTTAAACCTCTTCAAGTCATGACTAGTCCTTTACAAATAATCTCAGTGTCTGATCGAGAAAGAACAATTATCTACCAAACATACACGAGAGAGTCGATTGCAGTCATCCATCAACAGAAAGAGAGAGTCTCTCCGTCTACAGCAAGTCCGTTCAATGACTTGGCTCCCCGAAAAAACGACGAGAATCAAAACGAGGAATGGACTACAAAAAGTCATATCATGCTACCGAACTACCTCCTTGATCACATCGATCTACTTAGACAGAATCGAAAACGAATGTACGAGAGTTGCACTATTCACGAGAGCTATCCGGCATTAGAAAAGACGGAGATAAACGACACAACCTTGCTCGAGCAGTCTCCAAGAAAAATTCTCTTCGCGTATGACTGCGAGTCAATGCCGTTGTATGAAAATCAGGAGGGATGTATTCGTGATTATGCAGAGCGCGAAGCGTACTGGGATATTCCGACAGCAATGTCTCCCGAGTCGTTTGTTAGGGGAGCAGTTTCAACTCCAGAACAATCAACTTCCTATTCGGATGCTCGGGTTTCATCTAGTGCGGAGACAATTGATCTTGTCACCCCAGATCTCATTCAAGGCACTCCTCCAAATGCAGCTTGCTATGCGCCAAAAAAGAGAAAACTACAGTTTCGAGGTTTCTAATAACTTAAACAAAAAACTTTCCTTTGTTTCAAATATTATTCCAAGGTTTTATATTTTCATTTTTGTTTGATTTGACTTCTAAGCTGTTTTAACATAACTGTGTGTACATTTTTTGTCTCAGTTTTTATTTTGCTTAATAGATCAATTAAAGTTTGCCCCGTAAAGTTTTCAGCAAAATCTTAGAGAAAAACTAGAAAAAAAATCACAAATCGAGAATAATTTTACGCTAAAATTGTTGTTTGAGAAAGAATGAGAGAGAGAGAGAGAGAGAGAGAGAGATAAATACACTTGCTCAGTAGTGAACCCCATTTGGAATATCCTTTTCGGGATATTGCTTTCTTTTCAAAAGAAAGATAAATATGGAAGGGTCCAACATTTTCTTGTTGGTAGTCCAACCATATTTATTTGGCTTTTTTATCAAACACTCTCTGTCCTCTCTCTCATCATACTTTGTGCCCGGTGGGGTTAGCCAGGTCTTACGCAAAGTAACAGAGAGTGTTTTAAGCCATAAATCTGCATTATATTACATTCATATACATGTTTTGGGTGTAAAACGGACAATTTTTTGGTAAAAATGTGAAAAAAAAAAAATTATGTTTTTTTTTCGAAAAATGAACATGACCCTTAACCCTGCTCAGAAATTCATGGCAAATTGATTGAGGGTAGTTTCAATGGATTTGGAGAGAAAAAAAAATTTTTCCAATTTTTTTTTCAATATTTTCACAAAAATCAGATTTTCTCAAAAAATCACAATTTTTTAAGCGTCTACTCTCATTGATTGGGCTATAAATGTTTTTTTTAATTCTACGCTTGTCCTAATTACGTATCAGATAGCTCCTAAAAATTTCAAACCACATTCACTTGAATTTAAAACGTGAACGAATAATTCAAGCTAAAAATGAAGGAAAAAAGAAGTTAAAAAATTATGTTTTTTAAATTTCGAACTTGACCAGTAGAACTGTGCTCGAGGTCCCGCAAAACTTACTAGTTTTTTTGTTGATAGATTTAAAAGATACCTTTTTAAACATTACTTTTTCTTTTTTTCACAACATAAAAATTTTGAGGTTTTCGTTTATTTTGAAAAAAAAAAAAACGCCGGGTTAGCTATTGCCCCTTAAACCAAACGGCCATGCCTTAATATTTCGAAGGACATGATATGAAATGTTTCACGGGACACTGAATGACATGAAGGAAACTTTGATTCCGATATCTTTTACACATTCAAATGACAATCTATGCTTATCATGCATCGGTAACTATCAAGGTGTCAAATTTGCAAAAATTTTCATTTTTTAAGTTTACTAGTTTATTTCAACTTAATTAGTTAGTTGAGGGCTTTACTTTCTGAATACTTTTATCTCATGTTTCTACTTTTTATTATACCTATTTACGCAAACCAAGAAGTGGGCTTGAAATCATTAGGAAATTACTGTTTCACGGTTAAAATTAGTCAGAAAAAGTTTTAGGCTCTATCTGAATCATTCTAAGCTTTAAATTTTGTAACTTAGTGCTGAATTGTTATTTGAAAGTCTAAACCAGTCCCCTAAAAAAGCAAAAACTTTATGGGTAACCCGTAAAATTAACAGCAAAAGTTTGAGGCTGTAAATGAATCAGTTTTTAGTATACAAAACCCCTGCACTTGAGCAGAGTGATGAGACATATAGAGCTTAAAGCTAGAATAAACCCTGTTTTTGGAAAGGAAAGTACTTATTGCCAAGACGGCGAAGTATAACTCTCGTTAATGGCTTCTACTTGCCCTTACCCGCAAAGTTTTTTGGTGCTAGTCACTTCTCGCTTTTGCTTTTTCATAACCAGTTCTACTTCTTGAAATTTTCCTGAATTACCTCAGTAACTTCAACAAACAATGCCGAATTCTACTTCTATCGCGACGCCTGTTCCTTGCCAGCAGTGCGGAAAAATACTGAGCTCTAAACGGAACTTGAGAAGACACGAGCAAAAAGTTCACAAGATCCTTCCTCCCCCTCCTCCTCAAACTGTTTGCGATGAGTGTCTCGAGTCATTCGAGAGTTTGTCGGAAGCCCGAGAGCACGTCGAGCTGGTACATGCCATGACTTCGAATAGTCATTGTATCTATTGCCATACAATATTTCTCACCGCGGAAAGCTATGGACAACACTTGCTGAAGAAGCACGCATTGCCAGTTTGGGACGGCTTTGAGACGACGTCATCCGCTGCCCCAACGGAAAGCGCGTTCAGAGGCAAATTGCGTCGATACGATCTCAAAGTTGGTGAAAAAGAAATGGATTTGCTTCAAGTCATGATGCAAAACAAGGAGGAAATAGATGCTCTTATACTGGAAAGGGTCAAAGAGGGTCCGAACAAGGTGCAATTCCACGTGGAAGTGGGAATGATCAAAATTCCCACTGTGCAAGACGGGGACAGTGGAAACTTCGAAAGGACCATGCTGTTTCTGAACACTAAGACATTGACAGTGTGCTTCGAGGGAATAGCTGGGGTTCAATTCTTGGAACTGATTGAACATATGGTCAACCAAGTCAATTCGTTCTCTTCTCATGGTAGCGGATGGATTATTGACACAATTGAAAAATTGCAAATCAGTTTCGCGGCCTTCTCACCAATAAGAGCAGGATCCTACCTCGAGCTACCTGATGCACTCAGCGCAGCATCTACTCTGCTCACAAATATCAACACTAAAGATGATGACCGTTGCTTTCTCTACTTCTTTGTTGCCGCATATCACAATGTGAATGAGCCGGCCCTCTACCCCACATCTAGACGGTGGCTGGAGAAAAACAAAGTCTCAACCTACAATCTCGACAAAGAAGGAATTGTGAAAATCAATGGGGAATACGAAATGCCAATGGGTTTGATGGATATGGACAGATTTGAAAAGTTGAACAATTGTCAAATCAACGTCTTCCGGTAAGCAAATTCTAATTGCCTTCTAAAAATTTTTAAATTCCTTCAATAATGTTCTTCACCTATTCAAACACCCTTTTTATTTCATTCCAAACCTAGGTATAAAAAATATTTTTCTGTTCAGGTACAACGATGGCGAATTGTTGCCCATAAGAGTATCGAGCAGATTCACTACTAGCCTGATTGTGGACTTGTTGCTGCTGACAGATGGATCAAAATATCACTATGTGTTGATAAGTGATCTCCAGAAACTGGTCGAGTACGTGCGGCACAAAGTGCACCGATTTCAATCTGAGATTTGTCGCAAATGTTTCCACACATGCGCTTCATTCTAAACTCTGAGAAGACATCAAGAACTGTGCTACCAAGACGAAGATGTCGTCATAACAATGCCCAAGCCGGGAAAAGATGACCACAAGTTCAAAAACTTAACAGCTCGTTGATACGTACCCAGAGTAATCTACTTTGATTTGGAGTCACTGCTCTTACCAGTATACGGACCGCAACCTGATCCGCGAAAGTCTAGCACGCAAACAATTGAAATCCATCAACCGTGCGGCTACGCGTTAGCAGTAATCGAATTTGGGAACAAAGACCTGTTAAAGTTTGAGCTTAAAAGAGGACCGAATGTGATGGAAGAGCTAATTAGCTCCCTTGAATCGTTAGCGAGACAAATTTACGTAGAAAAAAGGAAATATCACACTTTCACTGGTATAACAGACCAGGAACGGGAAGATGCTACAATTTGTTGGATATGCGAGAATGATTTTTCCGACAATGATCAAGTGGTACTTGATCATTGCCATTACACCAACAAGTTTCTGGGTTGGGCACACAATGAGTGTAACGTTAATAGAAAAACAACAAATTACATTCCAGTGGTAGCTCATAATTTGTCAAATTATGATTTACACTTTATAATCAAAGCGCTGGCAAAAAGCGATTATGAAAACACTAATACCCGCATCTGAAGAAAAATATATATCCTTGACAATCTCAGTCTACATAAAAACGTACACGGACAAAAACGGAAAAATCAAAAAACTCTACAAAAATCTGAGATTCATCGATTCGTATAGGTTCATGCTAGCATCATTGGCAAAACTTGTCGATAATTTGCCCAACGAAAAGTTTTTTGTGCTGGAGAACTATTTTGAAAAACTCGGCCACTCAGCTGAAAAAGTCAGTCTGTTGAAACAGAAAGGGCATTACCCCTACTCATACTTCAACTCATTCGAAAAATTCCGAGAAACTCGCCTTCCCCCACGAGCAATGTGGAAAAATAGTCTAACAGGAGGGGATGTGAGTGTTTCAAGAAGCGAGTACAATCATGCCCTTAAAGTTTTCACCGAACTGAAGTGTGGCTCACTTGGTGATTACCACGACTTGTACTTGACTACAGATGTGCTATTGCTTGCTTCCGTTTTCGAAGCTTTTCGTGAAGTTTGCTATCAAACATACGGGCTGGATTGCGCCTGTTACTTCACGGCAAGTAACTTTTCCGGGGACGCCTTTCTAAAAGTTTGTAAGCCCGAACTGAAACTCTTAACGGACCGTGAACATCTAGACCTTGTGCAGCGAATGATACGAGGAGGCATGTCGTCGGTTTACGCGCGCCGATTTTACAAAGCAAACAATAAATACCTCGACGATTTTTCGCCCTCAGAACCATCAAGCTACATCCTCAATGTTGATGCAAACAATTTGTACGGGGGGATAATGAAACACTGCCCTTTGCCCTTAAACGATTTTTCAATAGTTGAAAAAAGTCTGGCAGACATACTGCTCACCAGCGAAACCTCAGAGTGGGGTTATATAGTTGAAGTCAATTTAACCATACCCGAAGAGCTTCACGACTTCTTTGCTGATTACCCCCTTGCCCCCTCTCGTGAAGTAGTGGACATCGGTGCAATGAGCAACGAGCAAGTCGACATGTTGGGAAAATTGGGAATCACCACACTGCCAAAAGTGCCAAAGCTTCTACAGACCTTGCATCCTAAAGAAGGTTATGTTTTGCACTACCTTACCCTAAAATTGTACCATGAGCTGGGAATGAAAATAACTCACCTCGGAAAAGTTCTTCAGTTCCGCCAAAGTCACTGGATGGCACCCTTTGTCGACCTCAACACCCGCCTACGAAAAGCCGCGGTAAATAAATTCCAGGAGAACTTCTACAAGCTAATTGTTAATTCAGCTTTCGGTAAGACAATGGAGTCTAAGTTAGGAAGAAAGAAGCTGGAGATTGTAAGGAATGAGAGAGAACTTTTACAAAAAACAGCTCTGAGCACAATGAAAAGCTTTCAAATCATTGACGATCATTTAGCCACAATTAGCTTATCAGTAACAAAAATATTGTGGGATAAACCTATGATAGTTGGTGCGACCATCCTAGACCTCGCCAAGCGTTTCATGTTTCAGTTTCATAATCAAAAAATGAAACCAAATCTAAACTTGGAACTCCTTTACTCCGACACGGATAGTTTTATTTACGCTATAAAAACTGATGACGTTTACCGAGACTTGGAGAAAAGAAAAGCTGATTTCGACTTTTCAAATTACGATAAGGACCATTTCTTGTTCGAGGATACCAACAAGAAAGTTGTGCTGAAGTTCAAAGACGAGACTGGTGGGAAGCCGATCAGAGAATTCATCGCCCTAAAACCGAAACTATATTCGGTCGTCCTTAATGGTAAATAAAATTTAAGCCACCCTTCCACCCCCCATTCCTACCTTTTAGAGAACAAAAATACCACCACCAACCACCTACACCCCTTAATTTGTTGCATTAAACTATGGGCATTTAGCTGATTTAGGCAACATTATACAATGTTGCCTAAACGTTGATTTATCTGACAACATATTCCCTCTTTTTTCCACTTTTTTAATCATAATTTGGAGTCTTCTGCTCTTTTTTGGTAAAATGAATCAAATTTTGTTCGGTATAAATTGAGTGGCTGAATTGAAATGAAGCTATCTCCTACGTTGTAGAAAAGAATAATAATTTTGCTTCTGTTTAGAAGGCACTCAAAAATTGAGTGCCAAAGGAATTAAACGGAGTGCACAGAGAGAATTGGTCCACCAAACCTTCAGGGACACATTATTCACTGGAAAAACAATGAGAGTATACAACTATAATATAGTTTCGAAAGGTCACACCAATATGACAGTGAAACAAAACAAACTTGCATTATCACCATTCGACTCAAAACGTTTTCTACTTTTCGACGGAATTTCGACAGTGCCCTTTGGCCATAAAGCCGCTGAAGAAACTGCTTTTCTAGAAGACATTTACATGGGCCAACTCATACAATGAAACTGATAACAGTTCTCCCGATTTTACACTTCCGGATTGGGGATTTTTACAGCGGCCCTACTCAGAAGCAGAGCTGCAAGAAGAAGAAGAAGCTTCTAGTAGCCGAGTCCGTGAACGTCCCCCTATAAAAAACCCATTTATTTTATCTGAAGCTTCAGAAGAACGACCATCTAAAAAACAGCGCAAAGAAAACCAAAACAATAAACATTAAAGTCTGAAACATATATTTTCAGATGATTTTTACTGTTCGTCCTTTTTATACTTCGACTTGTATCTGTTTTCGTTTTTACCAATTTACAACTAATAAAATACTCGTATTGAGCTCAATCACTGTTTTAACATAAATAGCTTCAGGCAAATAAAAAACTAGTAGACGCAAACCAAGTGTTAATTCAAACAAATGTGTGAAATCCTTAGGCTTGTTTTGAATAACAAACTTTAATAGCATGACAAATTTTTGACGAAAAGAAAGAAAGAAAGCCAGGAAATGATATCCACATGAAACTAGGACAAAAAAAGAAAAGTTCAGGAATAGGCTGTGAAATGCTTAAATAACGCTTGGATACTTTGAGGATTGGTTATTTCAGATCTAATTTCAGGTCTGAAATTTTCTTTTTCTTGGTTATTTCAGATCTGAAAAAATCTATTACAGATCTAATTTCAGATTTAAAATTTAGTTTTTCTCGGTTATTTCAGATTTGAAAAATCAATGATTCGGAAACAATTTTTTGCTATTTTTGAATTTGTTTAGCTTCTGCTATCTACTAGCAGGTACTCAGCAAAGTCTCAAATTGGAGACTGCCGAAAAAATATTTCCCCAAGTATGGGATAAACCTTTGCAACGCATAAGTAGCGCATGAAATTCATACATTTTACAGGTCTTCTAACAGTTTTTAAAAACTTTATAACACAGTTGAACAGGAAGTTTAGTTCGAAAAAAAATGTTTGTGAATATCTTTTAAGCGCTAAATTTTTCTGGCCGCTAGTTAATCTAAACATAATTGTGTATTGCACAACCATCAAAAATTAAAAATTCCATTTTTTACTTGAAATGCATAAATTATAAATTAACAAAGGATTTGTCAGATCTGATTTCAAGATCTGAAATTTGTTTTTCAAGGTTATTTCAGATCTGAAATTTTCTATTACCGATCCAAATTTCAGATCTGAAATTTGTAAATTCTTATCAAGATCTGAAAAAAAGAATTTCGGATCTGAGAATCAACTTATGTAAGAAATAAAGAATTTCAGATGTTGCACAGAAAATCTCCTGAGTACGGGTGCCAAATATTAATTTCTTTGAAATTCGAAAGTGGAGATATTTCAGAAAATCCAGTCTGCTTTATATGGTTTTTATCTGCCTTTATCGACTCTTTTTTGACTGTTGGCTATTTTTTCATACTAACAAAATTATATGAAGGCTTTTTTTTTCCAATAAAATTGCCTTTTTTTACATCAACAAAGAACATAAACTAAAACTGAGAATTCAAACTAATAACGTATATGAAAACAAAAAATTGAAGCAAAACACAAAATTGCAGAAGTTTCACAAGTCCGGTTTGGCCTCGATGCACAAAAGATGCCTACTACACAATTCCGTACTTTGAGTGCATAGAAAAAAACGTAATAAACAAATTTCAAAAACTCATAGAAATATATCTTCATAGAAGAATAACTAGCAAACTTCTGGGGAAAATTTTTTTGTTTCAAATATAGTTCTATGTTCAATCAAACAAATTCCGGAGAAAGTATCCGGCTAATTTTTTTTATAAACGAGTCAAAAATGACTATGGGTCAAAAAAGACTTTTTGAAGTGAGTCAAAGTTGAATTTCATGTTGTTTTAATATAATAAGATAAATTTTAATCTGTCAAAAAAGAGGCCACAGTTTTCAACCATATACAAAAGTTCACAGCTTCTTGACATAATCCTGACTGAAAATTATTACATCAACTTCCTTGGCAAATCTTCAACTGTGAGATTTTGCCACTTAACTTGTTTTCGAACGTAACACAAATCGAAGAAAACTCATTTTTTTCTATTATGAACAAATGCTTATGATACATTTTTCATCTATAGAAAAATGATTATCGTAAAATTTCACCAAATGTAAAATGCGTATCGTAAAATTTTTCTGCATTTTTCTGTACGCATGAAATTTTACGAAATTGTATGACAAGCATTTTTTGTCATGCTGGGTAGATATTGGCGCCAAAGATTATTTCAATCATAATATGATCAACCAAAAATGAATGTAATCCCCTTTAATTTGAAAAATTTTCTTTCCAGCACTTTTTGCCTATTGTAGCCAGCTATAATTAACGAGTTTCAACCACAGTAGTTATAAAGTTTTCATACTTAAAATAAACTCACTAATTGGTAATAATTTGCATCCATTTTTGGTTGATCAACCTCAAAATTTTAAAAAGGAGTCTTTGCTGCCATGGTATGCTAATATTGAGATATGGAAAAATTCCTGCGCTCGTAATTGTAAACTAGCCAAAACTAACGAGCTGGTACATAAAAATTTTGTAATTTTAACAAGCTAAAGGAACCCCGATCAACCTAGAGGCACCAGCGGATTTAGGAGGGAGGGGGGCAGTTTTTCCTCCCTCAGGGATACGACCACCTGCCGACCCTTTGTACTACTTAGAGATATCTATTTTCGCCTGACGGAACCTGAATGTTTTCTTAAGGCACCTTAGGCTCCAAAAAAAACTAATTTTTACGGGGAGCGCGCTTCGAAAAATGCAATTTTTGGTCAAAATTTTCAAAAAGTGCCTAAAAATGTGCCTTTTTTGGCCTGTTTTTGCAAAAAATTCACCCAGCGCAAAACATTTTGTCAAAATAGGGTCAGGGTCTTTACAGTGACCCTGACCCTGGGAGAGCTCAGAACATCAATTTGGTTGAGTTAAAAAAAAGTGGACAAAATTTTCTTAGTTTTTTTTTCGAAACCCCCCCCCCCCTCGAGAAAATCCTAGATACGCCCTGCCCTTTGGTACTTCTTCTGGATATTCGTTTTCGACCTATTGACCCTGAAATTTTTCCAAAGGCACTTTCGACGCCAACAATAATCATATTTGGAAGCAAAAACGCGATTTTGCTGTTTACATTTTTCAAAAACCTTCGCACTTTGGGCCTCTTTTAAAAAATTTGCTGAGACTGAGACTTAGAAAATTTTAGCGAAACAGGTTTTTTAGTTTTTCGGCAAAAATGTAAAATGCGTATCGTAAAATTTTTCTGCATTTTTCTGTACGCATGAAATTTTATGAAATTGTATGACAAGCATTTTTTGTCATGCTGGGTAGATATTGGCGCCAAAGATTATTTCAATCATAATATGATCAACCAAAAATGAATGTAATCCCCTTTAATTTGAAAAATTTTCTTTCCAGCACTTTTTGCCTATTGTAGCCAGCTATAATTACCGAGTTTCAACCACAGTAGTTATAAAGTTTTCATACTTAAAATAAACTCACTAATTGGTAATAATTTGCATCCATTTTTGGTTGATCAACCTCAAAATTTTAAAAAGGAGTCTTTGCTGCCATGGTATGCTAATATTGAGATATGGAAAAATTCCTGCGCTCGTAATTGTAAACTAGCCAAAACTAACGAGCTGGTACATAAAAGTTTTGTAATTTTAACAAGCTAAAGGAACCCCGATCAACCTAGAGGCACCAGCGGATTTAGGAGGGAGGGGGGCAGTTCTTCCTCCCTCAGGGATACGACCACCTGCCGACCCTTTGTACTACTTAGAGATATATATTTTCGCCTGACGGAACCTGAATGTTTTCTGAAGGCACCTTAGGCTCCAAAAAAAACTAATTTTTACGGGGAGCGCGCTTCGAAAAATGCAATTTTTGGTCAAAATTTTCAAAAAGTGCCTAAAAACGTGCCTTTTTTGGCCTGTTTTTGCAAAAAATTCACCCAGCGCAAAACATTTTGTCAAAATAGGGTCAGGGTCTTTACAGTGACCCTGACCCTGGGAGAGCTCAGAACATCAATTTGGTTGAGTTAAAAAAAGGTGGACAAAATTTTCTTAGTTTTTTTTTTCGAAAATCCCCCCCCCTCGAGAAAATCCTAGATACGCCCTGCCCTTTGGTACTTCTTCTGGATATTCGTTTTCGACCTATTGACCCTGAAATTTTTCCAAAGGCACTTTCGACGCCAACAATAATCATATTTGGAAGCAAAAACGCGATTTTGCTGTTTACATTTTTCAAAAACCTTCGCACTTTGGGCCTCTTTTAAAAAATTTGCTGAGACTGAGACTTAGAAAATTTTAGCGAAACAGGTTTTTTAGTTTTTCGGCAATGTTGTTTTTTGAAAAATGCTCCCCCTGAAAATTTTCTAGATTCTGTGCCTGGCTTGTATATTCCGCACACTTTCAGAATGTTTGTTTATAATTTCATCTCTGTCATTCACATTTTTATCATATTTAGATCTGTTCAATTTTAGCTGGAAAATTGACTCAAACAGCCCTGAATATAATCGCGGTCTATGAAGCCAGAACAATTACTCCCAGCACGTCCTTGGATGCTTCAAAGTGGATAACAGCCGTACCTTCCAAAGCAGAGGAAACCGAATGCTTCCAGACTTCTAATGTATTTGCTTTGAGTGGACGAAAGGAATTGTGGTTTGAATTGTCTGAAACACGAGTTGTGACTCACGTTCAGATATTTGCACCGCCACAGGCTAAAAGTCAGCTCCCTAATCTGAAACAAATGGGCCGGATTTTTTTTTGCTGATATAGTCTTAAAACCGTCAACGATTTGAAACGTCAAATAATTTTTCTTTCATAGAATTTTATTTTTACAGAAAGCTTTTTTTAAAAATTAATCTGATAAAAAAGTGGTTTGACTGTTGCAGCATAAGACTTTAGACACTATAGTGTTTGGGATAAATCGAACACAATGCTTACTTGAATCACGTGCTTGAGTTTAGATGGCGATCTGGGCGGACTCGATGTATTCACCTACGAGAAAGGCGACGAGGAAAAGCTTTGCGGGCAAGTCACTCCAACCGGGCTCTTCAAATCAGGACAGTTGATCAGCCTTCATTGTCCAGAGCTACTGTCAGCAAGTCACGTGATACTTCGACAAGAAAACACAAGATACCAGGATGAAATGACAGTTTGTGGAGTTCAAATATTTGGAAGCAAGTTTTTTTTAAAACCTTTTTCAAGTCTTATTTTCAAAGTCTTTTTTTAATTTGTGTTGGCATATTTCTTAGTTATATGTCAACTCACATATGCCAGAGCTGAAACTAAAAAAAGAATCGACAAGATAAGCATAATCGAAATGGTCTTAAATACCTTGTCCATTGCTTGTGAATAAATTTTTTCGTTTAATGCAGATTTTAGATTTCTTTTTCTAACGCGTTTCTTGGTAAACGACTAAGTCGCTCAAAAATTTTTGTCATGTCTGCTAATATTTCTTTTGCATTGAAATTTTGACCTTTTTTATCCGGATTTTTTGAGTTTAAAGACACTTGTAATTCAATTGTTGGTTGTATTAAACTAGAATACCAGAGTACATGCAATTTAGAAAGCACTAGTATAACTTGAGGATAGTTGGAACAACACTATATGTTTTTTTTTCAGTCGGTTTTTGGGTCAATTGTGGTATTTTATTAAAGACTTATTGGTTATGATTGTCATACAAAAAAACTCTCAGTTTCAAAAGGTCTGAAGTTTTTTTTTCCGTTTTTTAGGTTAATTTTTGCGAATCGTCTGTTTGTCTTGGTTAACGGAAATTTACAGTGATTGAAATCTCTAGAATTTTTTAGAAGCAGATTTACAAAACTAAATATCACTGACTTTTTTAAAAAATGAAGAAAAAAATGAGAAAAAGAAACGCCAAAAAAGCAATAAGGTCCAGAAACCTTTAAAATTAGAGTTTATGAAATTGGTTTTCATAATTATCAAAATTTTAACTAAGCAAACAAGACGAATATAAGTTGTTATTTTAGAAAAACATACTTTATTTGATTACAAAAGATTTCGCAAGAGTCAACAAGAAGTATCTATATATGGGACTTTTTTGAATAAGTTTAATAGATAATTTTTGAAGGATTATGATGCACCAATTTGGATTTTTGATATAACTTTTTTTTCGGTTTCAGTAACACCGACTCAAAAAAAATTGAAAACCAAATTTATTTCCCAGTTTATGCTCTGAACAGTTTGTTTTAATACAACTTTTATTAAAAAAAACCATTCTATCTTAAATTAGTTAAGCTGCAAACGTTTTTCCGAGCATATGGTGATTTATTCAAAGATCTTTGTGAACAAATTATTAGCCCTAAACAATTTTCAAATTAGCTTAAATCATAACTATGCTCCGAACCTGAACAACAAATTACGACCAAGAAATTTTCGGTCACTGGTACAGTGTTATAAAGTTACTTGAGCAGATGATTCAACGATAACCATTAGTTTTTGTGAAAAACCCTTTAACCAAAATATTTTAGTGCAATTAGTTATGCGAATAAAAAATAATAAAATCAATCGGCATCAATCAATGAGAAAACTGAGAAACAATATGAATTGATTCTTTTTGGTTGGAGCCCGCTCTGAAGTTTCATGAATACTAATCAATTATTTTGAATTTGCATTGTCAGTCTTTAAAAAACAATGAAAAAAAAAACTGACTATAATCTATTAAAAATGGGTTAAAATGACACTATGTTTTAAGCAATATAATTCCAATATCATTGATTATAATCGATTATTTTCAACTTTTTTCAAACATTTTTATCAAAACAAACTAGTTTTAATCGATTATAATAGATTATAATCCATTTATAAGAATCTTTTGGTGTGCTTTTTCATTTTTGATAAAAATGTTAAATTTAAATTAGTTATTTAGTTCTCCCGCTAAATTTAAATTTTTTCCTAATTTCAATCGCGTTTATGAAAGTTTCTAAAAAGTCACATAGTCACGTATTTTTGTTATTCTTTTAAATGAATTTCATTGGTCCAAACCGAGAGGAGGACTGAACGAGAGCGGGACGTAGTGGGGGGGGGGGGGCTTTAGGGGAGAACTTCATTATGAGGCCAAACCGTGCACTGGATAGGCGCCAATTTTGTGTCTGTATGTTCCTGGATTCCAGAGACACGTATTTAAACATGTTCCAAAACGTAAGTGGATTCCACTTACAAAATTTACGTAGATTCCGCGTACATATATTTTTAACGTAAATTTTGTCGCACATTTATTTTGTTTCGGATTCCGCAACAAGCAAATATCACTTTAACGTACATATATTTTTAACGTAAATTTTGTCGGCACGTTTATTTTGTTTCGGATTCCGCGACAAGCAAATCATGTTCTGGATTCCAATTTCGCCTATTTTTGGAGCGATTTTGAACGGTACAGTGTTTTAGGTTTTTGTTTAAGGAATCCAAAACAGCAAAGAACATCAAAGAATTGTAGCACTTTTGCGGATTCCTCGACAAATCTGATTTTAGCATGTTGCGGAATCCGCATACAATGCACAGAATGCACAGTTTGGCCTCGTAATGCTAAGTGGGGCTTTCAAAAAAATTTGATAATTGAAACATTTTTTTCAGGTCGGCCGAGCCCCACAATACTAAAAAGAACGTATGTCGACCATATTTTTAGCGCTATTTCTTAAAAAAACTGGTCAAAGATGCCGTTTTCGGGCATTTTTTGAAAAACTACTACATATTGGCCTCTTCAAAACTACTATCTACTGGCAGCCCCTAGATGAACGTGTTCGTTCAAGTTTTGGAGGAAGTTGAAAAAAATAGAGTCACTATTTACAAAATTTATTCAATTTTGATGGATTTTATGTACAAAAAAAAATCCATTATATTGAAAACAAAAATGGATTATAATCAAAATAATGGATTTGAATGAATTTTTAATTTTTAAAAATAATTGATTAAAATGGACTAAAAATCCCTTACGTGGTCTAAATTTGCCAAGATCATCGATTATATAGACAACATTTTAGTCGGCAATTAAACTTAGAATTTGCATTATTTTTTGAAAGTGAAAGAGATCTCAACTTCAAGTTCGATTCAATTTTGTCAGTGCGGGTTTCAATGGCAACAAAAAATCAAAAATTTGACATGTCAGAAAATTTTCGTGGAGATCTTGGGTTTGTTGATTTTGGATGTTTTTGCTTAGTATGCCTTAAATTGTTATTATGTAGACTTGAACGAGCCAAATATTTTAAATGACACTAATTCTATCAAATAGTTATGAAAAAACCAAATCGTATTTAATCGCTGAAAGAAGTTATAGTAATGTTATGAATATTTTCATCCTTTTGCGTAACAACCATGCCGTCAGTATTTAAGTCATTTTTCAAGTAGTACTAAGAACAAATGTTAAATTTAAAAGAAATCTGGTTTTTGTAGAATTAGCGCAAAAATCTGACCGAAACTGTCCTTACAATAAAAATAGGCCACTTTTGAAACTTTAATGTAGAATGCTACAGTACACAATAACGTTTGTTTGAGATCCCGAGTGTCCCTGGCGAAACGAGGTGCAAAAATTTTATGAAAGAATCTGAAAAACAAAAAAGAAAGAAATGTTAAAATTTTTTAAAAACTTCAATTCGTTTGTAGTTTTGTTATTAAATTTTGAAAGATAAATTTTGTCGACAATTTTTTTTATTAATCATGACAGAAACAATTATTATATTTCTTCAAATTACGACGCACAAAAAAGGGTGCTATGTTAAAAAGATATTAAAAAATATAATAACTTTCAAAAATAAATGCAGTATGCGATTCATGTTTTTATTATGTTTTGTTCTTTCTTGAGCATAATTTATTTGAGTTGAATTTCTAATGTAGCTAATCATAATATTTATAGTGAGACGATTGTAACATCTGATGGCGAGTGATTTGTGGAGTTATTCAAGTGAGAGGCGGATCAAAGAACTTTTTCGACAGAGGAGGTGGAAAAAGTGTGAAAAAATTATAGTAATATTCTAATGTTTCAAATTGTAAGGTCGGAACATACTGCCCGATAGCTTCTGAAATAGAATAAAGAAAGTTATAAATATTTTTTTTTCCAGGGGGCTTGGATCCTTTCATCATCAATGAAACCGTTTCGATGAAAGGCGAAGATTGGATCTTGTTGGAATGGAAAATGTCAAAATCTGCGGCAACTAAACTGAGTTTTGGCGACCGAATCCGCACTTATGGCGCCAGCGACTCTTTCTCGGAAAACATCACTAACTTAGATCCTGGAACAACCTATGAACTCATATTACAGCCATCGATTCTTCTTCCTAATGTTTTCGGCGACAGAACTTACCTTCCAGTTACAATGAAACCGAGACCAGCGTTCGTTACTTTCAAAAAATCCGGAACAAATAAAATCAGTGGTACAATGGTTCTAGATAGCAATTGTGAACGTGTTGTTTTGACGGTAAATCCAGAGCAAATTAAAAAATCTGTATTTGTTTGCAGCGAACTACATCCGAACGGAACAAGTTTTACTTTTGACAAGCTAGTTCCTGGAAGTAATTACACGATCACAGCTGATGTTGAAGCCGGCAATTATGTAGAATCCAATTCATTTTCGGTTTTCACAAAACCTGCAAAAATCGAAATTTTGGAATATGAGATTCAGACCAACAAAGATTTGGATTTCAAGTTCTATCTCGAAGGCGACGGATCTCATCTGCAAGGCTTTATAAGTCATGATTCAAACAGCTCCAATCGCACTCGATTTTCAATTCCGTTTGATACATATATCAGAAAGACGTTCGACAGGCAGTTTTATGGAAAGGAGCTTGAGTTAAGCATTGTTTCAGCTAACGGCGAAAATGGTGAAACTTTAATTCTAGTTCTTGGATCTTCAGTCTTGACAGAAGTTACTTTCTTCGAGTTGGAATTCAACTCAAGTATTTTTATGCAGTACGAGACTAAAGGGAACATTTTGTCCTATATTGAAATCACAACCGGATCGGACGAAAAAAATAAACAGACTTGCAACGCTACAGAGAACCCTTGTAAATTTGAAGCTTCTACCAACAAAACATCAATCGATATTAAAGTAGTGACTTTTAGCGAAGATATGGCCTCGCCAGCTGTTAACTTCAATTATGAAAGAATGCCTTATGTCAACTTGGTGTTGTCCGAAGAAAATGTGCAAATAGTAAAAAACGATTCGGGAGAGCCCGAAAAACTGAAGTTTCGTCTTCAGATGCCCGACAATTTTGAGAAAATCCAGCTGAATTTTGAAGAAGACAATAGCAGTAATCTCTTCGTGAAATCTAAAAACAAAGGTAACATTTTTTAAAAGCTTTTATTGACCAAAATCTCATGATAAGTTGCAATGGTTTTGATCAACAGTCGGTTTTTGGAGGAGAGCTTCGACCCCCCCTCCCCCACTCCCCTAAATCTGTCTTGGGGGATCATCAATACTAAATAAGAAGCTGCAAAGATACGCTAACTTTAGACGAGTGCATTTCGTCTGTCTGTGAGTTTGAGCTGCAGTCGAACGAATTGAATCTGTTCACACTGTACAACCTGCAAATCGAAGTGACACTCTCAAACTCGAAGATCATTCAGAGTGAAAAACAGCATGTTTTTCTTCCCTGGTGGAATCCGGAAATTAAATCAATACCAGATGATGGAAAAGGATACAGTCTAAATTCAGATATTCTGAAGAAAATCAAGGTGGTTCTGTTTGAAGGAAAAAAGTATGACGGTCAACAACTTATGGTCAACGTATCTTCGCCGACCGACACAACAGAAGAAATGTACATAGGTAAAACATTACATCAGAGCTGTTCAACTACTGCTCGGCTAGTTAACTATTCTTATATTTAATATGACATGAAGCCATCATTTTGTCTCATTTTTCGTACCTCCAAATGGTCTCGCAGTGCTTCAGTAAAGTTCAAGTTAAATTAAGGCGATGCATCAGACCCTGTACAGTGCCAATCTTAAACTGATCGTTGAAAGATCACAGATTTAATTTCACAGTACTGTCCCGAAAGTGATTTAGTAATAAAACAATGCTCTTTTTGGACTTCGATGCTTCTTGTCCTTAAAAGATACTTGATGGTTAGTTTCGCGTCCAGACAATTCGGCCAAAGACAATTCAGCCGATTTGAAATTCAGACATTTCAGCCAAAAGTATGCAGATAATTCAGCCAGAGACAATTCAGCCAATAATAGTGACCGCCGCAGTCGCGCCAACGTGTTGCGAGCTTGCCAACAGAGGGTAAGACTCTATACAAAGTTTAGAGCCGGTTATCGCCCACCGGCGACCTTAAACCGAGAAATAACTCCAATTCCGATTTTTTTCTTTCGAATCTAGCATTTTTTGAAACTGGCTGAATTGTCTCACTATTTTTGGCTGAACTGTCTGCATTTCAAATTAGCTGAATTGTCTTTGGCCGAATTGACTTTGCGCTGGTTAGTTTTTTTAAATTGCCAAAAAAGATCCTTTCGTCTGTTGATCCCCATCCACACGTGTTACCTCTTTTTACTACTCTAGAAGGTTAGAACCAGAGAAAACGCTTTATACTTAAGACTTAAATAATAGCAAAATCATGTACAAGTGAGTACAGAAAAACAATTAGTTTCCAATTTGGATAACAATTCCCGCACTGAAGTTTCATGGATAGTAATCGATTATATTGGGTTTTTATTGTCTGTCTCTCTAAAAATTGAAAACTATCGATTATAATGAATTAGAAATGGATAACGTTGATATTATTTTTTGGAAAAAAAACTAAGCATTTCAATCGATTTTAATCAGCTATCTTCATTTTTTTCGAAAATCTTTATAGAAAGAAAAATAATCCTATTTATTCAAATATAATGGATTATGATTATTTAAAAAAATCTTCTTGCTTGCTATTGTCATTTGTTCATAATTGTTCTTTATCGATTATGTAGACTGCCTTTTAGCCTACAAAAACCCATTATAAATGATTTTTATACATAAACCTTCGGTGCGGGTCGATCCAACGCAGATTCGAACCCTCTTTCCCTCATTAAATAATACTTGATGATTAGTTGATATTAAGTTCTGAAAAAAGTTCCCTACCAGACTCGAGTATTTCGTCTGTTGATCCCCATCCACACGTGTTACTTCTCTACACTACTTTAGAAGGTTAGAACTCGAGAAAACACTTAATAGCTTAAAGTTAAATAATAGCAAAATAACCTACAGTAAGAACAGAAAAAATATTTTAATTTCCAAATTGCCTAACAATTCCCGCACTGAAGTTTGATGGATAGTAATCCATTATATCGGATTTTTGTTGTCTGCCGCTCTAAAAATTGAAAACTATAATTTATAATGGATTAGAATTGGATTACGTTGTTACTGTTTTTGGAAAAAAAAAACTATTCTCAATCGATTTTAAAAATGTTTATAGAGAAAAATATAATCCATTTTTTGTTCAAATATAATGGATTATGATTATTTAAAAAAAATCTTCTTGCTTGCTGTTGTCATTTGTTGATAATTATTTTTTTTTATTATGTAGACTGCATTTTAGCCAACAAAAATCCATTATAATTGATTTTTATACATAAATCTTCGGTGCGGGTCGACCCAACGCAGATTCGAACCCTCTTTCCATCCCGTTTTTTACTTTAGTGTATGGCGCAAAATGTTCTTCAGCGATTTCAAGAAGCGTATCATAATATCACAGGGTGTAATTTAAAAAAAAACAAATTTTTAAACTTTCTCTCTGTTGAATTATTACTCCGAAGCAGTGATGATTACGTTCATTAGCAAATAAATCTCATATGAATCAATGAACTGAACATAGATGGCCCATAGTTATGTCTGATTGAGCTAAGTTACAAATACACTTCCCAAGATTGCTGTATAATTCTCGAGCAGTACTGATTTGCTGCTCGACGTCAAAAAGGGAGCGCATACCGAATTTAATCCTAACTATGCGCTTCGTCAAAATATCATGATAAAATGGTCTAAAGGTTATTTATACGCCAAGTTGAATCACAAAAATTGTATATCTTTCTCCGCTTGATAAACCTGACTGTTTTCATTGTAATTCTAACAATTAAAATCAAATCCAAACGTTTTTTTGAATGCCATTTTTTTTCAACAAAATCAAAAGGAGCTAAAGAGCTGGATCATGATGTTGTTTCATTTCAGCAGAGACAGTAATATCAAAAGGGGGATCTTCCGGCAACTCGTTCAATTGGTACTTTCCTCAACCCTATCTGCAAGGTCCCTTTATTCAGGTGCTCGCTTACTACAATATCCCCTGGCTGCCTAAGTTGGAAGCTGATGGTTATTTTTCACAACTGAGAGGCACCGTCGAAACTTTTTGCACCCAGCAGACTGTATTGGACATTAATGGAATGAAAACAATCGAAAATGGTTTTTATGAGTCACCTGATGGAAAATATGTGATCACTTTTGATAACATGAAACATAATGGAATAATAATTAGGAGAAAAACGCTCAATACAGAGATTCTCAACAACTACCAGCATGGAAGTGAATGGAGTTGGGATCAACTGAGAATGAGCGAACTGGGTTTCCTTCACCTATCAAACAGTCAAACAAATGTAAGAACCATAATTGATAATGCATCTTTCCCAAACCAACAACCCCCCCCCCCCCCCATCCACCCCGCCGACAATTTAAAACTCAGTTTTGGAAGACAGTAACATAATTTGTCGTTAGTTTTACGTTAACAAAATTATACGAATTTTTTTTTGAGGTGAGCAAATTAAATATTCTGAAGACGTTTTTTGTTCATATCTTACATCGTGATATCAGGCTTTAAAGTTATGTCTCGTAAAACTACTTTTAAAATATTAAAATGTCGGTTGTGGGAGTGTGTTTTCTGCTATACGAACCAAAATAGCAAACTATTAATTTGAACTTCTGTTTTATATGAAAATTCAATAACATTTTTGCTGGAACTAATTTCTGTTATGATTCAGTGTTAGAGCAACTAGGATTAAAAGCTGGGGTTAGAAACTGAGATAGAATCTGAGGTTTGAACTGAGGATTGAGAAGAGGTAGTGATTGTTGAAGAACAAAATGAAAGAAGTAAATATAAATGACATGACAAACTAAGCATCACAAAAGTACTAGTTAATTAATTACTGGCTAATTATTTAGTTTGAGATCACTAGTTGACTTTGTCTGAGTTTAATTAGTTTCGAATACGATTCAATTAATCTGTCTGACCTTGAGATGGTCTGACCTCAACACACCCACTGAGGCTGAATTGGCTTTGTCCAACGTTAGGCTGCAACCCGTCAAGGTTTGACGATGCTGTTCCGCTTTAGCCTTGCTCAGGGCTTTTGTCAACAAGTCAGCTTCCATGAACTCAGTAGGAAGCTGACTGAGCAAAATGGTATTCATATCGATGTGTTTTTTTTGCTTCTGCATCACAGGATTCTTGTACATTTTGATACAGCTCTGGTTGTCCTCCTTGATGACAGTTGGTCAGTATCTCAACGAGAAGTGATCGCAGATAAAGAGCCTCTTGAACCGCTGCTGCCCTTGCTTGGTACTCAGCCTCACTGGTAGATATAGCTGCAGTTGGTTGCTTCTTGAAGCTCCAACTAATTGCTGCCCCTGCCTTCTGCAAATGAAAACTGCAGCCAGAAGTTGACCTTCTATAATCCAAATATCCAGGCCCGTCAGCATCTGCGGATCCATAGAGTTTTACACCACCAGCTTCATTAGTGTAGCACAGCTCCAGATCTTTGCTCCCCTCCAGGTAACGAAGAACTCATTTTGCAGCCACCCAGTGCACCCTTCCCGGATTCTCCAGGAAACGAGAGAGTTGCGTCACAGTAGCTAGGATATCAGGCTTTGTTTGCTTAGCTATGTACAAAAATGAGCCAACAATGCCTCTGTAGTCCTCAACCTACATGGATACTGCCTCTGCTGACCCAGCTTCAGGGCAGCCCTTCTTCGACAGTTTTGGGCTGATGTCCACTGGTGTGCCCACTGGTTTGTATTCATCAAGGTCAAAGCGCTCCAAGCAGTCGTCGATGTAACGAGATTGATCTACTGTTACCTTCCCAGGTGACTGCTCGACCTGTGTTTCCAGGAACCAGGACAGTGCGCCTCTGTCATCCATCTTGAATCGTTCGGAGAAACGGCTCCTCAGTTTGTCAACTTCTTCTTGACATCCGCATTCAATGATGATGTCAACTACCCAAACCAGTACATAAATCATTGCATCAATTTTTCCCCTCATAGTGAACAAACAGAAGTCGTTGCTGCTTCCAGTGAACCCTTCATCAAGAAGGAAAGTGCTCAGCGTCTGATACCAGTCTTTTCCTGCATGCCGCAGCCCATAGAGACTTCGTTGTAGTAAGCACACTTGGCTGCACCGGTGCTAAACCCCCTGTGGCTGCTCCATGTACATTGTCTCTGCTAGAGGAAAGTTGAGGAAGGCTGACTTAATATTCATCTGATGAAGTATAATACCATCTTGTTCCCCCAGAGCCAGCAGTATCTTTTTTGTTTCGGGTCTACAGGTTGGAGCAAACGTCTCATTGAAGTCAAGTCCTTCCATTTGCATGAGCCTTTTCACTACATATCGGGCTTTGAACCGCTCCACTTGTCCCATTGCATCTCTCTGTACCGCAAGAACCCAACGTCCAGGAAATACTTTTTGAGATTACTTCACCTCTAATGCCATAGCTGCCAGCCACTGCTCCTTTTCGGGTCCAGACACTGCTTCTGAATAGCCCCTTGGCTCTTGAATTCCAGTCACTGAAGCATGGGTATAGGTGAGTCCGTATCGAATTGGTGGGTTCCTTGTCCTAACGGACCTCAGCACAGGATGATCAGTAGAATGTGAATCTACTGCTTCCTCCTCGACCTGATTTTCCTCATTAGTCCCCACTGAATCTGTAGTATCATCCTCAGTTGGCGCGCTTCGTTTTCGTAGTGCTTGCTTGCTCAATATCAATGCACCCCTGGATTGATAGCTCCGGGGTTTGTAATGGCTCAACCAACAAGTCATCTGGAATGATGTTCTCATTGATTATCACGCTTCTTGCTCGCAACACTCTTCTTGTTTCTAGATCCATCAGCAGGTAGGCTTTGCTCTCCTCGTTTTAGCCGATGAACTTGCTTTTCTTGCGCTTTGGATCCAGTTTCCGTCTGTTGCCTCGGTCCAGATAGTACACCAGGCAAGCGAACACACGCAAATAGCTCACTTTTGATGGTTTCCCATAGTGCATCTCTGTCGGTGAAAGGCGCTTCTCGTTGCTGGATTTGGGACACAAGTTGCAAACCCTCACGGCTGTCGACATTGCTCGCACCCAGAACATCTTCGCTAGTTTGCTTCGGCCAGCAGACCTCGGTATTGTAGCGCTCTGCTTCACCATTCTGTTGGGGAGTATTGGGGACAGTGAACTCTCGCTTCACCTGGGTTTCTCTACAAAACCTCCTAAATGCATTTGACGAATACTCACCTCCATTGTCAGTTCGCAGGCACTTCGATGCTCCATGCTCAGCCACAAACTCCTGGAACTTCAGTAGAGCATCACTCTTCTTCACCAGGTACTTGACCACAACTAGCCGACTGAAGTCGTCGATGAAGCTCAAGGCATAGTAGCTCCGTAATTCAAATGGCCCCTGAATGTCACTGAAGACCCGTTGCCTCACTGCCGATGCTCTGCTTTCAGTCTTCTTAGGCACTGCTACTTCATGCATCTTAGAAGCTGTACACACTTCGCAGAACTCTAGCTCGCCCTCATTGACACTCGATGAAAGATCCTGCTGGTTGAGGTACCTCAGTCATGTGTGCCACAACATTGCATCTCTGTTATCCCTCCTTGTTTTCGTCACTAGAGTCATCGGCTTTCTCATGAACTTGCACTCAAGGAAGAAAAGCTTGCCCCGTCGCTTCACAGGTAGCTGTCCCCCATCTGATGCGAGTAGATGTGACGCATCTGCGGCGAAACTGAAGCTTGAGCCTCTGGCAACAGCTGAGCTCACACTCATCGAGTTCACACTGTAGCTCGGCACGAACAGCACATTGTGAAAAGTGTAGCTCCTCACAGCATCATGGCAGTCCCTGATCTCCACTTCCACTGGTCCTTTGCCCTCAATCCTTTACAGCGTTATGTAGGGGTTCATCACAGTTGTCCCTTCGTTCCAGCTCTCAAAGCTAGAAAAGACAGTCCTGTCGCGTATTCACAATGAGGTCATCTCCCTTCAATCAAGTTGCAGCACAACAACTGAAGAACCCTGTCCTCCTCTGCTTGCTCTCCCATCAAAAACGTCCAGGCTGCCCACACTTGGAACACCCTTGCTTCTTTGCTCCTAGCCCACTTGCTTCGTTCGACCCACTGCCTCGAGCACTGGATTGTCCACTGTCCCTTTTGATTTTGCAGTCCCTCGCCATATGACCCTTCTGATCGCACAAATAGCAGATACTACTTGACACTCTTTTCCTCTTCCTCACAGCTTGCATGGCTATATGATCATGTTCAGTGCTCTTTTCACATCGAGCCTTCCTGGAGTCATCGTAGTTCCTCAACCTCGTTCTCAGCTCTGGAAACGTCTTGGCTGGTTGAAAGCTCTCTTGCACGACAAAGTTCTCATGCGTGCCTTTAGCTCGGATTGGCACAGTCGAACCCTCCGACGAGAACGAAACCAGGCATTAGCGACGTTAGCTGCGAATTCGTTACGAAAAAGAGGGTAGCAATATTCCAGAGTTTTAAGTTTCAAATTCTCGATTTGGACTAGAGTATTTCTGAAAAACTTGAAAAAGGCCTTGTTAACCAGAAGGGGACAATAAGATCAGAACGAAAAACGGAAAAACGGAGCCTCTTATCGTGATAACAGGACACGATAAGACGCTTAACTGAAGAAGATCCGAAGAAAGGAAGGTCCGGTGGGACAGCTCTGAGGGGAAACGGTGGTTATCTCTGAGGGGAAACGGAATTGAAGGTCCGGTGCCCAGAGACTGTGTAAAACTTTTAAACGTACTTTTTAGCTACTGTGATGCCCCGAATAGTTGAATTATTACCAATTTTACATAGTATTTCAGAGCATGAGTAGCTAGAGAGAAGGAAAAGTCAATCCATCCCCAATGGGTTTAGTATAAAGCTGACCTACTAGACTGACCACCGTCGGCCTCTCTACACAGTAAAATTTTTCTTGAAGCAGCTTCCAAGCCTTCGTCCATCGCCATAGCCATCTGTTCCCACGCAGTGTGTTCTTTATGTACATCAAAGTGGTGTTGTTGGTGGAACCACACATTGTTTAGATTGTCTTTCCTCTGCTGGATCAACACTGCTCACTCCTGCATCTTGGTATCTTAGGCTGCCTGCTGATCAGCATTCGGACTCACGGGGAGAGTAGGCTCAGCATCTGGCAGATCATCATTGCCCATCAATGTCCTGAGCAGGCCCTTGGTGTGCATCAGCGCCACAAACTTCGTCGACCAAGCAGGAAAATCTCCAGATTTCCACTAAAGGCTGCCAGTTTCAAGTCCTTTGTTGCTTAAGACTGCTAGCTAAAAGTTAAAAACTCTGACAGAAAAATAATAAAAGAAAAAAATTAGAAATCTGGGCCCATAACCTGATAAGATTCAGAGTTAGAGCAACTAGGATTAAAAGCTGGGGTTAGAGACTGAGATAGAATCTGAGAATTGAATTGAGGTTGAGAGGAGGTACTGATTGTTGAAGAATGAATTGAAAGAAGTGAGTTTATATGAAATGACAAACTAAGCATCACAAAAGTACCAGTTAATTAATTACTGAGTAATTATAATTAGTTTGACATCAATAGTTGACCTTGTCTGAGTTTAATCAGTTTTGACTACGATTCAATTAATCTGTCTGACCTTGAGATGGTCTGACCTCAACAATTTCAACCTATTTTTTCAGCATATTGATCCAGTTTTGAAAATAACAAAAAGATGAGCTTTGAGAAAAAGACCTTATATTAAAAGAAGAGTCGAATGTTTACAGGAGACATTCCAGCTATCACGTGGCAAAGGATCTCAGCTACTGTTCTCCAACCGAGGCCAGCTCATTCTCTACGAAGGCGAGTGCAGACAGGAAAACATCCGATTCAAGAGCCGAGGTATGATTCGAAGTTACCCAAATCGAGTTGTCTAGTGAATATAATTTCACGAATGATTCCCAGCGCACTAAAAAAATATATTTTAACCCAATTTTTTTTCTAACTGGGTTAGTATCGTAAAAAAGTGGCAATCACAAAAAATTTTTGAATCTCAAAAAAACATTTTTGTGATAATTGTTTTGTAGGAAGCTATAGTGAAAAAGAGATCAAAATTTCACTCATTTCTATCGGTTTCCTTGAGTTATCTGGCACTTTTTAACTTCAGTTAGGTATGTTCTTAGTTTATTTCCTTATCCCGACTCTTTTAATACCAATTCAGTTGATACGTCGGTTCAGTTGGTTTACCGGGCGAAGTGGTCGAACCGGCAATGAAGAAATTAGTCATTTCTGAACGCCTCAATACTTTGTGATAATTGTGAAACGCCCTTAGAATTTTAAAATTGATATTTTATTTCAATTTCAGAGCTAGCTACCGAAACCTGTTCCACTGGCAATTTTGGAGGAACATTTATATCAAATCTTACAAAAGGATGGGTTCGCGAAGTTTTTTCTGGGCAAAACTGCTCAGAAGCTGTGGCAAGTCAAGGTTTCGAACTCATTCAAGGATGGATTGAGCTGTTTGATGTGGAGAATTCCGAGCCAGCTTGTGCGGTGCTGGGGGGTGTCTTCGACGGTCAATTTTTGGACATGTCTAAACGGTACACTACTGAAGGTTCATGCATTATCACTGGTCAGTAGCTATCAACTCAAAGACAGGAATATAAAACTTCTTTAAAAATTATCAATCAATATATATGTTTTTTGTTTGTCCTAATATTGCTGATCGAGACACCAAAACATATGTAGATCATTGCATCCTATTTAGCTTGAAATTAGAAAAACTGCTTAAATAAAACGCCTTGAATAAGTAAAAGTTATTTTCAAGGTTATATTCCAGAGTCAAAGTCGTATTCATTGTTAAAACTACAAAAATCAACGTTTTTGAACATTTCAACAAAAAATATACAATTTTTAATGAGCATTTGTATCTGTATGATTAAGTGATTGAGTTTAAGCAATAAAACAGTCTAAGGTAAAGTTTACAGGTAAAAAAAAACGGAAAACAAATAGGAATTTCATTCAAGTTTTTCCGAATTCAAAAAGCATTCAAGAAAATAAGATTCGTTTTGAACTCTAGAAGACTATCCATGTGTTCACGGATACTTCATCAACAAAACAGTTGTCCGTGATAGCCTGGACTCTGAAATCTATCTGGAAGGTTTGAGCATCCTTGACTGCGTCGAAGCCGCCATACTTGAATGGGGCAATGCGCGAGTCATTACGGGAAGATTTGACGCATCTGGAGTGTTTTCTGGGTGCCGCTCTTTGAGGACTAGTCCGAGTACTGAATGGACTCTTAAAGAAGAGGTGGGATCTGTCACTTGTTTTCTCAAAGGTGCTGGAAAAATTTTTACTCTGGAAAAAATTGATAAAATATGCTAGCATTGTGTTTATATTTGCACCGTAAAAACGGACAAAAACGTTTACTACTAAAAACCAACTGACCAGAATAACCTACAGAGACCGAAAATGCTAATCATACAATTCCATACGCTTAGTCTTTGGAAATTGATAGTCATTCAAAATAGATACAACATTTCTAAATTAGGGTAAAGAAATTGCAATTTTTTTGGTTTGGATTTGAATATCGTTGCACTGACAAAAGTTTGCTTTGTAAATACAGCTTATCAAACAACTTCTAAAAAGAAAAATTGTAGGACCAGGCTTTTCTTACTGTGGCGCAAAAATTTGATTGGTTTCCATAGCCCAAAATATTTTATCAGCATGTCGAAATGCAGAACACATTTTTGATCAAGACAAACTTCCCGGACTGGTCTGCCAGTAATAAGATTAAAACTAGTGATATACTTTTTTCAGTACTGTTCCAGGAAAAACCTTTTGTAATCCTTTGTAACAAGAAAAAACAGTAGTGTCAGTACTGGAACAGTTTTGTTACAGTACTGTTATTTTTATGTCACTGTTTTCGTCCTGAAACAGTAATTTATTTTTTTCAAATTTTCGAATTGATTCCAAAGTTTTGTTACGTGTCGTTAAAATCAAAAAAATAAGATAAAACAGACCCAAATTCAGCCCCCGACAGCTAAAATCAGCTGAAAACCGCCTTTTTCAGAATTTCTTTTGCTTTTTAGTGCTTTTTTGCAATTTTCAGTGCTGTTGCAGTGCTGATTCATCTCTATAACAGTGATGTTACAGTGCTGATTTATCTCTGTAACAGTGCTGTTACAGTGCTGATATATCTTTATAATAGTGCTGATTTTATCGCTGATTTATCTCTGATCAGAGATAAATTGACGCTGGCGCAGTACTGTAACAAAACTGTTTTTTTTTACTGTAACAGTACTGATTTTTTCTGCAAGATCAATCCAGATTTTTATCCAAAATTTTTCTGGCTTGCATAACGTAAATTTATGCAAGAAAACAGTAAAATTTGCAATGCTAAAAAGTTAGCCAAAATTTATTGTTTGATCTTTTCGACTATTTTGTACAGCTTAACAACTTATTACCTGTCTAAATGCATATTCAATTTTTGAACTAAGGTCTTCGACACTTGTACTTGGTTACGATCATAACCAAAAACGATGAAAAACCACTAAAAAATATGAGTACTTAGTTAATGGAAAAAATATCTAACACTTCCATTTATGAAAAAATAAAAAATTTATAGGTTTTCGGCAATGCATATTCAATTTTTGAACTAAGGTCTTCGACACTTGTACTTGGTTACGATCATAACCAAAAACGATGAAAAACCACTAAAAAATATGAGTACTTAGTTAATGGAAAAAATATCTAACACTTCCATTTATGAAAAAATAAAAAATTTATAGGTTTTCGGCAATTTTCTAAGTTTATGAAAATCAAGAGCCAGACCATTTCTATATAAATGATTAGAGCATTCTATATTTGGAAATAAAATGACAACCGTTTTTGACTGTTCCGGTTGATTGGATAAAAGGAACCCCGAGTTTGAATTATATGATTCTATCAAAAGGGATACAAATCAGAAAAGTACTGCTTGTATCCTAAAACTGAAAACTACTTACAAAAACAACCTTACAAAATCGGTGAATTAGAAAGTCGAAACCGCGCAGAACGAAAAAAATGAACTTTTATTTTTGTAGCTTTTTGAAACATTTAACAGTAATAGGCAGTCGTTTTTCTTGGGTCCTTTTTTAAGGGAAATCGTTTTTAGGTCGGAGCAGTTGCGGCGACGTTGCTGGAGTGCAAATAAAGGAAGGGGTGCAGTTCGACCAAAAGTATGTCGCCACCGGAGGTAAGTAATTATTTTTCTCTCAAAATCGGCACAGGTGATCAATCTCCCCCCTTAATAGACCAAGTGAACAATCTCCCCCTAAAAATAAACGGCAAGTTGAAGACGCAAGGCCTGCTTGTACTATGCTCATTTCTGATTGGCTGAGACTGAAAAATATTACTTTTAACCAAGTGAATTATCTCCCCCAAAAACTGCTTTAGCAATTAATCGCTTTGCATAAAACTCCAGAGGCGGATCTAGAACTTTCTCGGGAGGGGGCGGAGCGGATTTTCAAAAAAAAAATTCGAAAAAATTGTCGACCTTTTTTTAAGTCGACCAAATTGATTTTCCGAGCTCTCCCAACCTGCTCACAGTAAAACAGTAAAAAAAAATTATCGATTCTATCAT
>NC_087062.1:100924278-101190490 GCF_963678635.1 Symsagittifera roscoffensis | reverse complement strand
AACGATCTTTTGTTAAACTTAAAGACAATTCGTTAAGCAAAAATATTATTGGGTTTTTCACTGTGATCTTTATTTATACACAGGAATAATTAATTATACGTAGGGACAATTAGATGTATATATGGATCAATGCTTTTACAAAAGCATCATTGGTTTTACGTGTGGATCATGAGTTTTACCTAGAGTTTATAGTTTCACACCGTTGTCAAAAATTAATCACAGGGATCATAAGCTATAAGTAGGGATCGTTAGTTGTTCATGGGGATCAATGGTCATACGTAAACTTTGTTAGTTAGAAATAGGACTCATCGGGGATCAGTTATTGTACCTAAGATCATTAGTTATACTTAGGTATCAAGGGTTATATATGGGGACATTAATTAGACATAGATATCATTAGTCACATATCATTTGTAATACATAGGTATCGTTAGTTATGCATAAGGATCTTTGGTTATACGCAAGGATCTTTAGTTATCCGAACGAATCATTAGTTGTACTTAGGGATCATTCGTTATACATAGGGATCACTAAGGATCTTTAGTTATACATAGGGATCATTGGTTAAACAAGGGGACCATTAGTTAGACAGAGAGCTCATTGTCATATATCTATACTACTACTATTTTTATACATAGGGATCATTAGGTTTTAATGTTCTAGTATCATTGGGTTTTTCACTGTGATCTTTAGTTATACACAGGATTAATTAGTTATACGTAGGGACAATTAGATGTATATATGGATCAATGCTTTTACATAAGCATAATTGGTTTTACGTGTGGATCATGAGTTTTACCTAGAGTTTATAGTTTCACACCGTTGTCAAAAATTAATCACAGGGATCATAAGCTATAAGTAGGGATCGTTAGTTGTTCATGGGGATCAATGGTCATACGTAAACTTTGTTAGTTAGAAATAGGATTCATCAGGGATTAGTTATTGTACCTAAGATCATTAGTTATACTTAGGTATCAAGGGTTATATATGGGGACATTAATTAGACATAGATATCATTAGTCATATATCATTTGTAATACATAGGTATTGTTAGTTATGCATTAGGATCTTTGGTTATACGCAAGGATCTTTAGTTATCCGAACGAATCATTAGTTGTACTTAGGGATCATTCGTTATACATAGGGATCACTAAGGATCTTTAGTTATACATAGGGATCATTGGTTAAACAAGGGGATCATTAGTTAGACAGAGAGCTCATTGTTCATACATTTTATCTATATGTAGGGATTATATTCGTGCTTATGGTTCTATGGTTACACATTGGGAACATAGGCTATATGTAGGGATCCTTGGATGTATGAAGGGATCATTAGTTACACATAGTAAAATATTTTTATACATAGGGATCATTAGGTTTTATTGTTCTAGATAGGGATCAATAGATATCATCTATTTGTAATGATCTCTTTTTTTGGCAGAAAAAAAATTCCAAAACGAAATTGAAATAGAAAAACTTCGGGAGAAAAGTTTTTGAAATTAAGTTTTTTAGAAAAATTTTTGGCGAAAAAAAATTTGGCTCAAAATTTACTCACTGAGATCATTTGGTATACATTGAGACCAAAAGTATAAAAACTATACACATGGATCAAAGGGCATAAACATTTTACATAGGGATCATTAGGGAGAATCTATACCCAATGATCCGTGTAGGGAACACACCCCCCCCCCCGATCCCAGTGTCATATATCTATACTACTAACATCACTCTTGCAAGGTTCCACAGGCTATCCATCATGCTGCAAGATCTAGCAAAAAGCCTATAATGCTGCAGAATCGTGCCCTCATCTGAAAGAATCTTGATAAAGTAGGGTAGAATTTTCTGAGGTTTATGAAATTTCAAACTTGAACGTCAACGATTTAACGGTTGTTTCGAGATCCAAGATAGCTTTGCTTGTTTAGGTTTTGCTGAAAAGCTCTAATATGATTCTGAAAAAAAACATTACAAATTCATACTCTCTTCTTGTTTTGATTTTTAAATTTGAAAAAATCAATTTTGCGCATAATGACCTAATTTAGAATTGAAACAAAATTAAAGGCAGCAAGTTTTTGTGTATGTTTCAAAAGATAACACTCCTTTTCACAATTTTTTCACATTTAAGTCAGATCCTAATTTCAAGCTGATTTTTTGATCACCGAAATGTTTCACCGACTTAAAATTTGAAAAATTAATTACTTCGACTTTGGTTTTTTTTTTGTAAAAACCTTTTGTCATACCTTTTCATCAAAAATCGGCATTTTACGCATATCTCGTACAATAAAAACTTCAATGCACGCTAGGCATTCTTCATGTATGATAAAAAAATAAACGAACAAAAATTAACTCTTTAAGCAGAACCTGGCAAAAAAAAACAAGTTCGAATTTTGAAAAACAAAAGTTTGTCGATCATATTTTGTGGTGGGAAAATTTACGCTACACAATGCATTGTATGATTTTTTTGAATTATAATGGTATTAGAATATTTGTGTACGTAGTTCAACCCGCGTCCTGATGTGCCGAATTTCACTATCACAGATTTAAAGCTTTCCAAGCTACAGCCTTTAGTCTAGTTTGGCTTCAAATTTCATTGTTCCAATTTCCGAAAATGAAAATGACAGAATATGTAAGTTCAGTTGTTTTTTTTTATCTATCCGTTTTGATTTCGAATCAAAAAGTGTTATCATAACAATAGTAGAAAGTCAAATTTTAATAGGTTTCACAAAATAAGGCCTTAAAATTTATTTAGAGAAATTGGCAAAATTTTTTTTGAAAAATCATTTTTTAAATGAAGAATCAACAGTATTAGATTCTGGATAGTCTTTTTGAATTCAATATGTGATATCCTTCATTTGATTGAATATTTGACACAGGTTGATTTGTTTACTCTAGACAAATTTGAGTTTTTAAAAAGCAATTTTTGACAAGTTTTGTTTTCATTTCATTAAAAATTGTTTTGTATTAATACCTTCATTCATCAGTATTTACGTATAAAATTACAAGTTTACAATTGTTCGTAAGAAACATTGACGTAAGAACAAACACACACAGTTTGTACTGACTCACATTCAAGCATATAAAATATTTCATCTGGGTATCTGGTGAAGTGTTTTAGAATGTTCTGGAACAAGTAGGAAATTGTGAAGTTAGAGTCGGCCTTGGGAATTGAATCACCAACTTCGCCTCCTGTTAATCCCGTTGTAGATCCCAGGCCAGCAGCAAGCCCCTGGTACTAAGGATAGTTCAAAGTACACAAACAATAAAGGAACCAAAAATTGGTTTTGCGGGGTTCGTGCTCTCGTACAAAATGAACCAGTTCAGAGGAGCATACATACAGCATGTATTACATACGTCGCACATAGTTTGAGTCAGTTATTTTTCCTAAAATTACCTGAAAAATCCGGAATCAAAGTTAGGTTGATTTGATTTATAGTTCAAAATCTAACCATTGTGACCTCTCTAAACAGACAAGCAGACATGATGCAAACTTTTTTTACCTACATCGAAACAAAAAAAAACAAAAAAAATGAATAACAAGTAATTGTTTCTAATCAAAAACTCACACATGCTTTTTCAAATGCTTATTTTCCAGTGCTATAGATTACAACTTTCTAGACAACTCAGGTACAGAAATTTTTTAAAGTTCTAACTTTAGCTAATTTTCTTTGAACATCTATCAGTTTCAATGTGTTTTGTTAAGCGTAAAAGAGGAAAAACCCACAAACGGCAATCTAAAAAACAACCATAAAAACAAACGAATAAAAAGACATAGCAAAGATATACAATCAGTACACAAACACTCAAACACATACACAGCTAGAAACACGTAAATAAAAATTACTTGCAACAAGAGGTTTGTTCATCTTAACTATCTTCTAAAATCTCTTGACTATTTCAATCAAATGTTTTAAAAAAGAACAAAAATTTGTTTATGGTTGTACTTCTAGCTGTAGATGGTAGATACATGCCTAGAAAGCCTAACTACGCATAAACATATCAATACTATGTGTGCGAATCTATGCAAACGATCAGGCAGTAATTAAAAACACACATACAGACACATACATACCTTACATATTTTCAAACACATCACCATATACAAATACGTGAACAAGTACTCAAATACAAAAATACAAATGCATTATCTGGTCTGTGTTGTTCATTTGAAGTTTCTAGAGAAACTATTCCAGTTTTTTCTAGACAAACCAATCAAAAAAAGATTGAATTTGAGTTCAAGTCTTATCTCTAATGATTGTAATAAATTACATTTTCGACTTTTAACTGAACAACAAAATGCAAACCTAAACAACTATTTTTGGAAACATACATCTGAAAAAAATTATCTATATATGTTTCACACCAATTGAAGCGCATACGAACACACGAACTTATATACAAACGTAACCCACTAATTGAATATTCAATGCAACTGATACAAAATTGGTACTGACACAACATTTATTGAAACCCTGCACCTTCTAGACAAATAGTGACAACAACTACAATAAGTTCCTCAGTTAGATTTTCAGTTACAAGTGTATATCTCCGACTAGTCAATTAAGGACATAGATATGCAGGCACGCGGGAAAACGTACAAGAAAACAAAAAAACACAAGAAAATGCACAAGTTTATCCTCCTGAAACAAAGCATACCTACACAATTACACCGAACCTTAGACACATGGACAAAAAATGAGAAGGTTCACAAAAACTGTTTCGTAAGAAAAGATTGACAAATTTTTGACACACATACAAACGAATCAAATAGTTCATCTAGAGTATCTGTTGAAGTGTTTTAGAAAATTTGAGAACAATTAGGAGCAGAATTTAGATCGAAACTGAGTTTAGGTTACAATCAAAGACCTTAGTGTATCTGCAATTACTTCGAAACATTGGTAAGAAACTACTCAGTAAAGGATAAAGATACTAAAATAAATGCATTTATAGTTAAATACATACAAACTTACCAAGGTACAAATCGTTTTAGGAAAACGTAGACAAAAAACAAATTGAAAAGTTAGATTTGGACCTACATGCAGACATAGTTTTAATATAAACACATCTAACATACATCATACATACAGCAATACATACACATGCCTACATTTTACACACGTCAGTAGATGCAAATGTAGACACCAACACACAGTTATTCTGTAAATGCAAGTTTACTTGTATACACTGAACCATGTATATCTTACACAATTATAATCAAACAATAATACATGCAGACATACATACACCAAAATATACCTAAAAAAACCAACTGTACAGAGTTCAATCACCCAAAAAGTTTGATACATACTCTATCACTCTATCAAGAATTTCTGCAATTCTCGAGCTTTGTGTCGTGGTGTATGTGGAGCTCTTTATCTATCTCTCTCTCTCTCTCTCTCTCTTTCTTCCCTTTTCTTGTTTTTTTTCTCTCTCTCTCCATCAGTTTCTTCTCTATCTCTCTCTTTCTTTCTCTATCTCTTCTCTCTCTATCTCTCTCTCTCTCTCTCTTCCTTTCTCTTGCTCGTTTTATCTAGTTATCGACTGATATAGGTGTCTTTCTGTCAAGCTAGCTAATACTGGAGCCATGAAATTAAAAAATACGCATTACATGTATATAACAGCTTCGGTAGCGAGGAAAAGAAAAAAAACTCACTCTACTTATTGGCTGAATCTGTTTCATCCTACGCAAAATAGCATTTGGAATTAACTCCATTAAAGCTTCACCTTGGAATCAAAAATATATTAGGATCTGTTTGTCAAAAGTAAATCACTTAGAAAAGGTTTGGTACAAATTTTCAGATTGGGATCTTTGATTAACTTAAGGATCATAAGATAGATACAGGGATTAAAAGATCTACATAGATATCCTTAAATATTTATAGGGTTACCATTACTTTTCAGTTTTGAGATCAATTGTTCACATGGAGGTTTATTTGGTAAGTTTTGAATCATTAGTTTTAAATCGGAATCAATGGTTAAAGGTAGGCGTAATTGGTTATGCATAGAGACCATTAGGTACACAAAGGGATCATTAGGTTACACACTGTGATCAATAGTTTTACGCAGATACATATAGGGACCATTGGCCACACATAAAGATCATTGATTATACGTTGGGTCCATAGTTTTACGTAGAAATGATAGTTTCACACTACGGTGAAAAGATATACACAGGGGTTATTAGCTTTAGGTAGGGATCGTTAGTTGTATAAGGGGATCATTTATCATAAGCAAAGATTGTTTGTTAGATAAAGGGATCATTAGGGATCAATTTTTATACATATGATCATTATTTATACATAGGGATCATTGGTCATACATGGGGATAAAAGTTCGACATAGGGATTGTTAGTCATACATCATTTATAAAACACAGGGATCATTAGTTATGCATAGGGATCATTAGTTAAGCGCAAGGATCAAATGCTATACAAGGTAAAAATTACGTGTACATAGGGGTCATTGTTTATAAATAGGGATCATCAAGGATCATTAGGGATCATTAATTAAACATAGGGGTCATTGCTTTTAGAAGGCGATCATTCGTTAGACATAGGGCTCATTGTTCTTTCATCCTCTATACTATGTCGGTATATTTACTCGTGCATAGGGATTTTTGGTTAAGCATTGGGATCAAAACTTTATATATGGATCCTTGGTTGTATATAGGGACTATTGGTTATACATAGGGATCATTAGGTATAAATAAACTAGATAGGGACTATCTTCTTTAGAGATTATGACTATTGATTATATTTAGTGGGATTAGGATTCATTATAGATCATCTATTTGTAATGATCTCGTTTTTCAGCGAAAACAAATGAAAACTTATTGAAAAAAAATATATTTCTGGAGAAAAAAATTTGATATACATTAAGATCATGGGTATCAAAACTGTACACAGGGATCATTAGGCATAAATATTTTACATAGGGATCGTTATGGATCATCTAGAACCAATGATCCCTGTGGGGATCACCCCAATCTCAGTGTCGTATATCTATTCTGCCAGCATCATTCTTACAAGGTCTTATCAGCTATCCATCATGCTGCAAGATCTCGCAAAATGCCTGTCATGGTGTAAAATGTTACAAGGTAACCCTCTCTTTTAACGCATACGTCGCATGATAAAAAAATTTATGCACGGTAAGCATTGTCCATGCATCAAAAAGAAAATTCGAAAACCAAATTTCTCTCATTAAGCAGCAGAACATGGCAAAAACAAACTGATTTTAAAAAATGTTTGTCAAGCCTATTTTGTGATGGGAAACTTTACGTTACACATTTCAATCTACAATTTTTTTTGAGTTTTAATGCTATCAGAATACTTGTGTGGGAAGGTCAACCCGCGTCCTGCTATGAGGATTTTCACTATCACAGATTAAAAGCATTCCAAGCTATAGCTTTTAGCCTAGTTTGGCTTCAAAAAAAAATTGTTACAATTTCCGAAAAAGAAAGTGATGGAATATATGTGTTAACTTGGTTTTTTTTTAATAAAGAATCAACAGTATTGGATTCTGGATAATGTTTTTTGTATCCATTATGTCATATGCATTATATGACGGAATATTTGACCTCGTCTTGCTTTGTTTTTTGTAATCAAATATTTTTTTTGTTTTGAGCTCAGATGTAGATACACTATTTACCTATGACCATTTTTCGTACAAGAATGAGGGTTTGAAGGTTGTCAAATTTAGAACTTTTTGGAAAACTTGCTGTAATCGTGCTGTAATCGCTTACAAAGTGCTGTAATCGCCTATGTGGAGGTTTTGATAGACTTTCATCAAAACTATTCCAAACTAAATTGAGGTATGCAATTTGGTTAAAACTATACTACACTTTATAAGAAATATCTCACTTTGAGCTTAAGATAGCGCTCGGTGAGATAGTTTTAAAAAATCATCTGAAACTTATTTCAAAAAAATTTCAATGTGTTTTGAGCGATCACTTCTCTATTGACATTGAATAGAAATTGGAAGATTCAGGTCTTTAACTTGGTACGAACAGTCTTTTGTGTACTTTAAAAAATTATTCACTCGTAGTTCAAAGCAAAACAGTATAAATTTCTCTCACTCTCACAGATTCATTACGATGTAAAACCGTGTGTTTTGTGAACTGTGTGCGAAATCCACAACAAGGACGCTCTCTTTGATCTTCTTTTGTCCTTTCTTTCTCTTTGGTCGTTCCTACAGAATTTGAACATGTTAAAGACTGATCACTGGAATTCTGGACATTATAGAAACAATTTGCAGGGGACTAGATAACTTTTATACTGCAGCAGTTCTAGGGATGCTCTTTCCAATTTATTTTCCGACGCTTTCATTTTCTAAGGAGGCTTTCATTTTTTTTCCGACTTTTTTTAATGAAAGTAACGGAAGGTTTGTACTCGGGGTGATTGTTTTGTCTTCAGCCAAAGTTCGATTTTTTTAAACTAGCCAATTTAACGGCATGCTTTTGTTTTCATTCAAAAGTTTTTGTTGTCCTGAGCTTCAATTTGAAAAGATATTTCACCTATGATCATTTTCGTAAAGTTATGGGGGTTTAAAGATTGCCATTTTGGCCAATTTGGGACAAGCGCAATGATTTAATCCATGTTAGACATCGTTCCAAATTTGTTGCAGAAAGCTTATTTGCCATCATTGATTGGTTTCTGGGAGCAAAAAATATCACTTCTTACCTGATATGGCGTGTGGGGGGATGATTGTGGAACCTGATCTAAACTATATTTTATGATTGGATAAATTAAATGTTTTACCAATGTAAAGTATTTAATATTAACCAATCATGATCCATCTAACTAACAACCCACTTATTTGTAAGTGCTGAAGTTACTTGTAATTTCAGCACCAGAGAGATTTGAATTTAACTTAGAAATTAGTTGGACTCTCCCGAGCACTTCAGCAGCCGCAATAAACCAGTATACCCTAGATCTATTGAGCCTAGCAGAGACTAGTTAAACAACCTGAGACTAGATAGTATAAGAGTAAGATTAGGATCGGTATTAGACTAAGAAGTTGCACGAATCTATCCGGCCGAAAATAAGATAGCGTGACGAGCAGACGGTGTACCCTATCCGAAATTACTCTATGAGTTAACCACATCGAACCTAACTCATCTGGTGCGACCATAAGTCTCGAACAAGACCTTAATAGCTTAGAATTAACCAAAATAGATTAGAAATTAGACAAAAACATTTACAAAATGTTATACGACAATAATTTAATCGAAATGTCTCTACGACTCAATAGATCAGAGCCAATATTCCGAACCATAACAGAACTACCCGGAATTGGAAGAAGACCTCGAACCAGAGACGACATACGACAAAGTAGAAACTTGCCATATAGCTATATGATAGTTAGGCAAAAACCAGAACAAACTTTTATATTTAGAATACTACTGGCAATGAATTTAGATTTTCATTTGCAAACATAAAATTTTGAAGTTAATCTTCAAAATCATTACAGGCGCTAAACAAAATTATTAATATACAATAACGATTGATAAAAAGATCTAAGATCGTTTTCCTAAAATTCTGCAGTAATATACAAAACATGTTTGAAAAATATTTATTGAAAAATAAAAAATAAAAATTAGTAGCATGACAATAAATGGTTAGTAATCATAAATCATCCTGTTGTTCCAGCTCCATCATCTAAAACATAACAGCAATCATAAACCCACTAATATCATCAAAACACTAAATCTTTCCTTTACACACATTTGAAAATTTATTAAAACTTAAATTCACTTAATTTTAAAACCAGATCATCAAGGCTTATCCTTGGATCTTAAATCATTTTCTACTTAATTAAATTTCAAATTTGATCATCAAGGCTTATCCTTGGATCAAACAGAACAACTTTGTTCTCCCCCACCCACTTAATTAGTGTCTAACGACCTCAAACGTCGATTCACTACCCAACCCTTTCTAAAGACCTAAGACTAATAGAAATTATTAAACAAAACTAATCATTCAAATTAGGATAAACAGTGAAGAACTTCGGTTATTCATCCTTCACTTGACCCCCCCTCTTACTAGACCCAGGATAAACCTTAGACTTAGTAAGTTTAAAATAGTATCTAACGAACTACTCGCGTTCTAATTATACCTGAACCTTGTGGATCGATTTACTATTCTCCAACCCTTGAACACAATCACTACCCCTAAGTAAGATTAAGTAAGTTAACACCTTAACTTATACTAGCCACGAGAAAGTAAAAAATCATTCTTCGGAATCGATATACTTTTCTCTCCAACCCTGAACAAACAGACCCAGGTTAAGCTAACCAAAAAATCGTAAGAAATAACAGTTTAGGAAAATAGAAATCATTTAACAACCCTTTGCATCCGTCATTCTAAACCTTATGTCATTTAAAAACCTAGGAAATAAACAAACAATCGTTTTACACAATTGTGAAATAGACAACAAAAAATACGACCTTGTAATCACACCTCATACACAAACAGTTGGATACATTCGAACAAAACGACAAACACTAAAGAGAAAAATAATAACTAAACAAAGACAAATAACACGAAAAAGATTTTCAAAAAATCGAAACGCATTTTCAGAATCAGAAACCAACAGTTTAGACGAACTTTACAAACTAAAAGAATCAATAGATAAAAATTGCCCAATTCACGATCAATTATATTTCTCTGACTCAGAAACAACTTCAAATTCATCACAAAGAGGAAAAAGAAGAATAAAAAAGCAGTACAAACACAAACCAGTACATTTATACAATTGGAATCAACCAATTCGACACATTAATAATTACATATTAACAGTCATCGAACGAAAAAATGAGCTCAACACACACTCCAGGTGAAGAAACTCCAGATGATGATGAAATCTTTCCTTTTATAGTAGACGCAGATACTGATAGAGGACAACACATATTTTGTCAAAATTTACTCGTAAATTTATTTGAACCCGGAATTAGTCCATGTAAAACAGAGTTCCCAGATGTAAAAATCAAAAGACAAATCATAGACCACTACTTAAAAGATATATGCAACATAACGCAACAGTATGGAATCTACTCCATAGAATTCACCTCACCAAACCATAATAATAGAAAATATACAATTCAAACAGACGATCTTGATTTAGAATTTTCAAAAGTTTTTTTCAGAATATATAAAAAGCATCCAATATCATAACTCACAAAGAGCAAACTCCATATTCACCAATGAAGTTTTCGCAATAATATATAGTTATATTTCGATATTAGAAAACGAAATCCCAATAACAAATGTCTCACCGACAGAAACATCTAAACGTTTAAGAGTACGACATGAAATCACACTACTCTCTAGTTATTTAAACATCATTAAAGAAAATTTCACGAAAGACGACGTTTCACAACATACAAAACACGATCTACAAAAAATTTTGGCATGGTTCATAATAGATTATTTCACACACAATATTGATTTAATTGCACAAGCAAGAAAAAATTTTAGACCCCAAAACTCGAACGATGATACCGCTATCACAGAACAATCAGATTATGTTTGGGACCCCGAATGGTCTCATCCCGCATTTATAAGCTTCCCACAATCAATCTCAAGTCAAGCAATAAGTACGATATCTTACATAAGAGATTATGTAAGAGTAATACCATTAACCATTGATGCAACACCATTAAACTATAATACATTTTTGCCCGATACACAAAATAATAGTTTAAACTCTACAGTTATACACAATGAAAACCTCAATGGAACTAGGAATCTTACTCAACAAGATATCCAGACACCATCACACTTCATAAATGAAGAAATTGTACACACAACAACTACACAACAAAGTATTTCACCAATACGCCCAAATTTAACAACACCAAGAAATACAAATCCTTCACAAACACAGGTAACCTTACAATCAACCGTTAAACCTTCGGTTGCCCCTAAATATTCACATATGGATTACCAAACATACAGACCCATGACAATACCATCAAAAACACGCAAAACATTCACTAGAAACAACTTTGCAGACCATAATTATAATTATACACATCCATCAAAAACATATAACCAACCACAAAGAAATTTTAACCAATATACAAAATCTCGAAATTGGGATAACCCAATGACCCAACCTAATTCAATAAATTTCCAAACAAATCCTCCACAGGATCACAGTGAAAATTACCCATTTTTTCAACAAAATAAAAATAAAAAACAGACATCTTATCAAATGGATTATTTATCCTCAGATGATGATTTCTTACAACCAGATATATTTGCACCAAATACTCAAGAATATCGTAGACAAGGAATACAGAGAACACGTACAAATCATAGAAATTTTTCTCCACAACCAATAGATGCACAACATCAACAACCAATTCAACAACAAAATTTAATTAATACACAATCTTTTCAACCAATTCAACAACAAAATCCAATGACTACACACTCGTATCAAGCATCACAAATGCAAAATGAAATACCACTCCCATATTATCTCCAACAACATGAAATAACAAGAAACCAACTTTCAAATTTTTCTCAAATGCCAAATGCAGCAGAATCATTACAAATGACAATGAATCCATACCTTATGGGTGGATCATCAATAACATCAAACAAACCTTTAATGGTTTTCACAGGAACAGACCCTGAATACTCTGTAGAAGATTATTTAAATGCAGTAACAGCAAACCTGATTTTAAATATTGGACCTGAACCCATTAATACGCCACTACATCAAAACTGGATACATCGACGCACAGCGTTAATACAAACAACTTTAGATGGCGCAGCCCAAAAATGGTTTTCAGTACTACCTCTAGAAATAAAATCAAACTGGAAAAGGTTTACACAAGAATTTTCAAAAATGTTTGACTCCGAAAGAAACAAACAACAACAAAGAGTTTTATGTAATGAAATTCGCAGATTACCAAACGAAACCATCAAGCAAATAGCAGTACGAATCGAAACACTAGTTCGAAAAGCATATTCATTAAATACACATGATTATAAAAACACAAAGATGACAGAAATCTTAATGATGACCTTAACACCACAATTAAGGAAAATAGCAATAAAAAAGAGAGCATCCCATCCTTCTTCAATTCGAGAACCCGATTTAGATTTTCGAAAACTAGTAGACAAATTAGAACAAGCAGAAATCACGATGAAACTAGAAGAAACGGAAAACCTGAAACTACAATACGTTAACAAAATTGAAACGACTCCCACTAATATTAATAATATACAGGAATCAGAGACAGACCTCGTTGAAAAAATCACTGAAATACTTAATATTTATGAAAAGAACCCAAACTTCAAAGGCAAACCATCTTTCAAAAAATGGTGTAATTATTGCCGACGATACGGACATAGTATTTCCGAATGTAGACAAAAACAACAAGACAATCAAAATAAACCTCAAAAATATAAAGAACCAAATAAATCATTCTATCAATACATGAAAAAAGATCAAAATCTACCGAACAAAACAGTCCACAGCAACAACAGTTCAGGAAAACCACTCCCGAACAATACAAACTATACAAGAAATCAATCACCATATAACTCAAGTTATAGAGGAAGATCACCAGAACGAAGAAACACGAACAATTCATCACAAAATCACTACAATAGACCAAATAGTCGAAATAACTACTCCAGATCAAATTCAAATACACAACGATTTGTTTCTAGATCTAATTCCCAATCAAGAAATAACTACTATCCAAACAACCAATCACGAAATTCATCATACAATAGGAATAGAAACTACTCCTATAATCGAAATAGAAGTTATTCAAACAACCGAAACCAGAATTACTCGAACAATCAATCAAGGAATAACTCATATAATAGATCGAACTATAACAGACCAAACAATAATTACCAAAACAGATCGCGAAATAATTCACAAAATCGACACTCAAGTTATAATAATCGTTATAGAAATTATTCCCAATCACCACACCGGAATAATAATAACTATAATAATTCTAATAACCGCCACAGAAGTAGTACACCTAAACATCAAAGACAAATTAATCAAGTACAATCTAATCCAGAAACAACATCAGACCCTCCAGGTATTGATGACACAGTAACTGATACGTTACAACTCAATCAAATAAACTGTACATCATCAGATTCAGAAAGTGATACCGAAAACACTCTTTCTATCAATATGATAAAAGTCGAAAATGACTATGAATCTGTCATATATGAACAACCTTTTTCATCACACATATATGAAAATCAATCAGAATTTCTTCAAAATTATTACACTACACCCATAAATTCCACACCAACGACGCAAGAAACAAATGAGATTAACACTACAGATCAAACCAATAAAAATACCAAAACAAAATGCTTGAACACAAACCATATTTATCAAAATATACAAAAAGAACAACCCAAAGAAAAAATTTGGACAATACCATTTCTCTTAGAAAGCCCAAGAAATAAAGAATTTCAACCACCAGACCTTGAAATAGATTTTTTAATTGATTCAGGAGCAGAATCAAACATAATAAACATCCCCACATGGAATGAAATAAAAACCTTACACCCAAAGCTAACACCTCTTGAAACCTCCAGCAAACTAGCAACAGCACAAGGATCAACATTGATAAACTACGGAAAAATCCAATTATTTCTCCTCCCCACCAGAACAATGGAACAAAGCAAAATTTTAAATAAGCCATTTAAACAAATATTCCATATCACTGACATTAAATATAATATCATTGGAATACCATTTATTTCGAAGTATATACCAACAATTAACATACTAAATAGTAAAATATTAATCAAAGATAAATATACAAAAACAAAAGAAACATCCTTAACATTTTTTCAAAGATTAAATAAACAACCACCATTCTTTTCAAAATTCTACCCGATATTTAACCAACAAAGAAAACACCTAAAACCACTATCAGGAAATATCTATAATTTTTCAATCAAACAAGTTCACCAATATGATAAAGAACAAAACAAACAAAAATTTTATATGTCAGATTTTGAATTCAAACCTATTCACAAATTTTTCAAAATCACAATCTCATCCATAAAATATTTGAAAAATTCGAATTCCGATATCATTTCCTTACATGTCTATAACAACACACCTTACCAAGTAACATTACCTTTAGGACTTTTAGGATACTGTGAAACCAACGCTACAATATCACCAATACACGAAAAAGCCTATCGCGTAAATAATATACTCCAATTACTAGATATTTGCCAATCTACAATTCTTAATGAAGAATTATCTATAAATAATATAATAAGTAACGAAAACAGAAATACGGATTATTTCACAAAAACTCCATATTTCAAACCTACATTCAACATAAGTAATTACACAGAGGACCAACAGAAATTTTTAACAATGTTTAATTTCCAACATTCACAAATAACACAAGACGAATTCGAAAAGTTAGCCAAACAGCTAATTAAATATTCATCAGTCTATGCAACATCAAAATTCGATGTTGGAAAAATCAGTTCATCACTACATCTCCCGTTAAAACCAGACGCAGTTTTCAAAAAACAGAGAGCAAGTAAAGTACCAATTCACTTACATGATAAAGTGAACAGACTACTCGATATTTTAGAACAATACAACATTATATCACCAGTTAATAAAGAAGAACAACCAAAAGGCAACACATTTATCAACCCCGTTATCATTCTAGCTAAAGGAGAATCATTAAAAATCGTTCTCGATGCTAGATACCTCAATTCACTTATAGATGAATCAAAATGTAATTGGCCCATTGAACCAATACAAGTTATTTTAACAAAAATAAACGGCAAATACTTTACAACCGCCGATATGAATAGTGCATACAATCAAATGCCACTAGATGAACAATCACGACGTTTAACACAATTTGTTATCGGAAACCAACAATATGAATTCAACCGCTTATTCTATGGAATATCCATAGGACCAGCAGCATTTTCAGCTTTTATGAGCAAAATTTTTAGACCACTGATACTCAAGAAAAACGCAATCACCTATTTAGACGATGTTTTTATGCAATCACAAACAAAAGACGAAATGTTCAATGTTTTAGAAAAATATCACCAAATACTTCAGAACGAAAATCTGAAGGCCGCCCCCGATAAATCCCACTTCTTTTTGACAAGAGTTAAATTCTTAGGACATAATATAGAAAGAAAAACAATCACTCCATTGAAATCACGCATTGACGCTATTCAAAAACTTCAACCACCAACAAATAAAAAGAAAATCCAAGAATTTCTTGGAATGTTAAACTTTTTAAGTAAATATGTTTATAAAATGCAATTATATCTACGACCATTTTATAACATCCTTAGACAACAAAATAATTTTGAATGGAACACAGAACATCAAACACGATTTGAAGAAATAAAGAAACTTTTAACTGAACAAATTTCAAACACAATTCCAGATTCAAATCAACCATTTTATGCAATGTGCGATGCTTCGAACTTTGGCATCGGTGCAGCACTATTACAATCACATAATGGTACAAATAAAATGAACCTCATATCAGCAAATTCTCGATTATTCACTCAAGCAGAGCTACGACTCTCAACTCTAATGAGAGAATGTACATCCATAATATATACACTAACAGAATATGAATTTCTGATACTTGGATCAAAACATCCAACAGTTTTATTCACAGACCATAAACCAATCATCTTTCTCTTTACACAAAAATCTAACCCAAACCACCGAGTTTACAGATTTCAACTAATTCTAATGAAATTTCCAAACTTACATATAGTTTGGACTGCAGGAAAAAATCTTGCATTACCAGACACCTTAAGTCGAAATACACCACCTGAATTACTTACACGAAAAACAACAGTTGAAATACCCAAAAACATAAAATTCTACCTTGCAGAAAACGAAACATCACCCCGATTGGAATGCAAATATGCAGTAAAAACTGATATTGAACAATCACAAATAAATAATTTACAACATTTCCCACTTTATTTAGATTGTCAAAATAATCATTATGAAGTTGATTTACTTGGAACATCAACTTTCAAACCAATCCCATATTCTCAATGGATAAAAAATAACACCCAACAAAAACGAATAAAACAACACCCGCCTAAAAAAGACCATTTTCCACTAATTGAAAAAGAAGATTTAACTGATAAAATAAATTTATCAGGACCACAAACAAATGATTCAAAATACACAATAAATCAAGTTTTTGACCTCCATGACCCACTTGATACAATACCTTTATCTAAATTAGAAATCGAAAACATTTTTCTCCCCCCAACAGAAACAATTACAATTTCAACACTGAAACAATATCAAAACCTTGACCCAGTAATTCGACAACTGAAATCATGGCACAAATATAAAACTAAACCTATCAAAGCAGATTCAACCATTCTAGGAAACAAAACACTCCTCCGATACTTTCGCAAATTTAACAACACAACAATTAACGAAAATACAGACCTTTTAGAGTATAACCTGAATGAATCTACAGTTCCATGTCTCCCTTTAAGTATGATTCTTATAGCTTTTAATATTTCACATACACAAAATATTAAAGGACACTCTGGATCAGAAAAAACATATTCAAATTTTATACAAAACTTTTATTTCCCAAATGCACCAATTTGGATAAAAGTACTATGCAATGACTGTATAGTATGTCAACTAAATAAACCTTACCCAAATCAAAAACAAATAGCACAAAAACAAGATTTCAAAGGACAAAGTTTGTACTTTAATCATCGTATCTCATTTGATACTAAAGGACCAATTTCACCCTCATCAGAAGGAAACTCCTACATTATGGTAATTGTTGACGCATTTACACATTATGTAGCACTTAACCCAGTACCACATTGTAACGCTTATTACGCTTACACAACACTCTATGAACACTGGATAGCAAAATTCGGACTACCAGAAATTTTAGTTACAGACAACGGTACAGAATTCATAAATAATGAAATTATCACACTATGTCATTTATATAACATTAAACACAAACCACGTACATCTCATGCACCTTGGACAAACGGCTTAGTCGAAGGTATGAACCGTTCATTACAAGAATATCTTAGATGTATCATCAACGGAAATGATACAAAATATACCGAATGGTCAGCAGATGTAAAATTATTTCCCTTAGCGTATAATTCACAAATTACGACAACTTTAGGAATGTCACCATACGAAATGGTTTTTAACCAAAAACCACGCAAACCAATAATGTTTACAGCAAATTCTCATAAAAACGCACAAGGTTATTGTCAACCAAATAAAGACTCAATTTGTTATAACCTACCTTTACATACACACGATGAAGATCATTTTCATCACCCACAAATTCTTAAACTAGCCTCCGGTACACACACCGAATGGATTCTAAATAGAGATAAAAAACACAATGAAATTTATCAAAAAATAACAAAAAAGTTATTACAAAGACAAAACATTAATGAACAAATCAATTCACGTTTTACACCAGCCTCCGATTTAAAAATTGGAACATTTGTTTTAATACCTAATTTTAATACTCAAAAAGGAATTTCTAAAAAATTACAACCCCTTCGAAAAGGACCATACCAAATAATTGCAAAACCCACTGATGTCACATATAAAATTACCGACTCAAACAAAAAAGAAATCGTTCAACATCGAAACAACCTATTACCTTATTACCCAAAAGAATACGCACTCCGCGAATTAACTCAATTATATTCTTTCACAGGATTAAAAATCATTCAAAATGAACCACATCTGAAAAACACAGAACAAAATGATAACCCCACCGAAAATCAAAACACAAAACCAATCGCCACCAAAATCAATACACAAAACCATAAAGAATCACCAAAACAAAGAAAAAATAGAAAAATGACCGAACAAATAATACCCCAAGAACAAATCGACAAATCAGAAAATAGAAAAACAACAAGACTCCGAAATCAACCACGTAAAAACTATAAAATATTCATCCCCCAATCTAAAATTTTAAAGAAAGTAGAATTTCAAAAGTAATTTTAACATTTACTTCACAATCTTGAAACCTCCGAAACATTTTTCATTTACATTTTTCAAAATAACATGCTGACAAGTACGTAATAATTTTAGTTCAAAATAGACCAATAGGATTCATCCAATCCGTCACTTTCTCTAACTCAAACTAAGACCAATTAGACGAATCATATAGAACTCCAGGCACATCTATAACTATAACTTTACGACCTCCAGGTCAAAAATAAGCAAACCACTCCAACTTGACAACTAAAATAAATATCACCATAATACCGTACCCCTCCCTTATCTAATAACCCAAAGATCAACAATATTTCCCCAACTCAGACCACGAATACCCCCAAAGCAAATTTGTTAACTTAGCCTAAAGTAACAAAATGAACATTTTAATTAGCCTAAAGAATAAAAATCTCACCATACCCCGGATCATTTGACAAACAAAAATAAAGAAAAAGACGACCTCCCAATCACCATGAAAATTGCCCCCAACAATTTTTCACAAAACTCAACCCACTTGTCAAAAAACTAATAAATAATCCGACCACACTTGAAAATCGCCTCAAACAGAAAAAAATATTCGACCAAGAGATCATTTCTTAAATGCTCTTCTCTCAAACAGTTACTCAAATACTCATAAATCTTAAACATTTTTTTACAATATTCGAAACCTTTATAATATTTCTTTTTGATATACTTGAATCTTTTCTAATAATCCTAATCATTTTTTGTAACATTTTTTTAATTTTCTACACCATACTCGAACTATTCCTCCAACTTTCCAAAACCCTTGATTATATCCACAGGTACGATTTATACAACTTGTCTAAATGATACGAACAATTTTCAGTAGAACCGATATTTTTTTATTGTTTGTAATTTTCATAGCATTCTTATCATCCCTCATTTTGACCATCTGTAAATGTATAAAGAAAGCAATCCTCACATTTGCCCTAGCAACAGTCCTTCTAATTCTTTTTTTGGAAGAATATTATAATAAACACAAAATTTCTCACTAAAGCAATAATTCAAAAAACCATCAAAAATTGCTACCCAACAGTCACAGAATCAGTCTTCACCGACATCATCCCAAGATAACCAAACACCACCTTCAACTACTCAAAATCCTCAAACATCTACACGAATTTCTTTTCAAGACAATCCATACACTTTTGAAGAACGACATGCTCGTTTATAAGAACCACTAGAACCAGTTCAACGACAAGCACCTTTAAGCGAACCAACATATAACCTATACCCAACACTACCACAAGAACTAAGTAGAATAAAAAATTCTAGTCAAAACCAAAATACAGTCGAAATAAATAGACAAATTATACATCCTCGACGAAACAGAAATCTTCAAACTCCACGAGTTCACTTTGACATACCTCAATCCCCATCACAAAACACTCCAGAAAACACCATTGATACATTACCAGAAACCCCTACGATTCTTTCACAACGTAGCACCTCAAGCCTACCATCAGATTACTTAGGTTCAACACCAACATCTGAGCAAATACGTGAAAATCCTTTCAACCCCACAAACCAAACATCACGATTTCCATATTGGACTACACATTCATTTACACAAGGTGAACCAAATTTAGTCAATGACCCCATAGATATTTCTACGGATACAACAACATCCTCATCACTACCAGAAACATTATCACTACCATCAACACCATCAATAAGCCAGTTTTCACCACCACCCTTTAACTTAAATTTTCCAAATAATCTCGACGCCAGATATCGAGAACAATCAACAACAAATATTCCTTTAAGACTAGATTGGAATACATTTACAGCACCTCCACCACTATTTGGACAACATCAAGAAAGTAACCGCCTTCATAACTGGGCACTTAATAGATTACAATATCGCCAAGATATTCACAACGATATCCGTGATCACAATATTCAAATACTCCAACAAAACAGTTTACAATTAAAGTTTGAAATCACAGTTAAGTTAAATAATATTACCCAACATCCCTACCCACTAAATCCACCTAACATAACAGCTCAATCACTACCACCACCGTTTATAACTACTGAAGTAATATACAAATACGACAGATATACCAAAAACACAATTGGCTACATAACATTTTATAATCCATACTCAGGATTATCATACACATGTATATTCTAAAATTATTAATTTTTCTCCAACTCCTTTTTCTAGTAATCTCAAATCAAAACATTAACCCTTCCCCTCGTACAGGACCACAAGATTTATTAGTAACACATTACGATTGTGAAGAAAATGAACAAAAAACACTACATAAATATGCAATAAATCAAGTATCACAATGTGAAACAGAACCACAAGCTATAGAAACCACAGATGTAATAGCAACACTCTATTCAAAAGCCCGAGCAACAACAGTTACAGGTTATAAATTCACAGCAACATTTTCCGAAAAGAAAGTACATTGTTCACAAGTCTCGAACGGAAACAAAAACCGACTTGACCATGAATCATTCTATCAAAGTAATATAGAACGTCTTTTACATCTCAATCCCGACGATTGTAAAAATGAATTACTCAGACTAAACATCACACAAAATAAAAACTCCCAAAGAAAGTTAGTTAATTTTCAAGTTTTTCCAGACTCTGTACATCAATCACAACTTGAAAGACACCAAGGACATATAAAACTAGACGAAAAATACCCGTATAACGGCGCACACGGACGATTAACCTATGACCTACACGATAAACATTGGATACCACACATTGGTATAAATGACCCATCAAACTGCAAAGCAGACACAAAAAATAAAGGATACCAAGAAATAATGTTTTTCGATTGGAAAATACAACTCGAAAAAATACAACTAACACGAGATTTATCAGATAATACAATGATCTATCAAGGAATCCGATTACCTTGTAAAAATGATCAAGGTTATTGCGACCCTACAACGAGAACACAAGCAACAATTGTTTGGTTCCCCGAAGATACATGTACAACATTTCAAGTAGCAAAAATACACGCTCGTATGATAAAATTTCACGAAAAATATTTTATACAATCAATTCCATATGAACAAGTCCATCCATCACGAAAACTAAGTTCTAATTTTAGAAACATAGACAATATAGAAAACAAATTGACACGTTTCCAAATATATCAAGAAACAGAACTTGCATGTAAATACAGGAATCCACTTCACAGAACACAATATTCTGAAATATTAGTTGAATACGAAAAAGGATTCGACATGACCACTGGAAAGGTAAAAATCGACCCATATGCCACAGGTCATCCTCTAAACGAAGGAACATCCTATATACCAGTTAATTTTGAAAAAAGCAACGGACAACCTGGTGGACATCTAAAACCCCATGACACCAGAAGCACACGCTTACAAGAATTATCACTAATGAATACTACATATTTCGGTAATATCCACTATGATATTCATTTAGATATGAAACTAGATTATACAATTAGCCGAATTTTTCAAGAAATGTCACTCTCCGAATTAGAAACACTACACCACCTATGCGAATTAGAACGAACACAAATATTACAATCACTTGCACTAGCAGTATTAAAAATACCCTATGCAGGATACTTATTATCTGGAAATAGATCAAATTTTTTAGACTATGAAGGAAACATCTTATGGTTTTATACTTGTACTAAAAAAGTATCATCACTATACGTTTTTGAAGATAAACGATGTTATAAAAGAATCCCTATCTTTTATAAGAATAAAGTACATTTCGTGGATACACTTTCACGAAGAACCTATTTCTGGGATACCGCAGTCCCATGTGGATCAGAAAACAGCCACAATGTAGTACAACTAAACCCTGATGAAAATAAATATTATCTTCTCACTCCATATCCCACATTAATGCAATCACTCAAAAAATTTTCACCAGAAAGCATTCGCGCTATTGCTCGAAACCCAAATATAGACTTACAATCAATAGGAATCTATTCAAAATCAGATATTCAACATCACATTAGAACACAACAATTCCAAGAATTATTAACACAAATGGACACTATACAAAGACAATCAATAGACCAAAATTTACGCAAACTTGCAGAAACCGCAGGATTTGCCGATATCTACACGCAAGACTATAGCGGATATTTTAAAGACATTAAAGATTATATATATCTAAACGGTGAAAAATACCGTCCCCAAGATATATCACCAATTAACATTTTTAGCTTTGTTACACTCAAAAATGAGATCCTCGATTTTCTAGGATGGCCCTACTACATCTTAGAAAAATTGACTATTTTATACGCAATGTTTAACTTTATTGGATTTCTTTTCTCACTTTTAAAAGGAATCTACAACACATGTGCTATACACACACAAGTAAACAGACAAGCAAGCGTAGCACGCATACTCTTTGCAGGATTTTTTGGAATCTTTTCTACATCTATAAACAAAATTCTTTTAGACGCACAAATAAAAGAATATAACACAAAAATAACAACACGACAAAATACATACGACGAAGAACATAACAATGTAGACATAACGCCAACGGCACCACAATTACCACCCCTACCAAATAACCATCCACTATCCCTAGTCCCACGAAATTTTCGAAATTTAGCCATCACACATAATCCAAATTTTCGACTCACCACATCACAAAGTCCCATTCAACATATAATGACACACCAGTCACAAGATGATAATACTTATGAACAAATTATTGAACAACCCCATACCACCGCTTTTCAGTCTCAAAATAATCATTTTTTTAGCCCACGATGAGCCGCCAACTTGGATCACTACACCGATCAAATTCCCACCCAACCAATCTTACCTCCACAATCCCAATAATACCACTTTTTGCTTTTCCGCCACCCGATTTTCCATCTAATAATGTAACATCAGGCATGAATTCCGATACTAATTCACACATCTCAGTTTTATACTCCATCTCACAACTCAATAACCCGAATATTGAAACCCCCGATGAATTTGCCGACTCAGAACCATCCCCATCCAATAATTTTCATCACTCTTCTAATTTTTCTCAACCCCCTTTTCAACCCATATTATCCAATAACCCTGACCCAATCACTCCCACACCCTCTTATGCTTCCCAAGTTACCCCAACCTACTCCTCATACCATTCTGACCAATCATCTCATTCTCCAGACACCCCCCGAATCTCCCCAGAGCTAGATAATTTTATTACCCTTCAACAACAACCCTACCACCTTAATACCCCAACCATAAACCAAATCTCCTCCACAATAAATTCATCCAACCCCCCTACCCCTACACCCTCTTCAAATTATACTGAATCATTAGCACCATCATCCACATCAACTGAATCTTCACTCAACACTAATAGAGCTTACCGCACTTTTAAAAGAAAGTTCCCCAACCATCCTTTCCCAGCAAAACCAGGAACAGCCCGTGAATACATCAACCACCCCAAGCATACTAACACAAAAGAATTTTTAGCCATCACCTTACCCTCATTCCCACAATACACCTTAAACACCCCCCACGACACTAACGAAACACGCAACTTTGTAGATGAATACGTTTTAATGCCCACTCTCTCTTGGACCTCATATTATCATTTTACTAACCCTCTTTGCTTACCTTTATCTAACACTCACATCGATATAGAGCGAAATACGGACATGCTATATCGACTCACTACACCACTAACCGCTAGACAATTTACTTACGTTGGATATAAAAAATCACTAAAAACACACACTGCACCTAGAGCTAACGAATATACACTCGAATACTACGATCACAACATCATCAGAGCTAACCAAGATCAATTCTTAGACGACGATCGCTTCGCTAATCCACAAATTACCGAGAAATTTTTCATCAAGACACCATATATATTCACACTAAACATCTTCGACCGAAAGTTTGATCACATTATTTCAGAAGCACTAACAGACACACAAGCGTACGAAAGTTTCAAAGAACGCTTCCAAATATTTTCACTAACCTTTCATTTCCTTGCACCACACGAAAGAGATTTAAACTGCTCACACGATATTATGTTGCGCACTAAACAAACCCACACATATAGTTATTATCGCTTCATCCAAAATCACTTTGACCTACACACACCCTCTAGACAACCACACCATCGTTTTCAATTCATTAATTCCAAATACACTTCACCATTTTTCCTAAATTTCACATATTGTATTAAAGACACTAACCTCCATGGTATTCTTCGTAATTATGACCCCATAACCCAAATGTACATCTTCTGTCCCATCACCAAGACCTTCAACGCCGAAGAATCCCGACCCTTCCTTATCCCGCATGAGTTTGTACAACCTATAGAAATCCCAATTTTAGAATTCATCCACAACACTAAATTCAATCACAAATTATATAATCTAATCCAAAACACACCTTATGAGTTTGCAGTTGGCACTGAAGAACTAACCACTATTAAGGCACTTCAATTGCTTTGGCCACTGCTTCAAACTAAAAATATCATCCGCATCTTAGCTAAACTACTAACAACTTCAGAACTAATTCACGACATCTTCCCCCACGGTTTTTTCCCCGACGACTAACAGGTAAGTATGAATTAAATGAATATAACTAACTAATTGAAATATAAAAAAAACTCACCATACTTTATTCATGTTTTCTTTAGATTTTTAGCCTTCATCCGACGATCACCTACAAAAACCACAAAAGACAAATAAAAATCGCAAATTTCATCAAACAGATTTCAAAAATTCTATTAATCTCTTACACTTATAAATTTATAAATTTAATACCAATGCAGTAAATTCATTTCTAAAATTTTCCCCACAAGCAGTAAATCTAATTATGATGAAAATTTGTAACTTAAAATTCCCCCATAACTAGCAGTAAATTTCCAAATTCTATGCAGTAAATTAATAAAATGCAATTGCAGTACTAACCTTTTGATATTCTCATTCATTCGCACAGAAATTCTATCCACACTCGCACAGCTCGCCCACGAAGAATTGTTTAAAATAATGAATTTCAGTTTCAAGTTTTCACACTCAACAACTCTAACATATAATAACATGTTTCAAACTTTCCTTTAACCCGGTTGGAAAGGAATCATATACTAAACAAAACTAACCAACGCAGCTTACTAAATACCACAAATCATAGAATAACAGCATGACTAAGAAAAGGAAACCATCGGTACCCAAACCGGATTAACCCAGTTTAAAACTGGATAATTTATTCTTTTGAAGACTATTATAAAGTCTAAGAAAGAAATAATAAAACACAAAAAAGTCGAAAGACAAACCCATACCACAAACAATTTGATTTTTGAAAAAAGGACACAACCAACAAAACATAAGAAAAACCACAACAAACCCAACATAAAACGTTGTCACATAACAGGACCCCTCACAAAAACCGCATGAAATCATACTCCCACTCCTGGCCTAACCCACCAGGAAGGACGTCCTGAGCATGCTCTATAGCCGGCCTAACCCACCGCGCTACATCCACGCTTTGTGACCACACCACTATTTTTAATAAGAGCTACTCAAGTGTGAGTAACTCTTCAAAATAACCGAACTAAAACAAAAAGCTTTTGTGAAAACAACTAACTAAATTCATTATTAAAAAATATTAAACTAATAAAAGTTTTATAAAATGTAAAATCACATGATGCAATACATAGATCAGAATACAACACCAAGGACGAACATCAAAAGACAAAACGACCCCACCACACTCGAGAGAGAATGACCAACTACAATCAATATGCCGCTCACAATCACAACTCAAAGGATTTAGAGTACGACTTGACCTCGCAGAAAAGGACTTCATTGAACTAGACCAATGACCACCTCGATGACTCAAGTGTACGTACAGATCCGAGTAACCAGGCATCCCCTCCACGCACAATCTCCACGCCATTCCCAAGCTAGATCAGACACAAAAGAAGTTCTCCCCGAAGAACAGAAAAACCTGACATAGCCAACCATTCTGAAAGCAGAATTGATTTTGTTGCAGAGACTCAGTCGTTGTCACAAGAAGAACACAACGTCTTATGTCCCTAACTCCAGCTTCCTGAAACTTCTTTAACAAAGAAGAAGCGGAAGAAAATTATGATGTTCACCAAATACCAACGTCCATCATCCATCCTTGAATTACAGAAGAACTGTTCTAAAAAACTCTGTAAAACCCGGATGGGTGGAACCTGATCTAAACTATATTTTATGATTGGATAAATTAAATGTTTTACCAATGTAAAGTATTTAATATTAACCAATCATGATCCATCTAACTAACAACCCACTTATTTGTAAGTGCTGAAGTTACTTGTAATTTCAGCACCAGAGAGATTTGAATTTAACTTAGAAATTAGTTGGACTCTCCCGAGCACTTCAGCAGCCGCAATAAACCAGTATACCCTAGATCTATTGAGCCTAGCAGAGACTAGTTAAACAACCTGAGACTAGATAGTATAAGAGTAAGATTAGGATCGGTATTAGACTAAGAAGTTGCACGAATCTATCCGGCCGAAAATAAGATAGCGTGACGAGCAGACGGTGTACCCTATCCGAAATTACTCTATGAGTTAACCACATCGAACCTAACTCAATTGTTACAAAATTTAAATTAAAAAAAAAGTCACTTTTATTTTTTACATTCTTTTTTTCAGGTTAATACTGCTCCATAGACCTTGAGAGGCAGTCGGGACATTGAGGGCTTTGCCCTGATACGAGCAGTTTTGTTTTGTTTTGTGCGGAAACATCATTACAACTCTGGCTTAATAGCTGCTCTTTAAGTCTTTTTAAAAATTAGAGCAAACAAGCCTACACATGATGGTTTAAAAAATATATAACGGCGATGGTGTGCGTGGAGCTAAAAAATGAAATATCGACCGATTGGTTGAAATAAAATCCCTTGCTTACTTCAAACTTTTATTTCCTTGTTCTAAACAGACTAAATTTCGAGCTACACTTGTTTCAGATTTTTGACATAAATTAAATGGGTCACTGTTTGATAAACAATTTAGTCTCCTGTCTGCTCTACTTAATATTTATAGTCTAAACTAGAAATTCTTACTTTTTAAGTAGCACATGCAGCCTCTTATTAAAACTCCTAAGTGTGAAAACAAAATTTCCCATTACGGAACTTCCCATTTACGATATCTTCTCATTTGAATTGCTGTTTTTTTTGAAATATTTTATTTTGCCCGACTGCTTGTTTTAGCGACTCGTACACTTCATTTTAACTTATTGGTTTCAATGAACTAAAAGTTTCCTTTCAAAAAATGGCGTACACTTTCACATGAAAAAAACTTTACTGTGTAAAACTAACCAACAGTTGGTAATTATGTCGAATCGTCTCGTTAGTTAGTCCAATTGGTGGTACTTGAGTATGTAACTATTTTGAAGCATTTGGTTTTTGGTTGTTCCCGCCCAACTTTATTCATTTTACTTTCAAACTTTTCTTCAGAAATCTTTGGAAAAAATCAGTTTGCCACAGAGCAAACATGTGAATTTAATTTCCAAAACTTTCAATTGGAAGCTTTTATTGAACAGAGCAGAAGGTTTGAAAGGCAGAAGTTTTCTTAATGTGTTTAATTATTTTGAAAAGGCTGTCTATTGTAGAGTTCGTTCACAAACTTGGTTGAATTTGTTAGCTTATCGATATTCTTTTTGCTGATCCATCCTAAAGAGGAGTGTGTAGTTGGTCTGTTCTGTTCTGTTGGTGTGAGTTGTGCATGAAGGAGACTCTGTTTGGTGGGCGGAGGGGGATGATGTGGAAGGAGCACTCTTCTGCGCAGAAGAGGAGTCTGTGTGTGCTCACAGTTCTCCGTCTGGTCTGTTCCCTCTGCATCCTCTGGCAGTTCGCCCGCTTCACCCTCAACAACTTCCTCGAGTACAACCAGCGCCCCACCAGCACCATGTACTATTACTCCACCCAGGAGGGCACCAGATACCCCGACCTCATCCTCTGCAACTCCGTCCAGCACGACAAACTCAAACTGGCCCACAGCGACAACTGGTCCTTCCTGCCCCTCATGGACCAGGATGTGTTCACACTCCTCTGTAAGTCACACACACACACACACACACACACTATTGCCAACCCGGGTTGACCAAAAAGGCTAGTCACACAATTTCCATATATAGAAAAAAGCTTGTCATACAATTCCATACGTACAGAAAATTGCATGAAAGGTCTATGATTTGTATTTTTCAAATATGGAAATTGTATGACTAGCATTTTTCCATAAACCAAAAATATTGATTTTTTACATTTTAATTTCTCAAAATTTTTTGGTTGTGTTCGTAACCGAACACAAATGACCTCAACCTTAGTTACTCAAACGAAGTAACCAATGGTTTAGCCGTATCGCATTTAAAATGCATTGGAATTAGCCTGAAATGCTTTAATTTTGTCTCACACAAATAATATAACGAAAGTAACGAATTTTTAAATTTGTCAAAAAATTTCAAAGATGATTATTTATAGAATTTGAACTTTTAAATTACCAGACATTGATCAAGGCATAGAAAAAACAAGTCATACAAAAAAAGAAGAAACTTCAGAGTTTTTGAAAAATTTTATTAAGAGAAAAGGAAAAAAATCCAATATTAGTATATCCAGGACTACTGAGTTAAGACCGATGGGTATAACTCATAGAGTAATTTCGGATAGGGTACACCGTCTGCTCGTCACGCTATCTTATTTTCGGCCGGATAGATTCGTGCAACTTCTTAGTCTAATACCGATCCTAATCTTACTCTTATACTTATCTAGTCTCAGGTTGTTTAACTAGTCTCTGCTAGGCTCAATAGATCTAGGGTATACTGGTTTATTGCGGTTGCTGAAGTCTTCTTGGAGAGTCAACTAATTTCTAAGTTAAATTCAAATCTCTCTGTTGCTGAAATTACAAGTAATTTCAGCACTTACAAATAAGTGGGTTGTTAGTTAGATGGATCATGATTGGTTAATATTAAATACTTTACATTGGTAAAATATCTAATTTATCCAATCATAAAATGAAGTTTAGATCAGGTTCCACCCATCCGGGTTTTACAGAGTTTTTTAGAATAGTTTTTCTGCAATTCGAAGGATGGATGATGGACGTTGATATTTGGCGAACATCATATTTCTTCTGGGTTCTCTTGTTGGAGAAGTTCCAGGTTCGATCGTTGTGTCATCTTATGACAACGACTGGGTCTTTGCAACAAACTCAAATCTGATTTCAGAATGGTTGGCTATGTCAGGTTTTTCTGTTTCATTTGATGAGAACTTCTTTGTGTTTTGATCTTGTCTAGGAATGGCGTGGAGATTGTGCGTGGAGGGGATGCCTGGTTACTCGGATCTGTACGTATACTTGAACATCGAGGTGGTCATTGTTCTAGTTCAATGAAGTCCTTTTCTGCGAAGTCAAGTCGTACTCTAAATCCTTTGAGTTGTGATTGTGAGCGGCATATTGATTGTAGTTGGCCATTCTTTCTCGAGTGTAGTGGGGTCGTTTTGTCGTTGGATGTTCGTCCTTGGTGTTGTATTCTGATCTATGTATTGCATAATGTAATTTACATTTTATAAAACTTTTATTAGTTTAATATTTTTTAATTATGATTTTAGTTAGTTGTTTTCACAAAAGCTTTTTGTTTTAGTTCAGTTATTTTGAAGAGTTACTCACCCTTGAGTAGCTCTTATTAAAAATAGGAGTGTGGTCACAAAGCGTGGATGTAGCACGGTGGGTTAGGCCGGCTATAGAGCATGCTCAGGACGTCCTCTTCTGGTGGGTTAGGCCAGGAGTGGGAGTATGATTGCATGCGGTTTTTGTGAGAGGTCCTGTTATGTGACAACGTTTTATGTTGGGTTTGTTGTGGTTTCTCTTATGTTTTGTTGGTTGTGTCCTTTTTTTCAAAAATCAAATTGTTTGTGGTATGGGTTTGTCTTTCGACTTTTTTGTGTTTTTTTATTTCTTTCTTAGACTTTATAATAGTCTTCAAAAGAATAAATTATCCAGTTTTAAACTGGGTTAATCCGGTTTGGGTACCGTTTGGTTTTCTTTTCTTAATCATGCTGTTATTCTATGTGTTGTGGTGTTTAGTAAGCTGCATTGGTTAGTTTTGTTTAGTATATAATTCCTTTCCAACCGGGTTAAAGGAACGTTTGAAACTTGTTATCGTGTGTTAGAGTTGTTGAGTGTGAAAGCTTGAAACTGAAATTCATTATTTTAAACAATTCTTCGTGGGCGAGCTGTGCGAGTGTGGATAGAATGTTTGTGCGAATGAATGGAAATATCAAAAGGTTAGTACTGCATTTGATCCTTATTAATTTACTACATAGAGTTTCAATTTTACTGCTAGTTGTTGGGGAAAATTAAGCTACAAATTTTCATCATTAGTAGATTTACTGCATTTGGGAAAAAATTTATAAATTAATTTACTGCATTGGTATTATATTTATTTAACTGTTGGTGCAAAAATTTAATAGGGTTTTAAACAGTTTTTGAAGAAGTTTGCTACTTTTTATTTGTCTTTTGTGAATTTTCCAGATGATCGTTGGATGAAGGCTAAAGTTCTAAAGAAAACATGGATAAAGAATGGTGAGTTTCTAATATTTTAATTAGTTAGTAATATGTATAATTCATACTTACCTGTTAGTCGTCGGGGAAGAAACCGTGGGGGAAGATGTCGTGGATGAGATCGGAAGTTGTTAGTAGTTTAGCTAAGATGCGGATGATATTTTTAGTTTGAAGCAGTGGCCAAAGCAATTGAAGTGCTTTAATGGTGGTTAGTTCTTCAGTGCCAACTGCAAATTCATAAGGTGTGTTTTGGATTAGATTATATAATTTGTGATTGAATTTAGTGTTATGGATGAATTCTAAAATGGGGATTTCTATAGGTTGTACAAACTCGTGTGGGATAAGGAAGGGTCGGGATTCTTCTGCGTTGAAGGTCTTGGTGATGGGACCAAAAATATACATTTAGGTTATGGGATCATAATTTCGAAGAATACCATGAAGGTTAGTATCTTTAATGCAATATGTGAAGTTAAGAAAGAATGGTGGGGTGTATTTGGAATTGATGAATTGAAAACGATGGTGTGGTTGTCTGGAGGGAGTGTGTAGGTCAAAGTGATTTTGGATGAAACGATAATAAATATATGTGTGTGTTTGTTTAGTACGCAACATAATATCGTGTGAGCAGTGCAAATCTCTTTCATGTGGTGCAAGGAAATGAAAGGTTAGTGAAAATGTTTGGAAGCGTTCTTTAAAACTTTCGTAGGCTTGTGTGTCTGTTAGTGCTTCTGAAATAATGTGGTCAAACTTGCGATCGAAGATATTTAGTGTAAATACATATGGTGTCTTAATGAAAAATTTCTCGGTGATTTGTGGATTAGCGAAGCGATCGTCGTCTAAGAATTGATCTTGGTTAGTTCTGATGATGTTATGATCGTAATATTCTAGTGTATATTCATTAGCTCGGGGTGCAGTGTGTGTTTTTAGTGATTTTTTATATCCAATGTAAGTAAATTGTCTAGGTGTTAGTGGTGTAGTGAGTCGGTATAGCATGTCCTTATTTTGTTCTATATCGATGTGAGTGTTAGATAAAGGTAAGCAAAGGGGATTAGTAAAATGATAATATGAGGTCCAAGGAAGGGTAGGCATTAAAACGTATTCGTCTACAAAGCTGCGTGTTTCTTTAGTGTCGTGAGGGGTGTTTAAGGTGTATTGTGGAAATGAGGGTAAGGTGATAGCTAAAAATTCTTTTGTGTTAGTGTGATTTGGGTGATTTATATATTCACGGGCTGTTCCTGGTTTTGCTGGGAAAGGATGGTTGGGGAACTTTCTTTTAAAAGTGCGGTAAGCTCTATTAGTGCTGAGTGAAGATTCGGTAGATGTGGATGATGGTGCTAATGATTCGGTATAAAATGAAGAGGGTGTAGGGGTAGGAGGGTTGGATGAGTCTATTGTGGATGAGATTTGGTTTATGGTTGGGGTGTCAATGTGGTAGGGTTGTTGTTGTAGGGTAATGAAATTATCTAATTCTGGGGAGATTCGGGGGGTGTCTGGAGAATGAGATGATTGGTCTGAGTGAAGTGAGGAGTAGGTTGGAGTGACTTGGGAAGCATAAGAGGGTGTAGAATTGATTGGGTCAGGGTTATTTGGTAGTATGGGTTGAAAAGGGGGTTGGGAAAAATTTAAGAAATTGGTGTGAAAATGATTAGATGGAGATGGTTCAGAGTCGGCAAATTCATCGGGGGTTTCAATATTCGGGTTATTGAGTTGTGAGGTGGAGTATAAAACTGAGATGTGTGAATTAGTATCGGAATTCATGCCGGATGTTACATTACTGGTTGGGAAATCGGGTGGCGGGAAAGCAAAAAGTGGTATTTTTGTAATGGGAGTAGTAAGGTTGGTTGGGTGGGAATTTGAACGGTGTAGGGATCCAAGTTGTCGGCTCATCGTGGGCTAAAAAAATTATTATTTTGAGACTGAAAAGTGGTGGTATGGGGTTGTTCAATAATTTGTTCATAAGTACTATCATCTTGTGATTGGTGTGTCATTATATGTTGGATGGGACTTTGTGATATGGCTGGTCGAAAATTTGGATTATGTGTAATTGCTAAATTTCGAAAATTTCGTGGGACTAGGGATAGTGGATGGTTATGTGGTAAGGGTGGTAACTGTGGTGCTGTTGGCGTTGTGTCTACATTGTTATGTTCTTCGTCATATGTGTTCTGTCGTGTTGCTATTTTTGTATTGTATTCTTTTATTTGTGCGTCTAGAAGAATTTTGTTTATAGATGTAGAAAAGATTCCAAAAAATCCTGCAAAGAGTACACTTGCTTGTCTGTTTACTTGTGTGTGTATAGCACATGTGTTATAGATTCCTTTTAAAAGTGAGAAAAGAAATCCAATAAAGTTAAACATTGCGTATAAAATAGTCAATTTTTCTAAGATGTAGTAGGGCCATCCTAGAAAATCAAGAATTTCGTTCTTGAGTGTAACAAAGCTAAAAATATTGATAGGTGATATATCTTGGGGACGGTATTTTTCACCGTTTAGATATATATAATCTTTAATGTCTTTAAAATATCCGCTATAGTCTTGCGTATAGATGTCTGCAAATCCTGCGGTTTCGGCAAGTTTGCGTAAGTTTTGGTCAATTGATTGTCTTTGTATTGTGTCCATTTGTGTTAATAATTCTTGGAATTGTTGTGTTCGAATGTGATGTTGAATATCTGATTTTGAGTATATTCCTATTGATTGTAAGTCTATGTTTGGGTTTCGAGCGATAGCGCGAATGCTTTCTGGTGAAAATTTTTTGAGTGGCTGCATTAATGTGGGATATGGGGTGAGAAGGTAATATTTATCTTCATCAGGGTTTAGTTGTACTACATTGTGGCTATTTTTTGATCCACACGGGACTGCGGTATCCCAGAAATAGGTTCTTCGTGAAAGCGTGTCAACGAAATGTACTTTGTTCTTATAAAAGATAGGGATTCTTTTATAGCATCGTTTGTCTTCAAAAACGTATAATGGTGATACTTTTTTAGTACAAGTATAAAACCATAAGATGTTTCCTTCATAGTCTAAAAAATTTGATCTATTTCCTGATAGTAAATATCCTGCGTAGGGTATTTTTAATACTGCTAGTTCAAGTGATTGTAATATTTGTGTTCTTTCTAATTCGCATAGTTGGTGTAGTGTTTCTAATTCAGAGAGTGACATTTCTTGAAAAATTCGGCTAATCGTGTAGTCTAGTTTCATGTCTAAGTGAATATCATAGTGGATATTACCGAAATATGTACTATTCATTAGTGATAGTTCTTGTAAACGTGTGCTTTGACCGTCTTGGGGTTTTAAATGTCCACCAGGTTGACCTGTATTCTTTTGAAAATGAACTGGAATGTAGGATGTTCCTTCATTTGGAGGATGACTTCTGGCGTATGGGTCGACTTTTATTTTTCCAGTGGTCATGTCGAATCCATTTTCGTATTCAACTAATATTTCGGAGTACTGTGTTTTGTGGAGTGGGTTTCTGTATTTACATGCAAGTTCTGTTTCTTGATATATTTGAAAACGTGTTAATTTATTTTCTATATTATGAATGTTTCTAAAATTAGAACTTATTTTTCGTAATGGATTTACTTGTTCATATGGTATTGATTGTATAAAATATTTTTCGTGAAATTTTATCATACGAGCGTGTATTTTTGCTACTTGAAATGTTGTACATGTGTCTTCAGGGAACCAAACAATTGTTGCTTGTGTTCGTGTTGTAGGGTCGCAATAACCTTGGTCGTTTTTACAAGGTAATCTGATTCCTTGATAGATCATTGTGTTGTCTGATAAATCTCGTGTGAGTTGTATTTTTTCGAGTTGTATTTTCCAATCGAAAAACATGATCTCTTGGTATCCTTTGTTTTTTGTGTCTGCTTTGCAGTTTGATGGGTTATTTATACCAATGTGTTGTATCCAGTGTTTATCGTGTACGTCATAAGTTAATCGTCCGTGTGCGCCGTTATATGGGTACTTTTCATCTAATTTTATATGTCCTTGATATCTTTCAAGTTCTGCTTGATGTACAGAATCTGAAAAAACTTGGAAATTTACTAACTTTCTATCTGTGTTTTTTTTGTGATGTTTAGTCGGAGTAACTCGTTTTTACAATCTTCGGGATTGAGATGTAAAAGTCGTTCTATATTACTCTGATAGAATGATTCATGGTCAAATCGGTTTTTATTTTCGTTTGAGACTTGTGAACAATGTACTTTCTTTTCAGAAAATGTTGCTGTGAATTTATATCCTATAACTGTAGTTGCTCGGGCTTTTGAATAGAGTGTCGCTATTACATTTGTTGTTTCTATGGCTTGGGGTTCTGTTTCGCATTGTGATACTTGATTTATTGCATACTTGTGTAGTGTTTTTTGTTCGTTTTCTTCACAATCGTAATGTGTTACTAATAAATCTTGGGGTCCTGTGCGGGGAGAAGGGTTTATGTTTTGATTTGAGATTACTGGAAAAAGGAGATGGAGAAAAATTAATAACTTTAGAATATACATTTGTATGATAATCCTGAGTATGGGTTATAAAATGTGATGTAACCAATTGTCTTTTTGGTATATCTGTCGTATTTATATATTACTTCAGTGGTTATAAATGGTGGTGGTAGTGATTGAGCTGTTATGTTTGGTGGATTTAATGGGTAGGGATGTTGAGTAATGTTGTTTAATTTAACTGTGATTTCAAACTTTAATTGTAAACTATTCTGTTGGAGTATTTGGATGTTATGAGCACGTATGTCTTCGTGAATGTCTTGTCTATATTGTAGTCTATTAAGTGCCCAATTGTGGAGTCGGTTACTTTCTAGGTGTTGTCCAAATAATGGTGGAGGTGCTGTGAATGTATTCCAGTCTAGTCTTAAAGGTATAGTTGTTGATGATTGTTCTCGATATCTTGCGTCGAGATTATTTGGGAAATTTAAGTTAAAAGGTGGTGGTGAAATCTGGCTTATTGATGGTGTTGATGGTAGTGATAATGTTTCTGGTAGTGATGAGGATGTTGTTGTATCCGTAGAAATATTTATTGGATCGTTTATTAAATTTGGTTCACCTTGTGTGAATGAATGTGTTGTCCAATATGGTAGTCGTGATGCCTGATTTGGGGGGTTAAAGGGATTTTCACGTATTTGTTCAGATGTTGGTGTTGAACCTAAGTAATCTGATGGTAGGCTTGAGGTGCTACGTTGTGAAAGAAGCGTAGGGGTTTCTGGTAATATACCAATGGGGTTTTCTGGAGTGTGTTGTGATGGGGATTGAGGTATATCAAAATGAACTTGGGGAGTTTGAAAATTTCTGTTTCGTCGAGGATGTATAATTTGTCTATTGATTTCGACTGTATTTTGGTTTTGACTAGGATTTCTTATTCTACTTAATTCTTGTGGTAGTGTTGGGTATAAGTTATATGTTGGTTCGCTTAGAGGTGCTTGTCGTTGAACTGGTTCTAGTGGTTCTGATAAGCGAGCTTGTCGTTCTTCAAAGGTATATGGGTTATCTTGAAAGTGGTGTCGGGTTTTCTTGGGATGATGTCGGTGAAGACTGACTATGTGATTGTTGGGTAGCAATTTTTGATAGCTTTTTTGGTTTATTCTTTTAGTGAAAAAGTTTGTGTTTATTATAGTATTTTTCTACAAAAAGAATTAGAAGGATTGTTGCTAGGGCAAATGTGAGGATTGCTTTCTTTATACATTTGCATATGGTCAAAATGAGGGATGATAAAAATGTTATGAAAATTATAAATAGTAGAAAAATATCAGTTCTACTGAAAATAGTTCGTATCATTTAGACAAGTTGTATGAATCGTACCTGTGGATATAATCAAGGGTTTTTGAAAGTTGGAGAAATAGTTCGAATATAGTGTAGAAAATTAAAAAAATATTACAAAAAATGATAAAGATTATTAGAAAAGATTCAAGGATATCAAAAAGAAATATTATGAAAGTTTCAAGTATCGGAAAAAATTGTTTGAGGTTTGTGATAATTTTTGTGACTGTTTGATAGAAGAGCATTTAAGAAATGACTTCTTGATCGAATATTTTTTGTTGTTTGGGGCAATTTTCAAGTGTGGTCGGATTATTTATTGGTTTTTTGACAAGTGGGTTGAGTTTTGTGAAAAACTGTTGGGGGCAATTTTTATGGTGATCGGGAGGTCTTCTTTGTCTTTATTTTCATTTGTCAAATGAACTGGGGTATTTTTGAGATTTTTATACTTTAGGCTAATTAAAATGGTCGTTCTTTTACTTTAGGCTAATTTAACATATTTGTTTGGGGGGTATTTGAGGGCTGAGTTGGGTAAATATTGTTGATCTTTGGTTTATTAGATAAAGGAGGGTTATGATATTATGATGATATTTATTTTAGTTGTCAAGTTGGAGTGGTTTGCTTATTTTTGACCTGGAGGTCGTAAAGTTATAGTTATAGATATGCCTGGAGTTTAATATCGTTCGTCTAGTTGGTTTGTGTTAGAGTTATAGAAGGTGACGGATTGGATGAATCCTATTGGCTAATTATGAACTAGAATCGCTGCGTGTTTGTCAGCATGTTATTTTGAAAAATGAAAGTGTAAAATGTTTCAGAGGTGCAAAGATTATTAAATGTAAAATTAAAGTTGTTTTTGAAATTCAACTTTCTTTAATATTTTAGATTGTGGGATGAATAATTTATAAATTTTACGTGGTTGATTTCTAAGTCGTGAAGACTCTCTATGTTCTGATTTGTCGATTTGTTCTTGGGGTATTATTTGTTCTGTCATTTTTCTATTTTTTCTTTCTTTTTGAGATGTATTTTGATTTAGATTTTTTGTATTGTTTTTTGTTGTGGTTGATTTTGTTATTTGGTTTTTGAGGTGAAAATCTTTTCGTTCTTTTTTTGTATTTTCCGAATGTGGGTCGTTTTGAATAACTTGTAAACCTGTAAAAGAATATAATTGAGTTAGTTCGCGGAGTGCGTATTCTTTTGGATAATAAGGTAATAGGTTATTTCGATGTTGAACGATTTCTTTTTTGTCTGAGTCGGTGATTTTATATGTGACATCAGTGGGTTTTGCAATTATTTGGTATGGTCCTTTACGAAGGGGTTGTAATTTCTTTGAAATTCCTTTTTGAGTATTAAAACTGGGTATTAAAACAAATGTTCAAATTTTTAAATCGGAGGCTGGTGTAAAGCGTGAATTTATTTGTTCATTAATGTTTTGCCTTTTATCTCTATTTAAAATCCATTCGGTGTGTGTACCGGAGGCTAATTTAAGAATTTGTGGGTGATGAAAATGATCTTCATCGTGTGTATGTAAAGGTAGGTTATAACAGATTGAATCTTTATTTGGTTGACAATAACCTTGTGCGTTTTTATGAGAATTTGCTGTAAACATTATTGGTTTGCGTGGCTTTTGGTTAAAAACCATTTCATATGGTGACATTCCTAGAGTTGTCGTAATTTGTGAATTATATGCTAAGGGAAATAATTTTACATCTGTTGACCATTCGGTGTATCTTGTATCATTTCCATTGATGATACATCTGAGATATTCTTGTAATGAACGGTTCATACCTTCGACTAAGCCGTTTGTCCAAGGTGCGTGAGATGTACGTGGTTTGTATTTAATGTTATATAAATGACATAGTGTAATGATTTCATTATTTATGAATTCTGTACCGTTGTCTGTAACTAAAATTTCTGGTAGTCCGAATTTGGCTATCCAGTGTTCATAGAGTGTTGTGTAAGCGTAATAAGCGTTACAATGTGGTACTGGGTTAAGTGCTACATAATGTGTAAATGCGTCAACAATTACCATGATGTAGGAGTTTCCTTCTGATGAGGGTGAAATAGGTCCCTTAGTATCAAATGAGATACGATGGTTAAAGTACAAACTTTGTCCTTTAAAATCTTGTTTTTGTGCTATTTGTTTTTGATTTGGGTAAAGTTTATTTAGTTGACATACTATACAGTCATTGCATAGTACTTTTATCCAAATTGGTGCATTTGGGAAATAAAAGTTTTGTATAAAATTTGAATATGTTTTCTCTGATCCAGAGTGTCCTTTAATATTTTGTGTATGTGAAATATTAAAAGCTATGAGAATCATACTTAGAGGGAGACAGGGAACTGTAGATTCATTTAATTTGTATTCTAGAAGGTCTGTGTTTTCATTAATTGTTGTATTATTGAATTTTCGAAAATATCGGAGGAGTGTTTTATTTCCTAAAATAGTTGTATCTGCCTTGACGGGTTTACTTTTATACTTGTGCCATGATTTTAGTTGTCTAATTACTGGGTCAAGATTTTGGTATTGTTTCAATGTTGAAATTGTAATTGTTTCTGTTGGGGGGAGAAATATGTTTTCAATTTCTAATTTAGATAAGGGTATTGTATCAAGTGGGTCATGGAGATCAAAAACTTGATTTATTGTGTATTTTGAATCGTTTGTTTGTGGTCCTGATAAATTTATTTTATCAGTTAGGTTTTCTTTTTCAATTAGTGGAAAAAGGTCTTTTTTATGCGAATGTTGTTTTACTCTTTTTTGTTGCGTGTTATTTTTTATCCATTGTGAATATGGGATTGGTTTAAAAGTTGATGTTCCAAGTAGATCAACTTCATAGTGATTATTTTGACAATCTAAATAAAGTGGGAAGTGTTGTAGATTGTTTATCTGTGATTGTTCAACGTCAGTTTTTACTGCATATTTGCATTCTAGTCGTGGTGATGTTTCGTTTTTTGCAAGGTATGTAAGTTTGGGAATTTCATTAAAATTAGTTGAAATCTATAAACTCGATGATTTGGATTAGATTTTTGCGTAAAGAGAAAAATGATTGGTTTGTGATCTGTGAATAGAACTGTGGGATGTTTTGATCCAAGTATCAGAAATTCATATTCTGTTAGTGTATATATTATGGCTGTACATTCTCTCATTAGAGTTGAGAGTCGTAGCTCTGCTTGAGTGAATAATCGAGAATTTGCTGATATGAGGTTCATTTTATTTGTACTATTATGTGATTGTAATAATGCTGCGCCGATGCCAAAGTTCGAAGCATCGCACATTGCATAAAATGGTTGATTTGAATCTGGAATTGTGTTTGAAATTTGTTCAGTTAGAAGTTTTTTAATTTCTTCAAATCGTGCTTGATGTTCTGTGTTCCATTCAAAATTATTTTGTTGTCTAAGTATATTATAAAATGGTCTTAGGTATAATTGCATTTTATAGACATATTTACTTAAAAAATTCAACATTCCAAGGAATTCTTGGATTTTCTTTTTGTTTGTTGGTGGTTGGAGTTTCTGAATAGCGTCAATGCGTGATTTTAATGGAGTGATTGTTTTTCTTTCTATGTTATGTCCTAAGAATTTTACTCTTGTCAAAAAGAAGTGTGATTTATCAGGGGCGGCCTTCAGATTTTCGTTCTGAAGTATTTGGTGATATTGTTCTAAAACATTGAACATTTCTTCTTTAGTCTGTGATTGCATAAAAACATCGTCTAAATAGGTGATTGCGTTTTTCTTGAGTATTAGTGGTCGAAAAATTTTGCTCATAAAAGCTGAAAATGCTGCTGGTCCTATGGATATTCCATAGAATAAGCGGTTGAATTCATATTGTTGGTTTCCAATAACAAATTGTGTTAAACGTCGCGATTGTTCATCTAATGGCATTTGATTGTATGCACTATTCATATCTGCGGTCGTAAAGTATTTTCCGTTTATTTTTGTTAAAATAACTTGTATTGGTTCAATAGGCCAATTACACTTTGATTCATCTATGAGTGAGTTGAGGTATCTAGCGTCGAGAACGATTTTTAATGATTCTCCTTTAGCTAGAATGATAACAGGGTTGATAAATGTGTTACCTTTTGGTTGTTCTTCTTTATTTACTGGTGAGATTATATTGTATTGTTCTAAAATATCAAGTAATCTGTTCACTTTATCATGTAAATGAATTGGTACTTTACTTGCTCTTTGTTTTTTGAAAACTGCGTCTGGTTTTAATGGGAGATGTAGTGATGAGCTGATTTTGCCAACATCAAATTTGGATGTTGCATAGACTGATGAATATTTAATTAGCTGTTTGGCTAATTTTTCAAATTCGTCTTGTGTTATTTGTGAATGTTGGAAATTAAACATTGTTAAAAATTTCTGTTGATTCTCTGTGTAGTTATTTATGTTGAATGTCGGTTTGAAATATGGGGTTTTTGTGAAATAATCTGTATTTCTTTTTTCGTTACTTATTATATTATTTATTGATAATTCTTCATTAAGAATTGTGGATTGACAAATATCTAATAATTGGAGTATATTATTTACGCGATACGCTTTTTCGTGTATTGGTGATATTGTAGCGTTGGTTTCGCAATAGCCTAAAAGTCCTAAAGGTAGTGTTACTTGATAGGGTGTATTGTTGTATACATGTAGAGAAATAATATCTGAATTCGAGTTTTTCAAATATTTTATTGATGAGATTGTGATTTTGAAAAATTTATGAATAGGTTTGAATTCAAAATCTGACATATAAAATTTTTGTTTGTTTTGTTTTTTATCATATTGGTGAACTTGTTTTATTGAAAAATTATAAATGTTTCCTGATAGTGGTTTCAGGTGTTTTCTTTGTTGGTTATATATTGGATAAAATTTTGAAAAGAATGGTGGTTGTTTATTTAATCTTTGAAAAAATGTTAGGGATGTGTCTTTTGTTTTTGTATATTTATCTTTGATTAATATTTTACTATTCAAGATGTTGATTGTTGGTATATATTTAGAGATAAATGGTATTCCGATGATATTGTGTTTAATATCAGTGATATGGAATATTTGTTTAAATGGTTTGGTTAAAATTTTGTTTTGCTCCATTGTTCTCGTGGGGAGAAGAAATAATTGAATTTTTCCATAGTTTACCAATGTTGATCCTTGTGCTGTTGCTAGTTTACTGGAGGTTTCAAGAGGTGTTAGCTTTGGGTGTAAGGTTCTTATTTCATTCCATGTGGGAATGTTTATTATATTTGATTCTGCTCCTGAATCAATTAAAAAATCAATTTCAAGATCTGGTGGTTGAAATTCTTTGCTTCTTGGACTTTCTAAAAGAAATGGTATTGTCCAAATTTTTTCTTTGGGTTGTTCTTTTTGTATGTTTTGATAGATGTGATTTGTATTTAAGCATTTTGTTTTGTCATTCTCATTGGATTGATGTGTAGTGGTAATTTCATTAGTTTTTTGCGTCGTTGGTGTGGAATGGATGGGTTCAATATAATAATTGTGAAGGAGTTCTGATTGATTTTCATATATGTGTGATGAAAAAGGTTGTTCATATATAATGGGTTCATAGTCATTTTCGACTGCTATCATATTGATGGAGATAGTGTTTTCTGTTTCACTTTCTGAATCTGATGATTCACAGTTGATTTGATTGAGTTGTAACGTATCATTTATTGTGTCGTCAATACCTGGAGGGTCTGATGTTGTTTCTGGATTTGATTGTACTTGATTTATATTCCTTTGATGTTTAGGTGTGCTGCTTCTATGGCGATTATTAGAATTATTATAATGGTTATTATTCCTGTGTGGTGATTGGGAATAATTTCTATAACGATTATTATAACTTGAATGTCGATTTTGTGAATTATTTCGTGATCTGTTTTGGTAATTATTGTTTGGTCTGTTATAGTTCGATCTATTATATGAGTTATTCCTTGATCGATTGTTCGGGTAATTCTGGTTTCGGTTGTTGGAATAGCTTCTATTTCGATTATTGGAATAGTTTCTATTTCTATTATATGATGAATTTCGTGATTGATTGTTTGGATAGTAATTATTTCTTGATTGGGAATTAGATCTAGAAACAAATCGTGTTGTATTTGAATTTGATCGGGAGTAGTTATTTTGACTATTTGGTCTATTGTAGTGATTTTGTGATGAATATTGTGTATTTCTGGTGATCTTCCTCTATAACTTGAGATATGTGGTGATTGATTTCTTGTATAATTTGTATTGTTCGGGAGTGGTTTTCCTGAACTGTTGTTGCTGTACACAGTTTTGTTCGGTAAATTTTGATCTTTTTTCATGTATTGATAGAATGATTTATTTGGTTCTTTATATTTTTGAGGTTTATTTTGATTGTCTTGCTGTTTTTGTCTACATTCAGAAATACTATGTCCGTATCGTCGGCAATAATTACACCATTTTTTGAAAGATGGTTTGCCTTTAAAGTTTGGGTGTTTTTCGTAAATATTGAGTATTTCAGTGATTTTTTCAACGAGGTCTGTATCTGATTCCTGTATGTTGTTGATACTTGTGGTATTTGTTTCGATTCGGTTAACATATTGTAATTTCAGATTTTCTGTTTCTTCGAGTTTCATTCTGATTTCTGCTTGTTCTAGTTTGTCTACTAGTTTTCGAAAATCTAAATCGGGTTCTCGAATTGAAGAAGGATGGGATGCTCTCTTTTTTATTGCTATTTTTCTTAATTGCGGTGTTAAGGTCATCATTAAGATTTCTGTCATCTTTGTGTTTTTATAGTCGTGTGTATTTAATGAATTCGAACTAGTGTTACGATGCGTACTGCTAATTGCTTGATGGTTTCGTTTGGTAATCTTCGAATTTCATTACATAAAACTCTTTGTTGTTGTTTGTTTCTTTCGGAGTCAAACATTTTTGAAAATTCTTGTGTAAACCTTTTCCAATTTGATTTTATTTCTATAGGCAATACTGAAAACCATTTCTGGGCTGCTCCGTCTAAAGTTGTTTGTATCAACGCTGTGCGTCGATGTATCCAGTTTTGATGTAGTGGCGTATTAATTGGTTCAGGTCCTATATTTAAAATCAAATTTGCTGTTACTGCATTTAAATAGTCTTCTACAGAATATTCAGGGTCTGTTCCTGTGAATACCATTAAAGGTTTATTTGATGTTATTGATGATCCACCCATAAGGTATGGATTCATTGTCATTTGTAATGATTCTGCTGCATTTGGCATTTGAGAAAAATTTGAAAGTTGATTTCTTGTTATTTCGTGTTGTTGAAGATAATATGGGAGTGGTATTTCATTTTGCATTTGTGTTGGTTGGTACGAGTGTGCAATCATTGGGTTTTGTTGCTGAATTGGTTGAAAAGATTGTGTATTAATTGGGTTTCGTTGCTGAATTTGTTGTTGATTTTGTGTATCTATCGGTTGTGGAGAAAAAATTCTATGATTTGTATGTGGTTTCTGTATTCCTTGTCCACGATATTCTTGATTATAGGGTGCAAATATATCTGGTTGTAAGAAATCATCATCTGAGGATAAGTAATCCATTTGATAAGATGTTTGTTTTTTATTTTTATTTTGCTGGAAAAATGGGTAATTTTCACTACGATCCTGTGGAAGATGTAAATTTGTTTGGAAATTTACTGAATTAAGTTGTGCTATTGGGTTATCCCAGTCTCGAGATCTTGTATAATTACTAAAAAATTTTCGTGGTTGATAATTTGTTTTTGATGGATGTGTGTAATTATAATTATGGTCTGCAAAATTGTTTCTAGTGAACGTTTTGCGTGTTTTTGGCGGTATTGTCATGGGTCTGTATGTTTGGTAATCCATGTGTGAATATTTTGGGGCAACCGAAGGTTTGACGGTTGATTGTAAGGTTACTTGTGTTTGTGAAGGGTTTGTATTTCTTGGTGTTGTTAAATTTGGACGTATTGGTGAAATACTTTGTTGTGTAGTTGTTGTGTGTACTATTTCTTCATTTATGAAGTGTGATGGTGTCTGGATATCTTGTTGAGTAAGATTCCTAGTTCCATTGAGGTTTTCATTGTGTATGACTGTAGAGTTTAAACTATTATTTTGCATATCGGGTAAAAATGTATTATAGTTTAATGGTGTTGCATCAATGGTTAATGGTATTACTCTTACATAATCTCTTACATAAGATATCGTACTTATTGCTTGACTTGAGATTGATTGTGGGAAGTTTATAAATGCGGGATGAGACCATTCGGGGTCCCAAACATAGTCTGATTGTTCTGTGATGGCAGTATCATCGTTGGGGTTTTGGGGTCTAAAATTTTTTCTTGCTTGTGAAATTAAATCAATATTATGTGTGAAATAATCTATTATGAACCATGCCAAAATTTTTTGTAAGTCGTGTTTTGTATGTTGTGAAACTTCATCTTTTGTGAAATTTTCTTTAATTATATTTAGAAAACTAGAGAGTAGTGTGATTTCATGTCGTACTCTTATATGTTTAGATGTTTCTGTCGGTGAGACATTTGGTATCTGGATTTCGTTTTCTAATATCGAGATATAACTATATATTATTGCAAAAACTTCATTAGTGAATATGGAGTTTGCTCTTTGTGAGTTCTGATATTGGATACTTTTTATATATTCTGTGAATACTTTTGAAAATTCTAAATCAAGGTCGTCTGTTTGAATTATATATTTACTGTGATTCTGATTTGTTGAACTGAATTCTATGGAGTAGATTCCGTATTGTTGTGTTAGGTTACATATATCTTTTAGATAGTGATCGATAATTTGTCTTTTGATTTTTACATCTGGGAACTCTGTTTTACATGGACTGATTCCGGGTTCAAATAAATTTAAAAGTAAATTTTTGCAAAATATATGCTGTCCTCTATCAGTGGTTGCATCTACTATAAAGGGGAAGATATCATCATCATCTGGACTTTCTTCACCTGGGGTGTGTGTTGAGCTCATTTTTTCGTTTGATGACTGTTAATATGTAATTATCAATGTGTCTAATTGGTTGATTCCAATTGTATAAATGTACTGGTTTGTGTTTATATTGCTTTTTTATTCTTCTTTTTCCTCTTTTTGATGAATTTGAAGTTGTTTCTGAATCGGAAAAATATAATTGATCGTGAATGGGGCAATTTTTATCTATAGATTCTTTTAATTTATAAAGTTCGTCTAAACTGTTGGTTTCTGATTCTGAAAATGCGTTGCGGTTTTTGGAAAATCTTTTTCGTGTAATTTGTCTTTGTTTGGTTATTATTTTTCTTTTTAGTGTTTGTCGTTTTGTTCTGATATATCCAACAGTTTGTGTGTGTGGTGTGATTACAAGGTCGTATTTTTTGTTATCTATTTCACAATTGTGTAAAACGATTGTTTGTTTATTTCCTAGGTTTTTAAATGACATAAGGTTTAGGATGACGGGTGCAAAAGGTTGTTAAATGATTTCTATTTGCTTAAACTGTTAGTCCTTACGATTTTTTGGTTAGCTTAACCTGGGTCTATTTGTTCAGGGTTGGAGAGAAAAGTATATCTATTCCGAAGAATGATTTTTTACTTTCTCGTGGCTAGTATAAGCTAAGGTGTTAACTTACTTAATCTTACTTAAGGGTAGTGATTGTGTTCAGGGTTGGAGAATAGTAAATCGATCCACAAGGTTCAGGTATAATTAGAACGCGAGTAGTTCGTTAGATACTATTTTAAACTTACTAAGTCTAAGATTTATCCTGGGTCTGGTAAGAGGGGGGATCAAGTGAAGGATGAATAACCGAAGTTCTTCACTGTTTGTCTTAATTTGAATGATTAGTTTTGTTTAAAAATTTCTATTAGTCCTGGGTTTTTAGAAAGGGTTGGATAGTGAATCGACGTTTGAGGTCGTTAGACACTAGTTAAGTGGGTGGGGGAGAACAAAGTTGTTCTTTTTAATCCAAGGATAAGCCTTGATGATCAAGTTTTAAATTTAATTAAATAGAAAATGATTTAAGATCCAAGGATAAGCCTTGATGATCTGATTTTAAAATTAAGTGAATTTAAGTTTAAATAATGATTTAAATTTGTGTAAAGAAAAAATTTAGTGTTTTGATGATATTAGTGAGCTTATGAATGCTGTTATGTTTAGGTGATGAAGCTGGAACAACAGGATGATTTATGATACTAACCGTTTATTGTCATGCTACTAATTTTTATTTTGATTTTTCAATAAATATTTTTCAAACATGTTTTGTATATTACTGCAGAATTTAGGAAAACGATCTGAGATCTTTTTATCAATCGTTATTGTATATTAATATTTGTTTAGCGCCTGAAATGATTTTGAAGATTGACTTCAAAATTTTATGTTTGCAGATGAAAATCTAAATTCATTGCTAGTAGTATTCTAAATACAAAAGTTTGTTCTGGCTTTTGCCGAACTATCATATAACTATATGGTAAGTTTCTACTTTGTCGTATGTCGTCTCTGGTTCGAGGTCTTCTTGCAATTCCGGGTAGTTCAGTTATCGTTCGGAATATTGGCTCTGATCTATTGAGTCGTAGAGACATTTCGATTAAATTATCGTCGTATAACATTTTGTAAATGTTTTGTCTAAATTCTAATCTATTTTTTGGTTAATTCTAAGCTATTAAGGTCTTGTTCGAGACTTATGGTCGCACCAGATGAGTTAAGACCGATGGGTATAACTCATAGAGTAATTTCGGATAGGGTACACCGTCTGCTCGTCACGTTATCTTATTTTCGGCCGGATAGATTCGTGCAACTTCTTAGTCTAAAATCGATCCTAATCTTACTCTTATACTTATCTAGTCTCAGGTTGTTTAACTAGTCTCTGCTAGGCTCAATAGATCTAGGGTATACTGGTTTATTGCGGTTGCTGAAGTCTTCTTGGAGAGTCAACTAATTTCTAAGTTAAATTCAAATCTCTCTGGTGCTGAAATTACAAGTAATTTCAGCACTTACAAATAAGTGGGTTGTTAGTTAGATGGATCATGATTGGTTAATATTAAATACTTTACATTGGTAAAATATCTAATTTATCCAATCATAAAATGTAGTTTAGATCAGGTTCCACTACGTTATACACACAAAAAATTAAATTAAGAGGCAAAATTTTTTTTTCAAAAATTGTTTGTTTGAGTACAAAAATCAATGTGCGGTTGAAAAAACACACGAAAATTTTTGGGGCAATTTCAAAAATACTTTGATAAATATTGGTCGTCGCCATCAAAAAAAAGCTGGTCAATCATTTTCCATATATGGAAGTTTTATGATTAGCATTCTTTTTGATAAAAAGTTTTTCTTTTTTGTAAAACACGATACACTGAATTTTATGCCGAAACAAGAGAAAAGTTTTTTGAAAATTCGACGACACCATTTTAGGAAATTGTATAAAATTTGTATGGCTAGTATTTTTTCATAGACTTAGTTTATGAAATTGTATAATTAGCATTTTTGGTCTATGGAGGTCAACCCGGGAACGTTGAACATTTTTACGACATCATATACAAAATTTTGAGAACAAGTAAATGCTCTTTTAAACTACCTCTTTCAAAAAAATGATGAGATATAACTCAAGTTTTTTATTTATCAGGAGACTGAACCGCTTCAAAATTTATTGCACTTTAGAGCAAAACGAAATTTTTGTTTCAAAATTTGATCGTTTCTTTATTGAAACTCAAGCTAAGATAGTTCTTGTTGACGTTAATCAGCTGAAATTACTCGAGCTAAGTGGTCAAAAACTTACAAAACTAGTAGTTGAAAACTTTAATTTAAGAAGTCTGTCAACGGTTTCATCTCCTGAGTTTTGTTTTTAGTTTTGATTTAGGATGCCCTCAATTGCTGGTTGAAACTTGAAAAAACTAGTTTTTAACAGACAAAAAACCTATTCGCACTGATATCTGAAAAAATGAAATTCTTTTGTGTTCACTCTAAACCGGTCTGAATCGATTCAAATTTATCTTTCAAGGCAAATTCAAACAAACTTTCACGCTTTCATTTAGAATTTTAACACAATTTTAGCAAATTTTTTTCTTTATGTATAATTTTGTTTATCCTCCCGCTTTAAACTTTTTTTTGTTCCGATTTTTGATACGAAAGTAACGGAATAATTGTGCTCGGTGTTGGTTTCTTTTCCTCAGACAAATTTCGACTTTTTAACTAGCCATTTTTGACGGATTTTTTTAATATCATTCGAAAGGTATTGTTGTCCTGAGCTCAAATTTGAAAAAATATTTCATCTGTGTTCATTTTTTGTAAAGTTACGGGGGTTACAGATTGCCATTTTGACCATTTTGGGAAAATTAACGCGCGATATATTTCGCGCTATTATCGCGCAGGCGGAGAGTTAATCCGTCCTAGAAATCGTTCCAAGTTGGTTAAAAGAAGCTTCTTTGCCATAATTGGTTTGTTACAAGGAGCGAAATCTATCCTTTTGTACTTTATATGGCGTGTGGGTAGATGATTTCATTAGAATTTTTTTTTTTTTTCATTTTGCTTTATTTCATTGAATTTCTTAAGGTTATTACTGCTCCATAAACCTTAAAAGGCAGTCGGAACATTCACATTCAGGGCTTTGCCCTGATACGAGAAGTCTTGTTTGACTAGTACTTGAACGCTTTTTCAGCATTTATGTTCGTTTTTGTATAACATCATACCACTAAATTATATTCCCGCGTACTCGTTATTTCATTCACATTTCGATACTTGATCTTTCTTTTTTTTTTCTTTTAAACTTTTCTGTGTCAATTCAAATGGGGTACGAATCCGCATCAACCTATTTTGAAGTTTTTGGCCAATCCTAAATTCAACTGAATTATTGAGATCTAAATAGCCTTGGTAGATTTCTAGAAAAGGATCAATCATGCCTCAGAACTCGACTTGTAAAGATTATAACAAACCAGCTACCAAGTCTGTGCAGGAATGAACCAGATCTGACCTATGCGTGCTAGCTCTATGTGTGAGCCGGTCTGATTCTAAACTTGATGAGTTCTATAGACTTTTCACACAAACCATATCCTCCAAGAACTGAAACAGATGTGCCCATGTGCAAATGAAATGGGGATAATATCTGCACATGATCTGAACTAAATGAGACTTAAGGCAGATCGGGTCTTATTTCTTGGGTTTTGTAAGGTACGGGTAACCAAATTGCGTTTACTAACGCGAGCGTAAGCTCCAGTTTTTTCAATTGTTAAGATCGTGTCAATTAGTCGAGTCAAAAACTCTTCCTACTAGATTTGAGGCTCAATTTTTAGTTCAAATAAGAGAATCTTACTATGAGCGAAGTATATCTCTTTCCAGTTTGCATGCACGAGGTAAGACTTCATTCTGCTACTTAGCTTCACTGTTTAAGCAACCTTTTTGGTCAGTTGAAACTCTCTAAATATTACTGCTAAATTTTTCCATAAAGTTGTTTTTAGTAATTTTACTACATACGTTTTCGGCTGTCAAAATTTCGCTTGAGGCGCATCATGTGTCAATTGGGGATATTGCGCATTGAAAAGCGGAGGGTGATTGTAGTGGCAAAATATAATTTTCTCGGGCTTTTAGCAGATCTTAAGAAAATAAAACAACTCACTCATAGGTCGTAAAAAACAAGGTTTTGAAGAAAGACTTGGACAGCTTTAACAAAATTAGAGAATTGTTTGAACAAAAATTGTGAACCATATTTTTGAGAATTTCGTGGAAGGTTTTGACCAAAACATGCTTTTTTCTGTGCTTGTTTTTCGTATAGATAATATTTAATAAATCAATGTGCCTACAGTGCTGATTTGAATTTTCCGGACAAAAAGAACAAAAAATTGAATTTTCAAACACGTTTTTCTTACATTGGGTCAAAGTTAGACAAAAAATGAAGAGAACAAAAATTGCTTAGAATTTCATCAGAAATAATTTGGTTCAACTTTTTCTTCGAATATCTCAACCAAAGTTTTACCCCAAAAATGGGTCCTTTTGGCTTCTTTCAATTAATCAAGAATTACGCTGAAACTATCTTGTTAATTGACAAGTAATATATGTCACAAGAAGCCTCTTACACAGCCCAAAAATTTTCTATGAGGGTTAAATCTCCAAAAATTTGAGTGAATTGTTTAGAGTTTATTTGCAGCAAAGATTTTGTGTTTTATGTAGTAAAAATCACGTTTTTCGACTAATTTTTTCTCCTATACAGGTTTTTGGAGTTTCAACCCTTCTAGAACATTGTTGGACTGTGTAAGAGGCTTCTTGTGACATTTATTACCTGTCAATTAACTAGATAGTTTCAGCGTAATTCTTGATTAGTTGAAGAAAGCCAGATTACCCATTTTTGGGATAAAATTTTGGTTGAGATTTTCAAAGAAAAACTTGCATCATATTAATTTTGATGAAACTCTTAGCAACATTTGTTCTCTTCAATTTTTGTCTAATCTTAACCCAATTTGAGAAACAGATCTTTGAAAATTCAAGTTTTGTTCGTTTCTTTTCCGGATAATTTAAATCAGCACTGTATTACCAAAAACATTGATGCGCGTGATTGAAGAATGAACGGAGTGCTTATGCATTTGTGGATTTCCCAGGCGATCATCAATGATTCCAATAGCTTATCCAAAAACAATTAGAAATCAAATTGCAAATATGGACACCGTCCATGATTAGCCTCGCAGATCAAGTCACTGCTGCGGTAATAGTTCATTAAAAATCAGTATTGCGTCAGAATCTATAAGAATTCACTGCACTTTAACTCAAATCCTTGACTTTTAGCACTGTGATTAAAGCGACTTTCAAAGAAATGCGGAATTTTTTTGCTTGGGGTGGTTCAGTCAAAAATTCAGCAATCTAAATGGGTCTTTTGCACTAAACGGTCAAAAATCAATATTGCTATAGCTTGAGCTGAAGTTTTCGCGCACCAACCTGATTGGCTAATTTTAACCAATCAAATGCAAGCAGCGCGGCCAGGCATTTCAATCGCCGTTTCAGCAGATAACTTTTGAGCCGAAATCCCCATACTGAACTTGAACAAATCATCAAAAACATTTTTGGCCACTTGTTCAACTATGCCCAGACAAAAAAAGGTTAGAAAAATGACTTGAAAGGAATACATCTATATTCTTGATCAATTCTGCTAATTATTGTATCTGCGTGGATTTTTATTTGAAATGCCGGGCCATGCTGTTTGAATATGATTGGCCAATTAGCCAATCATATTCAGCCATATGAAATTCGTTTCAAGATATAGAAAACTGATTTTGGGCCGTTTAATGCATAAAACCCATCGAAATCATATTTTTTACCAGAAAATTCTTCATTTACCAGAAACATTTTATAAATGTATTTTCCTTGCATTCAAAGTTTTAGTCATACAAAAAAAAACAGCTAAACTATCAGATTGTGTATGTGATTCTATATAACATATTTAAGTATATATGGGTTTCATTTAATGGTAATCGTAATCTAAATAAACGAACTGTTCGAAATATTAATCACTTGAGACACCGTAAGGATTGTGTTAGGAAAAATGACAGGACTGATGCCAGCAGTGCTGATTGGCTGTAGTTTGGTTTTACAACTTTGTTTAGTTTGGAAGAAGCAGTTCTACAGAATATCGTAAATAAGTGGCATTCAAAATTGGCAGTGGTTCAAAATGGCGGTTTATTTGGGCTTAGCGGTTGTTCTGAAGTTATCAGCGGGCTTGACTGAAGTTTAATGAATTGACAGAAATTTGTATGTATGCTATAATTAAACTTGAAACGATCCCGAATGTCTTTGTATGTGGCAACTATTTGAATATGAGCTGGTGTCACTTTCAAACTGGTTCCACGTGCAGCCATGTTATAAAACGCTTCACGGGTTGATCAGAAATGCTAATCATACGATTTTCATATACGGAAAAAAGCTAATCATACACTTTCCATGCAATTCCACAAGTGCAGAAAATTGTATGAAAAGTCTCTGATTAGTATTTTTTCATATATGGAAATTGTGTGACTAGCATTTTTCCATAAAGCAAAAATATTAACTTTTTTCATTTTAATTTCTCAAAAACTTTTTGGCTGTTTTTGTAACCGAGCACAAGTGACAAAAAGCAAGGTTACTCAAACATACAATAACGAAATGTTTGACCGTCTCGCATTAATGATACATTGCGAACGGCCTTTTCAAATATGTCTTACACAATTGATATAAAGAAACGATCAAAGTTTTAAATTTCGGCAAAAACTTTCACCGATGAAAAATTTTAAAACTTGAATTTTTAAATCATCAAATATTGTTCAAAGCATTAAAAAAAATTCTTGAGCGACAAGGAAAAATTTCAATATTAGTGCATCCAGGACTACGTTATACACCCAAAAAATTAAATTTTGCATTGAGAACAAAATTCGTTTTGCGGTTTAAAAAGATGTTTTTGGGGCCAATTTCAGAGTTAATTGTAAAGTTTTTTTGTCGTCATCAAAAAAATGCTAGTCATACAACTTCCATATATATTTTTTTGAATGGTATTTTTTTTGACAAAAAATTTTTCTTTTTTTTCAGTACGACACACCGAAGTTTATGCCAAACAAGAAAAAAGTTCTTCGAAAACTTAATTGCATCATTTTAGCAAAATGAATGAAAATTGTATGACCAGTAGTTTTTCATAGATTTAGTTTATGAAACTGTATGATAAGCATTTTTGGTCTAGGGAGCTCAACCCGGGTTGTTAGGGGAACCTTGAGCCTGAAACTGGTTCAATCGCAGCGAGTCAGCTGTTTGTCTGCAGAATATCTTAAGAAGTTCTTCTCTTCAGGTCAATTGTGCCTTCAATGGGTGGTTTTTCTTCATTCAGACTGCGCCCGTCGCTTTCAGTTTGTACAAACTGCCAACTTATCCCTGGTTTGACTAGGAATCAGCCAGATGAGTAAACTCTGTGCGTCCGTACAAGCTCAACCCTTCTATTGATTACAAAACTTCACAGGGTCTGAACTGCTGCTGAAAATAAATTTCACCAGATAATTGTACTAATTAAAATAGAAAAGCGGTTGTGAAAAAGTCTAAACTTTGGACACAATTTTCATTTCACAGGCCGGCGTCCTAATCTGATGTCTCTACTCTATTTTCACTAATCCATCAAAGACTTTGAGTGGTCGTGTCGGGACAGGTGTCGAAAAACTAACTAACATTTAATAGTAGCCTTAAACTGAAAAAGAAGACTCTCACTTTTTTACCATTAAGGATTCAATTCAATAGTTCATTTCAAATTACAACTTTTTCCTGTTCTTGTAAGAACCCTTTCAGATGCAATCAAAAATAACTCCTTTTCTAAACCTCACCTATCTAATTGTTCAATGTAAAAGCAAATTTTGGCTGAAAAAGATGCTTCAAGGTTAAAAAAAGTAAAGGAGCAAAACAACTTGAAGGCTTAGGATAAAGCACGCTATAGCATCACAAGACTTATCGTATCAGGGTAAAACCCTGAACATTCTGACTGCCCTAAATTGGTCTCGGATAATTTGATAAAATAAATATTGGCCAAAATATGAACTTAATGATAAAAAATGTCAAAACTTAGTTGTCTATGGAGTTAATAAAACCAATTAACTGCCTCAATTCAACTCGGAACAGCTTTCTAAAGCGATTTTTAAAAAACAAGCAGTTTTAATCGTACTAATCGCAGGTTACTATAGTGGTGTGCACACTAGACAACCGACTTGCAGATCAAGATATCTATTCCTCGAGGGAACAAAGTTTTGTATCAGTGGTCTGATTTAAAAAAAATACCTCGTGCGTATATATTCTCACTTTCTTCTGAAGTCGGAACAAGAAAACAAATTAACAATTATAAGCTCAAAATTTAGCCAATTGCAAATCAGTCGCATTTAGACTAACACACAATCAATTACTACAAAACTATTTAACTTTGAGAATTGCCAATCTGAAATTGTTCAAGAAATTCCAATTTGAATCAGCTTGTGTTCAATTTTTTGTTCAGGAACCGCAGAATCTGATTATTCTGCACAGAGATTTTTTTCGTATTGTCTAGCTGAAATGAGTCATTTTATATGTGTTAACGGTACTGAAGTTTCATGGATAAGAATTAATTGTATTTTGTTCCTATTGTCAGTCTCCACGAAAATCAAAAATAATCGATTATGCAGTTTGGGGGAAGAGGGTACACGCGGATGATCTGATTTTGATTCGGGTTTTAGTTTTGCAAAACGGGTTGCAAAAACTAGACTAAAACTTTCATGTTTGCTAAAAATAATAAATTTTTGTGGATTTTATGGTTTGATTCCTTCGCTGTTTATGCATTTCTTGCATCCAGAAACGAATTCAAATAAACACTAACTACGTCAAAAAATGGATTCTTCAAACCCCCAAAGTAAAGATTAAGCAAACTGATGGCAGTTATTGTTTTTTTTTTCTAATTAGAGCCTCCATACTTGTCAGATGGCAAAATTTTGTATAAAAAAGGTTTTTTCGCACAGCTGAACCAACAATATTTTGATTGTTCAGATCTCATTCAAACATTGCCGACAAGATGTTTTGATTGACTGATAAACTGTTCCTTTGTTACAGCTAATTCTACTTATGTGCAGATAAAAGTGTGTTTTAAAAGTGAATTAATCTCAAGTTAAAACATTAAAATGTGAAAGAGCATTCTCTCCGCCGGAGAGAATGAACGTGTCAAGATCATAACTAAGTACCAGTTATGATGGCTAGCAAATTAATTATAAAATACGAATGAGGTGATGCAATTCACAATATTCCCCTAAATAGGAAAAAAAATTAAACTAAATTAAAAATAACTGACTCTTTTCTCCCGCTAAAGGAAGCTGACGAGATTTTAAAAATACCGCAAAATACTAAAGTAAAGATTGATGCTTCGTAGGATCAACTTTGACAGAAAGTCAATTAAACTAAGGCATAATAAGCTTAATAAGGTTAAATCAACAAGCGTGATGAATCCGGCGGAATACGCCCCAAAAGAAAGAAAAATGCGTTGATTATTTAAAATAACTAATCTTAACTGCGCCCGATTTTGTTACCGGTTCTGAATGATTTTTAAATGAAAGCACGATAATAGCATTAAGAGTTACACTGGGTACTACATTCGGTAACCACGTTTTGAGTTTTAAAAAAAAGTTTTCAGTTTACAATTTGTCTTCTTCGATGAACTTTTCTAATTCTGCATTAAAGAGTTCACTATCGAGATCGACGAGCTCATCAAAACTATTTACAGCCTCTCTTAATGATTGGTCGGTGGAAGAAATACATATTGTTTCCGATAATAAGGAGTCTGATGTACTTGCTGTAGTATCCGCCGAATGAATGCTGAAGATCGGAGTTTTCTTATCCGAAGGAATTTTTGTAATGGTATTTGAGATATTGCCGTTAGGTGGTTTTGGGTTTATGGCTGATCGATATTGACTCTCCTTGTCTTCTACAATATCTATATAGAACCTTTTTCCATGGAATTGAGGTGGTCCTACATTACAGCTCGAGTGTCTTAATTTAAGTTCATTACCGGTGGTACTGATTTCCTCCCTACGTGGTCCCTGAGTGGTTGTATTGTCGTCTGAAGAATCCACAATCTCATAGATTGGGAAGTTCACCGATTTGTCCCCTCCACTTTCTTCCATGGCTCGGTTGGAGCGTTTGAGGGTTTGATCTCTAAGTCGGAAGGTAAGTGAGTGGTTTGATGGTGTTGAGTCGAGCTCTGTCCTGCAGGGATTATACTGATCGGGCAGTTCAGCGGATTCAAAGTTGAAGGCTGGTTATCTAAAATCTCAGATTTCATAATACCCTGGGCTGTTTGGGGGTCTTAAGAGGGTTTAGGAGGCTACTGTTTACTACAATTATCCGAAATATTGCGTTCTTTAATCATGTCCCTGCAAGGGAAACCGCCCACGATCCATTCCCAATCGGTAATGTTTGACGTATCCGACTGAATTATCTTAGATTCGTCACCTGCTAAGTAGCCCGCACAGATGTGGTGTTTTTTTGGAGTTGGTCTACTCTTGACTTATGACTAGTGGATTGATTTGATACTCTCGTTCTTGTGTTGTTGTCGGAAGTGGCCGATTTTGTCTGTTGACTTGTGTTTGGGCCTGTTTTTCTTTTCGGTAGAATTTTTGGTTTGGTCGTTTTCCTTGAACCTACTTCAAAATCAAGGGTAGCAAATGATGGAAAAGATATATTTCCTCTAAAGGAGCGAGTCATAGATGAATTAGATTTCGGGAGAGCAATGCCAGATTTTCTGATGATTTTTCCGTTAGATAATTCTATCGTTGTTTTTATGTGTTTTCAAAATTTCTCGTTTCGTTGTTTCTATTAAGGGTTTCTGTTTATGATTTCTTTGGTTTTTCGTTATATTTTACCTTTTGAAGGACTTTGTAGAGGCAAGCGAGAAGAAGAGATGATTTCGAGGCGAAGGGTAGTTCGACTCGTACCGTTTCTGCAATGGGGACTGGTTCTTTTTAGGTATTAAACTGTCTTTGTAGCCGTCTTCAATCCAATCATCTGTTTTCCAGTCTAATGGCCAATCCTTGAATAAGATTGATTTTCCTTTGTCTAAAAATCCATCGGATAATTTATTAGAGGCCAATTGTTTCCAGATCGTATTAGGTGTTCTATTGAAGTGTATTTCGAATGGTCGGCATTTTATTTTTGATTGAAAAGAAGAGCGGAGATGCCAAATAGTTTTTGAGATAGCGTGTTGTAGAGTAGGTTTTTGTTGGTCGAGTGACAATGCTAATAATTTAATTTTCACAGTATGAACAAGTTTTTCTACAAGACTGTTGGAACGATGGTCACCGACTGTACAAAATAATAATTTAAAATTATTTGAATCGCAAAATAATTTAAAATCATGGCTAATAAAACAGGTAGCGTGATCAAAGCGAATAGAAAACGGACTGCCATGAAGATAAAAATAATCCTGAAGAAATTCCATCACTGTGTTAAAAGAGGTTGAGGAAGTTATTTTAGCCGATGGAAGTTTCAAAAATCGGTCGACGCATAAAAGAAGGTATTTATTCTTTCCCCAATTGGAGTCCAACGTAAAGCCAAAATTAAAATTTATTTCCTCGTTAGGTTCGGATAATGGTGGTAGTTCGCTGATTTGAGTAATCGGTAAAATGATTTTTGCATTCTTACCGGTTTCAGTGCACTGCGAACAACTTTTCCCGTGGAAGTAAATTTGGCGATTTATGTGTGGCCACTATATGTACTGCGCTAGGTACTTCATACCAATTTGTCCAGATTGAGATTCATCAAGGGTTTTCAATACTGCGTTTCGTAAAGTAAAAGGGATAACAAGTTTTCCGTCCATGTAGAGCAATCCGTCGGATTCATGCAGATCTTTAGTAAATTGTTTTAGGTAATGAGAGTTGGCATTATTCTTTTCTACTTTATTTTGAATAACTTCAACAATCGGACTTAGCATTGGGTCTTCCTCAGTTAATAGGGAACCAAGTTAGCATTAAAAAACAAATTTAGGTCCAGGGTCGTTCCGACAACTTCAAATTCTCGCGGTGTTTTTTCACTATTTTTTTCATGTTCTGATATAACTGGGAATTCAATTGTGACCTGAGTACCGGAAGTAGAAAGATTAAATACAATTTGATTATTCGACATATTTACACTACTTACATTTTTAAGATCCTGAGAATTAATAATTAAGCTACAATTAAGAACTAAAAAATAAAGAAAAGCAGAATTTGATAGAGAAATTTTTGTCGAATCAATGTCCGAGAAATCCGAAGGAATACATTTAGAATTACAAAGTTCAGTTCTGTACTGTTTTGAATTGCAAATTGGAACGGTTGAATTAATGGACTTTAGAATTGAGATGATCACGTAATTATGCAATTTTGCGTTATAGAAATTTTCCAAATTCGAACCAAAAGCATTACAAATCGATTTTCCGATATCCAATGGATTCAAAGCTTTGTAAGTTTTCTTGGTAGTAGCAACTACAAACTCTTTGTCATAATGGGATGGGGAAATTGCTTTTCCTGAGGATGATCTTGAAATTAGGTCCGTAAAACCTAATTGAGGGCTTTCTGGTTGGTAATAAAAGAGGGCTTTAAAAGAGGGCTGAAAAGAAGGCTTTATGGTCGGTAATAATTTCGAATTCTGAGCCATAAAGGTAATTTTTATAATGTTCTACCGCCCAAACAACTCCCAGCAATTCAAATTTATTTGTGGAATATTTTGATTCATGTAGATTTAAAAAGCTTGAGGCGAAAGAGACTGTTTTCCAATCACTCCATGAATTTGTTCGAGAGGGGCACCAAGTCTATTATGAGAGGCCTCATTTTTTACTCTCGTAACATGTTTGACGTCAAAGTGTGCGTTTTCGGTGAGGCTGAATATTTCTAATTTGATTTTCTCGAATGCTTTTTGGGTGATCTTCATTCCAAGAAAAAATTGATTTTGTGTTTAGTGATGTCTTAAAAGACGTCCGAGGGATGCTAAGTTTAGTACAAATTTGATATATTGATTTTTGGACCCGAGGAATGGTCTTAATTCCATAAAAGTTTTTAAAATAGGAATATCTTTGATAGCCTTGGTTTTATCGATTAAAAGAGCGATTCCTGATTTAGATATTTTAAAACTGAGTCACTCTAATTTTTTTGAAAGAACTTACACTTAGGCCAATTGACTGCGAAGTTGTTATTATCTGAAATTGATAAAATTTTATAAACAAGGTTCTTGTGGTCAGTAAAACTTAATTTGGAAGCGACTAAAATATCGTCGAGGTAACAACTAGTAAATTGGATATTTCCGATTGTTGAGTCCATTAATCTTTGAAAGTCATTTGGCATATCGCCGAGTCCATAAAAACCAGTTAAAATTTGGTGAGTGCCAGTTATGTCTCCGCCTGCCAAGCTAAAATTGCATTGGCTGCTGGTAAAGTTATCTAAAGAAAGTTGGCCATATGCATTCTTTAACTCCAAATTGATAAACTAAACTTCTCCGACAGAAACGTTTGAAGTTTGCGAGGCCACGTTATCGACTACTTCGTGAATGTTGGGCATCTGATATTTGTTCTTGTAAAATTGTTTGTTAAAGAATTTCGAATCTAGAGCTAATTTGATCGATTTATTATTTTTGCAGGTGATAACTATTGGACTAATAAATCTACCCTTGTCGGAACTTTCCAAATTTTTTGATATATCATTCGGATCTAAGACCGTTTAGTTCTGTCTTTACTGAATCAAGTAAATGTAGGTGAACGCGTCTGCCCTTTAGTTGTATTGGTTTTAAAGGTTCGTGGAAATGTGTTATTTTCGTTTGATTTTTAGTTTTTCCCATCCGAAGGAATAATTGTTTAAAATACATGGATAACTAACATATTTCTTTCTTTTTGTCTGGTGAAGACTTTAGATTAATTGACTTACAAGTTCTCTTTTTCGAGTAGTGTGGAAAGTGCTACTCAGATACTTCGATTCCCACTTTCGGTTAATTGTCGTTTCCAAGGATGTTCCTTTCGTGTCCTTCTGTCATAAAAAAGTGGCATTCTCTGTGAGTCCATCCGTTCAAGAATATAGGTAAAATTAATTTTCCAGTGATGTTAATCGCATTGTCTGTGAATCCCACAGTAAAAATCTTTCGTCGACTGATCCACCGAGTGTATCTTCAATTGGGGGTCCCATAATTTCAATTCGTGGAGGACATTCCGTTTGAGAAAGCTCACTGGACTGGCTGAATCAACTTGGATATTGAGGAAAACTTGAATTTTTTCCTAGTCCGATGTTTAGTAGTTTCTTGATTTCTTTTCCTTGGTTATCGTAAAAAGTAGTCACACTTTATACAGAGTAAAAATAGTTATCGCTCTGTCCGAATTCTGACCATGCATTTATTACTCCACAACATTTTCTCCACAGTTCTCTCCACAACTAAATACACGGTTGTTATTTACATCCGGTTGTTCCAAGGGATAATTGCAATCTGTATTATTTACAGTTAGGCTATCTATAATATTTCGATTTGTACGAAGTGATTTACAAATCCTTGTAAAAAGTCCGCGGTGCTTACAGGATAAACAATTTGTCTCCTTCGCGGGGCACACTGTCAGCTGTCCTTCTGAAAAGGTTCCGCCGCATTTCATGCAAGTTTTGCTCCTTTCGATATTTAGAGTCGGCCACCTGCTTACATTACAGTGATTGAAGGGTTTGTTAAAAGAAGATCTGTTGGATTTAAAATTACTCGTCACTTTCATGTAGTTCGTTATTCCTTTTTCGTCGATGAGAGCCACGTTTAATGCTTCTAGAGATGGTAGAGTTTCTGTAAGGAGTTGAAATGTCCGAGATCTTCATGTTACTAATTTAATTTTCGCGAATCCATTCGTCTTCTCCTACAGATGTATCACATTTCTTTGCCATTTCTGCGAGGGCTCCCCAATATTGCTCCAACGATTCTCTATCTCTGTGTTTTCTGTTCAATAGCTTTTGCCTTTCGAACGTAACGTTGGTTTTTCTCACGAATGCTATTGACAGATTTTCCCAGAACTCCTCGAAAGCAATTTGGATGACTTTGACTCGCGTAAATTTTTGGCCGACGATTTTCTTTCCTTCGTTTCCGAGGGCTAAATAAAGGATAGATCGGAGTTTTTTGTCAGCTTCTTCAAATCTCATGCCGTTATATCTTTTTGTTTCCGACTTTATCGAATCTGTCTCTTCATCGTCATATCTCTTTTGTTCACGGATATTCTTTTCCAAACGGGTCAACTTTTGGGTTTACGTTTCGCCCCCCCCCCTGGTGGGTTCTCCATTAGTGGTGGATGTGGGTGGTATCGTTCTGTCGGGTTTAAAAGGTTAATTATGTCGATGTTTTCCTTTCCGATTACTGCAAGTTCACTATTTTTTTCATGTTCTGATAAAACTGGGAATTCAATTGTGACCTGAGTACCGGAAGTAGAAAGATTAAATACAATTTGATTATTCGACATATTTACACTACTTACTTTTTTAAGATCCTGAGAATTAATAATTAAGCTACAATTAAGAACTAAAAATTAAAGAAAAGCAGAATTTGATAGAGAAATTTTTGTCGGATCAATGTCCGAGAAATCCGAAGGAATACATTTAGAATTACAAAACTCAGTTCTGTACTGTTTTGAATTGCAAATTGGAACGGTTGAATTAATGGACTTTAGAATTGAGATGATCACGTAATTATGCAATTTTGTGTTATAGGAATTTTCCAAATTCGAACCAAAAGCATTACAAATCGATTTTCCGATATCCAATGGATTCAAAGCTTTGTAAGTTTTCTTGGTAGTAGCAACTACAAACTCTTTTTCATAATGGGATGGGGAAATTGCTTTTCCTGAGGAGGATCTTGAAATTAGGTCCGTAAAACCTAATTGAGGGCTTTCTGGTTGGTAATAAAAGAGGGCTTTAAAAGAGGGTTGAAAAGAAGGCTTTATGGTCGGTAATAATTTCGAATTCTGAGCCATAAAGGTAATTTTTATAATGTTCTACCGCCCAAACAACTCCCAGCAATTCAAATTTATTTGTGGAATATTTTGATTCATGTAGATTTAAAAAGCTTGAGGCGAAAGAGACTGTTTTCCAATCACTCCCATGAATTTGTTCGAGAGGGGCACCAAGTCTATTATGAGAGGCCTCATTTTTTACTCTCGTAACATGTTTGACGTCAAAGTGTGCGTTTTCGGTGAGGCTGAATATTTCTAATTTGATTTTCTCGAATGCTTTTTGGGTGATCTTCATTCCAAGAAAAAATTGATTTTGTGTTTAGTGATGTCTTAAAAGACGTCCGAGGGATGCTAAGTTTAGTACAAATTTGATATATTGATTTTTGGACCCGAGGAATGGTCTTAATTCCATAAAAGTTTTTAAAATAGGAATATCTTTGATAGCCTTGGTTTTATCGATTAAAAGAGCGATTCCTGATTTAGATATTTTAAAACTGAGTCACTCTAATTTTTTTGAAAGAACTTACACTTAGGCCAATTGACTGCGAAGTTGTTATTATCTGAAATTGATAAAATTTTATAAACAAGGTTATTGTGGTCAGTAAAACTTAATTTGGAAGCGACTAAAATATCGTCGAGGTAACAACTAGTAAATTGGATATTTCCGATTGTTGAGTCCATTAATCTTTGAAAGTCATTTGGCATATCGCCGAGTCCATAAAAACTAGTTAAAATTTGGTGAGTGCCAGTTATGTCTCCGCCTGCCAAGCTAAAATTGCATTGGCTGCTGGTAAAGTTATCTAAAGAAAGTTGGCCATATGCATTCTTTAACTCCAAATTGATAAACTAAACTTCTCCGACAGAAACGTTTGAAGTTTGCGAGGCCACGTTATCGACTACTTCGTGAATGTTGGGCATCTGATATTTGTTCTTGTAAAATTGTTTGTTAAAGAATTTCGAATCTAGAGCTAATTTGATCGATTTATTATTTTTGCAGGTGATAACTATTGGACTAATAAATCTACCCTTGTCGGAACTTTCCAAATTTTTTGATATATCATTCGGATCTAAGACCGTTTAGTTCTGTCTTTACTGAATCAAGTAAATGTAGGTGAACGCGTCTGCCCTTTAGTTGTATTGGTTTTAAAGGTTCGTGGAAATGTGTTATTTTCGTTTGATTTTTAGTTTTTCGCATCCGAAGGAATAATTGTTTAAAATACATGGATAACAAACATATTTCTTTCTTTTTGTCTGGTGAAGACTTTAGATTAATGGACTTACAAGTTCTCTTTTTCGAGTAGTGTGGAAAGTGCTTCTCAGATACTTCGGTTCCCACTTTCGGTTAATTGTCGTTTCCAAGGATGTTCCTTTCGTGTCCTTCTGTCATAAAAAAGTGGCGTTCTCTGTGAGTCCATCCGTTCAAGAATAAAGGTAAAATTAATTTTCCAGTGATGTTAATCGCATTGTCTGTGAATCCCACAGTAAAAATCTTTCGTCGACTGATCCACCGAGTGTATCTTCAAATGGGGGTCCCATAATTTCAATTCGTGGAGGACATTCCGTTTGAGAAAGCTCACTGGACTGGCTGAATCAACTTGGATATTGAGGAAAACTTGATTTTTTTCCTAGTCCGATGTTTAGTAGTTTCTTGATTTCTTTTCCTTGGTTATCGTAAATAGTAGTCACACTTAATACAGAGTAAAAATAGTTATCGCTCTGTCCGAATTCTGACCATGCATTTATTACTCCACAACATTTTCTCCACAGTTCTCTCCACAACTAAATACACGGTTGTTATTTACATCCGGTTGTTCCAAGGGATAATTGCAATCTGTATTATTTACAGTTAGGCTATCTATAATATTTAGATTTGTACGACGTGTTTTACAAATCCTTGTGAAAAGTCCGCGGTGCTTACAGGATAAACAATTTGTCTCCTTCGCGGGGCACACTGTCAGCTGTCCTTCTGAAAAGGTTCCGCCGCATTTCATGCAAGTTTTGCTCCTTTCGATATTTAGAGTCGGCCACCTTCTTACATTACAGTGATTGAAGGGTTTGTTAAAAGAAGATCTGTTGGATTTAAAACTTTCATGTGGTTCGTTATTCCTTTTTCGTCGATGAGAGCCACGTTTAATGCTTCTAGAGATGGTAGAGTTTCTGTAAGGAGTTTGCGTTGAATGTCCGAGATCTTCATGTTATTAATTAAATTTTCGCGAATCCATTCGTCTTCTCCTACAGATGTATCACATTTCTTTGCCATTTCTGCGAGGGCTCCCCAATATTGCTCCAACGATTCTCTATCTCTGTGTTTTCTGTTCAATAGCTTTTGCCTTTCGAACGTAACGTTGGTTTTTCTCACGAATGCTATTGACAGATTTTCCCAGAACTCCTTGAAAGCAATTTGGATGACTTTGACTCGCATAAATTTTTGGCCGACGATTTTCTTTCCTTCGTTTCCGAGGGCTAAATAAAGGATAGATCGGAGTTTTTTGTCAGCTTCTTCAAATCTCATGCCGTTATATCTTTTTGTTTCCGACTTTATCGAATCTGTCTCTTCATCGTCATATCTCTTTTGTTCACGGATATTCTTTTCCAAACGGGTCAGCTTTTGGGTTTACGTTTCGCCCCCCCCCCCCCCCCCCGGTGGGTTCTCCAATAGTGGTGGATGTGGGTGGTATCGTTCTGTCGGGTTTAAAAGGTTAATTATGTCGATGTTTCCTTTCCGATTACTGCAAGTTGGAATAGATCGCTCCACTCCCCCAGGGAATTGGTGGGTCCACCATATGGTTTTGCCAGAATGAAGGTATACCTCTCACGTTTGATTCGTTACTGTTCGACTGCGCCATGATAAATTGTTCCCTTGTTACACCTAATTCTAATTATGTACAGATATAAGTGTGTTTTAAAAGTGAATTAATCTCAAAGTTAAAACACTAAAAAGAGAAAGAGCATTCCCTCCGCCGGAGAGAATGTGCGTATCAAGGTCATAACCAAGTACCAGTTGTGATGGCTAACAAATTAATTATGAAATACGATTAAGATGATGCAGTTCACAACAATGACATATAGGGGTGCGATCATTGGGGAGGGGGAAAAGGGTACTCCGAAGACTTCCTGTAACACGATAACTGTAGATTTCCGTCCTATTTTCGGATAGGAAGTCGATTTTCTCCTGTATCAAGAAAATATATCAGTATTTCTATTTGTAAAAATAGAGAACACCATAATTAAAACCTAAGATTTTAGCGCCCTGTTTTCCTATTCAGTGAGATAAGAACTTTACCAAAAATACAAATCATAAAACAAAAACTTTCACTCCGCTAAAATGGGTATTAGGTTTTTCTAAGATTTGATGTATTAAGTACTATGTTTCAATTAGTCGGTTTCTAGCTTGCTAGTTTTCCCATATTTTAATATGTCACAGATATTTTTCCAAAGTCTTGAAACAGAGTCACTGCGAGGCCAATTGTACACTGGATAGGCGCACAGTTTTGCATCTGAATGCTCCTGGATTCCATAGACAAACCTTTATGCATGTTCCAAAATGTAAGTGGTTTCCATTTATAAAACTTCCGTTGGTTCCGCGTACAAATACCTGTAACGTAAGTTTTGTCGGCAATTTTGTTGAGTCGCACATTCCGCAACAAGCGAATATACCTATTTGCTCTGGATTCCGCAACTGTAAATGGATTCCAAAAAAATAAGTGGAATCCGCAATTAAAAGTGGAATCCGCAAACTGTAAGTGGGTTCAATTTTTTTTTCTACTGAACTTGCATATGAACAATCAAAAGGCAGAACTGGAACTCTTATCGATAGCAATGCGGAATTTAAAGGCAAGGACCTAACCATTTTCAGCGGAGTCCACGAACAAATCTCAAAACATTTGTTAACTAAATCGGTGGATGTCACCTTTTAGTATTTTGGAAACACAACACCGATTGAATTCAATATTTGGAATAATTGGCCTGAGATTGTATGGCAACACAATACACAGTAAATCACCAAATTGGGTCAGTATTTGGGATTGAGTCAATCCCAAAAACTGATTTTGGAAGCATAACGCCGAATAAATTAAATAATTGTAGTCATTGGCTTGAGAGTGTATGTATGCACAGCGCACAGCATATCGCGGAATTATGCCAGTAATTGAGATTGCATAAATCCCAATTAACGGTAAGTGTTTGGGATTCGACCAATCTCAAAAACTGATGATTTTGATTCTAGTGAATTGGGATCGAAGTTGAGAAGAGAGTTGACAGGTTTTGAGACCGAAGTTGGGAAGTTGGGTTGACAGGAATTGAGACCAAACGTTTGGTATTTCAAATGGTTTTTGATCAATGTAATGATTGAGATTGATTTTTCTGATGGCCATCTAGTAAATTAGCTATATAGTAATTTTGAACGCTATACTACACTTATACTTATATACGTATATGTAAACGGAATTTGCAAACAAAATGCGGATTCCACTAACAATTTGCGGATTTCGCTTACAGTTGCGGATTCTGCAACAGCTCAACTTAACTATACAAATGTCCTATCAATTGTTTGTGATTTTCACAAACTGTTATAAATTCGGTAAACGAGGTTGTGGATTCTGCAAAACTGTTTTTTTGGAGCATTTTTGAGCGGCACAATGTTTCAGGTATTGTTTTGTGGAATCCAAAACAGCGAAGAAGGAGAAAAAAGTAGCAAAATTGCGGATTAAGCGACAAATTTTGGCCTTTTATGGAATCCACTTATTATGCACAGAATGCACAGTTTAGGCTCGTAATGGTCATAAAATTATTTCTTATCTGTACCTACACAACCTTGTGTGCCAATTCTGCAAGTTTTTTACTGAAAAAAATTGATAGTAGATAGGAAAACAAATAACTTAAAAAAACGTTTTCAGCGGCGAATCTTCTGAGGTTACCCGAAATTATTTTTGCTCCTAAGACTGAAATTTTGTTTCTTTTTATGAGGGAAATGTTAATAGTGACTAAGTTCGAGCTTTCATCACTAAGTTCCTCAGTGCTCACTAAACTTTTCAGACCCAGTGACAGAAACATCAGTCAAAGCTTTTATACACTATAGCTTAGTATTTCAAATAGAGAAGTCACACTTAACTTTTCGTTGTAGTCACATAGCAAAGGAAAATAATTAACCATTGAAGTATTTGCCCTACCTGTAGATTTAGGTGATTGCTCCTCCAAGTTCGTTCTCTTTCGCTGTCTCTCTCTGTCTCTCTCTCTCTCTCTCTCTCGCTCTCTCGCTCTCTCTCTCTCTCTCTCTCTCTCACTCTCTCTTAACCACACCACAAAGCGGTTTCCTCAATAGTGAAGTCAGTGAGGCGACCGAGATGCACTACTATCTACAATGCCAAAGGGTCAAATTGGTGGCAACTATTCTGCACTGTCTTATATTGCTTGGACACTCTGTGTACTGTTCCCAGCGCAGTCTCGTCAGCTCGATACGATGAGTTTCCAACTGTTATTTATTTCATATGAATATAAATTCTAACACAGAAGGCTCTGAGTTGCAAAGATTTAACTCTCTCTCTCTTTCTCTCTAGAGAACCCTAATTAAACAATTACACGCAGTAATCCACACAAAAACTCAGTTCGACCTGCTAAAATTAATAGTGTCTCTACGGATTGATCATGATTCCTTTGAGGTAATTTAGTTGATCTCGTTAGCTTCGAGAATCACTGTTCTCACTTTGATGAGAGCCAGTTATCTATTGTCTATGCAATAATTGTTCTCTCACTACAAGAACCAATTGTTGACTCCTTAGCACTAAATGCTCGGACTCTCGAAGACTCTCCGGTACACTCCAGTTTGTTATCATTGTTAACACTTAGTTTTGGTTAGGTCAGGCCATCCCCAGCAGTCCTGGCATTTGCTTGAATCACTCATCCGCGCATGTTTTTTGAATACATCCCTCCTATTATCAAAACTGCCACATGCCAAGTTCACTTTTTTATCAACGTCTTCACGCTTCTTAGATACCCGCATGCAGTAGGTGTCATAATAGGACCAAGCAAACAAATTACAAACGATACTGACCATTTTTTTCTTGACCTCCGTGAATTTCAAATCAACTCAATCCCTAACCCATATTATTTTTACACAGTGATCTTCAAAAAGTCTTTCTTTTTTCCCGTTAACGTTCAGACCTCCCGAGGGTAGGTAATTCATGAGCAGCAAATTCGCTTCAAGTTACATCCAAACACTTTACCAACCCCTACCTTCTAGCTATCAGGGAAGCGTATTTCGTCCATTAGGTGTCCAATTAGTGAAAGAAGTCACCTCCGGGGAGCCAAGTAAATTCCTCGTCCGTTGATACTTTTTAGGAGACCTCATTCCCACGCTTTGCTCCTATCACTACCAATTTCCTTTGAGACTACTTTTCTTTAGTCTAGTTAGGTTTCTAGTTATAGCTAACTCGACTTTTAGCTAACTTGTAGGTGTTTGCAAGTTTGCAAGGTAGAAGCTAAATTGATATCAGTTTCTGCCTCAATTCCCAGTAGATAAGTTTCCTGCTAATTAATAGTAGAGTGACAGGTTCCTTTTTTAGGGATTGGGCTGGGGAATACGCCACCATCAGAGTTAATCCCGCGGTTTTCATGCAGTTTTGAGTTCAGCACGCCCACAGGTCTACTCGGGGTCACCCAGGTGTCAAATATCCGAGGACAAAATTTCGGCGTCTCATTGGGTTCCTAACAATTTTCATCCATATCGAATTGATACTTCACGTATTATTCCACTGTAGAACTCCATTAACATTTCCACCGGGATAAGGCTATTAACAACGGAAGGAGTCGCTGTAGGGTTTGACTCACTACGGTTGGTTTTTGGCGTTTGTATCTAATTTCTATAAAATCAATATGCCCTAGCTCCCTAATTTGTGTAGTTTGCCTGTTTCCAGTGAAAGGGTTTAAAATGAAACCGAAAGTGTATCTAACCGCTGCCTATCATCGCTCCAATTTCCAGCTCCATTCGTTCGTTCGGAGCCAATAAATGACTTCCGGAAATTAGGGGTGGGTTTGTTTATTTAGGGCAATAAACCGCAAGTGGGGTCTCTGAGGGTCTGGAATTCTAACCTTCAGCTTCCCACAAGTCAGCCTACAACATGCTGAAGTTTGAACCCAATTATGCCGCTAGTTGCCGAGTTCGGGCCATTTACACTTCCTGAGACCGTTATTACTTGCCCCCCCCCCCCCATGAGTGGTCCCGTTTTTCGTATGTCCGTTTCAAAACATCTCTTTTAACGCCCATTTGAGTTTCACAACGTTAGCTTCCTCAGTTCCCATTTGGAGGGGAGATGCCGATTTTGTTGTTTTCCCTTTTCAATTGCATAGGAGGGACTATATCTTCGAAGATTCGAATTTTTTTTGGCTCGACCTTTTGTTTGCTGTACTACTTAAATTACGGACCAATCAATCTTGCGCTCGGGTTACTATGGCAAGTAATACAGAACAATCGTCAAATCTACACCAGCTCTATAAACTCAATTTCCAATCGGCTTTCTCATCAATTACGATGAAGCTTGTAGGTTCGAAGCGTTATACTCACGGGTATACTGACTAGACTAACCGTAAGTGTCAAACCGCAAACTGCTCGAAACCTAGAGAATGAAAAGACAGCGAAAAAACAACTGGAACTCACTCATCTAGTGTCAAGACTGAGTGACTTTGACCTAGGTGCAGTTGACCAGAAGATATTCATAAAAACTAATACAAATATTTTCAGGTTTAATAAACACTTATTTGTTTATCAGAAGTGAGATGCTTAATATTCAAATAAAGATTATATGAAAATAAACTGCATCATGTATGGTTTATTTTAATTAGGATTCGGTTATGAACTTTACTTGATACCCTCTAACTAAATTTGTACGGATAACACACAGTCTCCATATAAAAGTGCATTTCAATGCCAAAATTTTCAATATTCTCTAAAACTAAGATTGCAATCGATTGTTTTTTTTCAGATTTTCTAAAATTTAATCTGATGTCTAAAGTTGAAAAGTTTTCAGTTACAATCTGTATGGAATCTGTACAAAACCATTTTGATACTTTGAAAAATACTGCTCGTATGTCAAAGCGAAGCCTTGAATGTTCCTCCTGCCTTTTGAGGTCTATTGAGCAGTAATAATGAGAAAAAAAAACAAATTAAATAAAACAATATGAAAAATAAATGAGATTTTTTTTCGAAAATCACCCCTACCCCTCCACACGCCATATAAAGTACAAAGTGATATCGCTCGTTAATTGTCCCAAACTGGCTGAAATGGCAATATTTATAACACCATTACTGTACGAAAAAATATATCACAAATTTAAGCTCCGGACAACAAAAACTTTTGAATAAAACAAAAAAGTGGTCAAAATGGCTAGTAAAAAAGTCGAATATTGTCAGAAGAAAATACCCCGAGAACAAAAAATTCCGTCAAAAATGGCTAGTAAAAAGTCGAAAAAGGTCTGATGAAAAACACCGGCTACAAATATTCCGTAACTTTCTTCACGAAAGTCGAAACAATAAGAACAAAAATGCTCATATCAGGGCAAAGTTTTGAATGCTCTGATTTTCTTTTCAAGTCTATGAATCAGTGATGATTTTTCGAAAAATATATTGCACATATTTTGAAAATTTTTAAAAATCATCCTCGCACAAGCCATTAAAAAAGTGGTAGCACGGGATGACCAAAGTTTTTATCATACAATTTTCATGTAAGGAAAAAAAGCTTATTATACTTTTTCATACCATTTCATAGAGCAAAAATAAAGGTATGAAAATAGCAAAATAAGCTATTTTTTTGTACTATGATTTTTTATAACAAGCTCTGGAATAAACAATTCAGCTTTTTAATCGGTCTACTTGTCCCCAAAATTGAATGAAAATTGCATGATGAGTTTTTTTGCAAACTATAAAATTGTATGACAAGCATTTCTTCCATACTATGAAATTGTATGGTAAGTTTTTTTTCCATAAGAAGAAACAAAAGAATTTTGTTTTGAAATTTTGTCCGAAACACTAACCAAAGATTTTTTTTCATTAGAAAACCCAGAGTTTTATGGCAATTCCCTCGCAAATAATCTGCATTTGGTTATTTTAGACATGAAAGTGAATTCTAACATTTACACATGGAATTATATACCAAAAAAGTAATTTTTTGTATATGCCTAGATAATTTTTACCTTGAAAATGCATGGAAACTGTATGATAAGCTTTTTTTGTCAAAAAAAACTGAATGTTCTCTTCTGTTTAATGACTAGAAAGCTTCAAAAGAGGTAAATAGATCAAAAATGATCATTAGAAAATTTTAAAACACTTTTTAAATTTTGCATGAATTTTGTATGACAAACCTTTTTTCCATGGACTTATATATGAAATTGTATGACAAGCATTTTTCTTCTATGGACGTCAACCCGGGAGATTTCGCTCCTAGTAACGTAGAAATTATGCCAAATAGCCTGTTCAACAATTGGGGAACAATTTCTACGAGGGATTACATCTTCCGTTTAAACCCTTAAAACTTTATGAAAAATGATCACAACTGAAATATCTTCTCAAATTTCAGCTCAGAACAACAATATTTTTTGACTGATATAAAAAAACCGTACAAAATTTTCAATTAAAAAGTTGAAATTTGGCTGATGAGAAAAAAACACCCTGAGCACAAATTTTTTGTTAATTTTGTTTCGAAAGTCTGAACAACAAAAAAATAAATGGTAACAACTTGCTTCCTCTCAACTCTTCATGCTTCAACGATTCAGTAGAAATGATTTAATTTTTAACTTTGAGCTCTACAGAACAACACTTTTCAGATGATATAAAATTTTTCCCTCTGCAAACGCTTTGCTTAAATGTCTGAGTTTGGCTGAATAAAAAAACCTCAGGAGCCTAAAGTATTCGCACTGTTGAAAAAGGATTGTCTTAAAGCCTAATTCTAAGATTTCGAATAATCTGTTTTTCATTTCCCAATAATATACATATAAATTGTAAACTTTCTGCTTATATTTTGATTAATATCTGTATTTGTTCCGACATTCGATACGAAAGTAACGGAATATTTGTGCTCGGGGTGGGTTTTTTTTCTTCAGACAAATTTCGACTTTTTAACTAGCCTCATTTTGACGGAACTTTTTCATATCATTCGAAAGGTATTGTTGTCTTGAGCTCAAATTTGAAAAGATGTTTCACCTGTGATCATTTTTCGTAAAATTATGAAGGTTTAAAGATTGTCCTTTTGGCCAATTTGGGACAATTAACGCGCGATATATTTCGCGCTATTATCGCGTGAGCGGAGAGTTAATCCGTCTTAGAAGTCGTTCCAAATTGGCTGAAAGAAGCTTATTTGCCATAATTGATTTGTTACAAGAAGCGAAATGTATTCTTTTGTAATTCATATGGCGTGTGGCGGGATAATTTTTATCAAAAAATTCAAATTTTAGAAAAAAAAGTATTCATTTTGTTTTATTTCATTGATTTTTTTGTTATTACTGCTCCATGAACCTTAAAAGGCAGTCGAAACCTTCAGGGTTTTGCCCCAATATGAGCAGTCTGGTCTTTTTTTTGGACTTAAAGTGTGTTTATAAACTGTCGATAGTTCTTTGACTGCATATACCAAACTATGCAACCAAAACAGATTTTGGTAGGTGACGAATTGCCAGTGTCATGTGTCACACACAATCGATTTTGTAGTACACATGACTGCTCGTATACCAGGGCAAAGCCCTGATTGTTCCGACTGTCCCTTAATTTATATCACATAGTTTTTGGAAAAGAAAATATTGAAAACCTATAAATTTTGGACCAAATCAAAGCTCTAAATTTTGAGTCGTATAAAATTAATGCGACCAATTAGCTAGCCGCAGATCAATTTTGAATTCGGTACAATTTGTTACGCATAAATAATTCGCGTCACGATCTCAGCATTAAGAAAAAGCTCTTCAGAGCGCACATAATGTAGTTCAGAACATGGCAAATTTGGCAACTTTCAAACCCCCAGAAATTCACAAAAAAAATTATCGTAGGTAAAATATTTTTGTACATTTGAACTCAGGAAGTCGATATCTTCAATGAGGTATAGAAAATGTTTGTTGAAAATTATGAGTTCGGTCGGGGAAAATTGACTGAATCAAAAAACACACACCGTGTATACATATTCCGTTTTCTTCGAAAGTCGGAACAATAAAATCATCATTTTTATTGGAAGTTTTCGCGTCGCATTAAAAAGGGTTTGAACAGACTGATCGTATCAGGCCAAAATTCGGAAGAGTCTGGCTCCCCTAGTCATATTAATTTGAAATCATTTAGAGCACTATACATAAAAACTGAGCGAAAAAAACCTAGTTCAGGTTGTCTATTTTTGTCGTTTTAAAACAAAACAAAACAAACGCGTTCGATTCACTTTCAAGCTTTCAACAGATGAGCTGCAAAATAAATGCAGCGGAAAGGGTAAAGGGGTGCAACGAAAAGATCCCGGAAGTTTGACAGAATGGAGCATGAAAACTTGTCATCCGTGAAATCGTTATCGGCCCGTTTTGTTCGAAAATGCTTGTTATCGAAGTTTTTGAACCCTTTAGGTACTCAGGTGAATATTGGCAGACATCAGGTGAATTTCGGAGAGTAGTTAGTTACATTGACCGGCCGTATTTCACGCGCAGATGAGCTTGTCGAGCTTGACTGCTATTTTTTGATTGATTTCTTTTTTGTTTTTGTTAATGACCTGTAAACGGCAGCGTGTTCAAAAAATAATAACTGCCAACTCTTTTTAGAAGAAAAATCCCAGTTTCTCCCGCTTTAACTCAAGCCACATCTTACTTGCAAGAACTCACCTAGAAAACTTCAGCGCGCTCTGTAATTATGAAACTGGTTAATTTGGGGCTGCTAGCAGCCTCCTTTTTCTATCACAGCTCTAATAGGAGAGAAGCAAGCCACATTGAATCAGGTTCGGGTTTGTAAGATCCACCCTAGTGACAACAAGTGCTGAAAGTGAGATCACAGCTGAAGGTCATCAAAACGAAGGTATTCCAGAAAGCAAGTGTACTACATAGCCAAAAAGTGGAATCCACTACGCTGCTAATCGCCCGGCAAACCAGTTTTTGAGTCCAACAAAAAGCTTGCACAAAAACTCTGCGTTGTTAACAACAACGCCAAAGGATTACAAAACCTCTATTCACAAATGAATCGAAAGGAGCCGAGGAACTTAAGTGCTTGCAGGTCTGCTGCAGCCAAGCACCTTAATCGATAACATGAAAAACTCGTGTTTTTTCTATGGCACAGGGGAGGTTGAAAGTTTTGGTCAAAACTAGTTTTCAAGAACTTTAATGAAGAATAACATGACTTAAAAACAGAACATTGCATATTGCGACTGAAACTAGTTTTGCCTTTTTGCAAGTTTCCCATCTACTTTACTTTTTTTATTTGACGTCTAATTTTGAACCAAAAGTGTTTTTTGATTGAGAATCGTGATTTTGTGCCAGTTTTAAGTTCATGTTTTCGATATTTTGATATCATTATTATTTCTGCTTGCTCTGATTGTTTTCACTAGTGTTCAAACAGTTTGTTCAGTGCCTCGAGGAAGAACTGTTTTGTACAAAAGGGGCTCGTAGAAGCGGACGAAGGAGTCCGTTTTTCCAATTCAGCTCCTAATTAGGCGCATTGGGTCCATTTTTTCCGTGATAACTAGGGGAGCAATCTTGCTTAACTTTGAGATCGTTCAGCCTTTTTTCATGGAAAAATCTATTCAGAGTTTTAACCAGTGTTCAAGTTTACGACATCTACTTCTGGCTAGCCAACAAAATGTTTTAGTAAGGAAGAGGACAATGACAAGGGGGAGGAACTTTGTATTTGCGTGTGATTCGGCTTTTTTTCAGGTACTCATCGGACTGGGTTGAGTGATATATCATATTAAAGCCCTTACAATTGAGCTTCGAACCACATTAATAAATTTTGAAAAAATTTCCCCAGTGTCGAGGAAAACCAGTGTGACATTTAGTTTTACTTGGGTAATGTTAGTTCATTTTGAGTATTTTAACGCTTTTTTGGAATCATAATTTTCAAAAATTCAAATAACTGCAAAAAATCTTTTTATTTTTTTTTCGTTCTTAAAGCAATTTTTCCACAAAAACTGTTTTTCATTTTGCTTATTTTAGTATAGCTCTTGAATATACTTAATCCCCAAAATTTGACCCGAATTTCTTGTACCTAATAATTTTAATCCTTCACACCGAAAAAACGACAATAAATTGAAGAAAAACCTCATTGTATTTTTTAATAATGTGATCGGAACATTCTGTGCTACTTGGACAGTAGCCGACTATCCTTGTTAGTATTGTTATTAGTTCGAAATATGGCTACTGTTTTTCGTCCTACATTAGTTAGATCTTTTTCATGTTAGAAATAGCTTTGCCATCATAATCGAAAATCACAATTCTGTTCAAGTTGACCCCGAAATTTTGACCCACCAGTGTTTTTTTATTTGATAAGAATAACACTGAATAATTAGCAAAACATTTGCTGCATCATAGGCCGCGCCAAACCACAACATAATTCGCACGAAAATTTAATCGCAAACGTTAACCCACCTCGCACAAGTTTGCAACATAGGATGGGTTAAGTCCCAACATGGATCGCGTAAGTTCACAACACGAGTCACACAAAACATTTGTTGCATGACAGGCTGCGCAAAATCACAACAAGATACGCCCGAAATTTTAATCCCAAACATCAACTCACCTCGCACAAGTTCGCAACATAGGTTGGGTAAAGTCGCAACATGGATCGCGTAAGTTCACTACACGAGTCACGCAAACATTTGTTGCATCACAGGCTGCGCAAAATCACAACATGACACGCACGAAATTTTAATCCCAAACATCAACTCACCTCGCACAAGTTCGCAACATAGGATGGGTTAAGTCCCAACATGGATCGCGTAAGTTCACTACACGAGTCACGCAAAACATTTGTTGCATGACAGGCTGCGCAAAATCACAACAAGATACGCCCGAAATTTTAATCCCAAACATCAACTCACCTCGCACAAGTTCGCAACATAGGTTGGGTAAAGTCGCAACATGGATCGCGTAAGTTCACTACACTAGTCACGCAAAACATTTGTTGCATCACAGGCCGCGCCAAATCACAACATAATTGGCACGAAATTTTAATCCCAAACATCAACCCAACTAGCACAAGTTCGCAACATAGGTTGGGTAAAGTCGCAACATGGATCGCGTAAGTTCACTACACTAGTCACGCGAAACATTTGTTGCATCACAGGCCGCGCCAAATCACAACATAATTGGCACGAAATTTTAATCCCAAACATCAACCCACCTCGCACAAGTTCGCAAGATAGGTTGGGTAAATTCGCAACATGGATCGCGTAAGTTCACCACACGAGTCACGCAAAACATTTGTTGCATCACTGGGCCGCGCCAAACCACAGCATAATTCGCACGAAAATTTAATCCCAAACATCAACCCACCTCGCGCAAGTTCGCAACATAGGATGGGTTAAGTCCCAACATGGATCGCGTAAGTTCACTACACGAGTCACGCAAAACATTTGTTGCATCACAGGCTGCGCAAAATCACAACATGATACGCGCGAAATTTTAATCCCAAACATCAACTCTCCTTGCACAAGTTCGCAACATAGGTTGAGTAAAGTCGCAAAATGGATCGCGTAAGTTCACTATACGAGTCACGCAAAACATTTGTTGCATCACAGGCCGCGCCAAATCACAACATAATTGGCACAAAATTTTAATCCCAAACATCAACCCACCTCGCACAAGTTCGCAACATAGGTTGGGTAAAGTCGCAACATGGATCGCGTAAGTTCACTATACGAGTCACGCAAAACATTTGTTGCATCACAGGCTGCGCAAAATCACAACATAATTGGCACGAAATTTTAATCCCAAACATCAACCCACCTCGCACAAGTTCGCAACATAGGTTGGGTAAAGTCGCAACATGGATCGCGTAAGTTCACTACACTAGTCACACAAAACATTTGTTGCATCACAGGCTGCGCAAAATCACAACATAATTGGCACGAAATTTTAATCCCAAACATCAACCCACCTCGCGCAAGTTCGCAACTTAGGTTGGGTAAAGCCGCAACATTAGTCGCGTAAGTTCACTATACGAGTCACGCAAAACATTTGTTGTATCATAGGCCACTCAAAGTCACAACATGATTCGCACGAAAATTTTTCCCCAAACATCAACCGACCTCGCACAAGTTCGCAACATAGGTTGGGTAAATTCGCAACATGGATCGCGTAAATTCACTACACGAGTCACGCAAAACATTTGTTGCATCACAGGCTGCGCAAAATCACAACATGATACGCACGAAATTTTAATCCCAAACATCAACTCACCTCGCACAAGTTCGCAACATAGGATGTGTTAAGTCCCAACATGGATCGCGTAAGTTCACTACACGAGTCACGCAAAACATTTGTTGCATCACAGGCTGCGCAAAATCACAACATGATACCCGCGAAATTTTAATCCCAAACATCAACTCTCCTCGCACAAGTTCGCAACATAGGTTGAGTAAAGTCGCAAAATGGATCGCGTAAGTTCACTATACGAGTCACGCAAAACATTTGTTGCATCACAGGCCGCGCCAAATCACAACATAATTGGCATGAAATTTTAATCCCAAACATCAACCCACCTCGCACAAGTTTGCAACATAGGTTGGGTAAAGTCGCAACATGGATCGCGTAAGTTCACTACACGAGTCACGCAAACCTTTGTTGCATCACAGGCTGCGCAAAATCACAACATGATACGCACGAAATTTTAATCCCAAACATCAACTCACCTCGCACAAATTCGCAACATAGGATGGGTTAAGTCGCAACATGGATCGGGTAAGTTCACTACACGAGTCACGCAAAACATTTGTTGCATCACAGGCTGCGCAAAATCACAACATGATACGCGCGAAATTTTAATCCCAAACATCAACTCTCCTCGCACAAGTTCGCAACATAGGTTGAGTAAAGTCGCAAAATGGATCGCGTAAGTTCACTATAAGAGTCACGCAAAACATTTGTTGCATCACAGGCCGCGCCAAATCACAACATGATTCGCACGAAAATTTTTTCCCAAACATCAACCGACCTCGCACAAGTTCGCAACATAGGTTGGGTAAAGTCGCAACATGGATCGCGTAAATTCACTACACGAGTCACGCAAAACATTTGTTGCATCACAGGCTGCGCAAAATCACAACATGATACGCACGAAATTTTAATCCCAAACATCAACTCACCTCGCACAAGTTCGCAACATGGATCGCGTAAGTTCACTACACGAGTCACGCAAAACATTTGTTGCATCACAGGCTGCGCAAAATCACAACATGATACCCGCGAAATTTTAATCCCAAACATCAACTCTCCTCGCACAAGTTCGCAACATAGGTTGAGTAAAGTCGCAAAATGGATCGCGTAAGTTCACTATACGAGTCACGCAAAACATTTGTTGCATCACAGGCCGCGCCAAATCACAACATAATTGGCATGAAATTTTAATCCCAAACATCAACCCACCTCGCACAAGTTTGCAACATAGGTTGGGTAAAGTCGCAACATGGATCGCGTAAGTTCACTACACGAGTCACGCAAACATTTGTTGCATCACAGGCTGCGCAAAATCACAACATGATACGCACGAAATTTTAATCCCAAACATCAACTCACCTCGCACAAATTCGCAACATAGGATGGGTTAAGTCGCAACATGGATCGCGTAAGTTCACTACACGAGTCACGCAAAACATTTGTTGCATCACAGGCTGCGCAAAATCACAACATGATACGCGCGAAATTTTAATCCCAAACATCAACTCTCCTCGCACAAGTTCGCAACATAGGTTGAGTAAAGTCGCAAAATGGATCGCGTAAGTTCACTATAAGAGTCACGCAAAACATTTGTTGCATCACAGGCCGCGCCAAATCACAACATGATTCGCACGAAAATTTTTTCCCAAACATCAACCGACCTCGCACAAGTTCGCAACATAGGTTGGGTAAAGTCGCAACATGGATCGCGTAAATTCACTACACGAGTCACGCAAAACATTTGTTGCATCACAGGCTGCGCAAAATCACAACATGATACGCACGAAATTTTAATCCCAAACATCAACTCACCTCGCACAAGTTCGCAACATAGGATGTGTTAAGTCCCAACATGGATCGCGTAAGTTCACTACACGAGTCACGCAAAATATTTGTTGCATCACAGGCTGCGCAAAATCACAACATGATACCCGCGAAATTTTAATCCCAAACATCAACTCTCCTCGCAAAAGTTCGCAACATAGGTTGAGTAAAGTCGCAAAATGGATCGCGTAAGTTCACTATACGAGTCACGCAAAACATTTGTTGCATCACAGGCCGCGCCAAATCACAACATAATTGGCACGAAATTTTAATCCCAAACATCAACCCACCTCGCACAAGTTTGCAACATAGGTTGGGTAAAGTCGCAACATGGATCGCGTAAGTTCACTACACGAGTCACGCAAACATTTGTTGCATCACAGGCTGCGCAAAATCACAACATGATACGCACGAAATTTTAATCCCAAACATCAACTCACCTCGCACAAATTCGCAACATAGGATGGGTTAAGTCGCAACATGGATCGCGTAAGTTCACTACACGAGTCACGCAAAACATTTGTTGCATCACAGGCTGCGCAAAATCACAACATGATACGCGCGAAATTTTAATCCCAAACATCAACTCTCCTCGCACAAGTTCGCAACATAGGTTGAGTAAAGTCGCAAAATGGATCGCGTAAGTTCACTATAAGAGTCACGCAAAACATTTGTTGCATCACAGGCCGCGCCAAATCACAACATAATTGGCACGAAATTTTAATCCCAAACATCAACCCACCTCGCACAAGTTCGCAACATAGGTTGGGTAAAGTCGCAACATGGATCGCGTAAGTTCACTACACTAGTCACGCAAAACATTTGTTGCATCACAGGCCGCGCCAAATCACAACATAATTGGCACGAAATTTTAATCCCAAACATCAACCCACCTCGCACAAATTCGCAACGTAGGTTGGGTAAAGTCGCAACATGGATCGCGTAAGTTCACTACACGAGTCACGCAAACATTTGTTGCATCACAGGCTGCGCAAAATCACACCATGATACGCACAAAATTTTAATCCCAAACATCAACTCACCTCACACAAGTTCGCAACATAGGTTGGGTAAAGTCCCAACATAGATCGCGTAAGTTCACTACACTAGTCACGCAAAACATTTGTTGCATCACAGGCCGCGCCAAATCACAACATAATTGGCACGAAATTTTAATCCCAAACATCAACTCACCTCGCACAAGTTCGCAACATAGGATGTGTTAAGTCCCAACATGGATCGCGTAAGTTCACTACACGAGTCACGCAAAACATTTGTTGCATCACAGGCTGCGCAAAATCACACCATGATACGCACGAAATTTTAATCCCAAACATCAACTCACCTCACACAAGTTCGCAACATAGGTTGGGTAAAGTCCCAACATAGATCGCGTAAGTTCACTACACGAGTCACGCAAAACATTTGTTGCATCACAGGCTGCGCAAAATCACAACATGATACGCGCGAAATTTTAATCCCAAACATCAACTCTCCTCGCACAAGTTCGCAACATAGGTTGAGTAAAGTCGCAAAATGGATCGCGTAAGTTCACTATACGAGTCACGCAAAACATTTGTTGCATCACAGGCCGCGCCAAATCACAACATAATTGGCACGAAATTTTAATCCCAAACATCAACCCACCTCGCACAAGTTCGCAACATAGGTTGGGTAAAGTCGCAACATGGATCGCGTAAGTTCACTACACTAGTCACGCAAAACATTTGTTGCATCACAGGCCGCGCCAAATCACAACATAATTGGCACAAAATTTTAATCCCAAACATCAACCCACCTCGCACAAATTCGCAACGTAGGTTGGGTAAAGTCGCAACATGGATCGCGTAAGTTCACTACACGAGTCACGCAAACATTTGTTGCATCACAGGCTGCGCAAAATCATACCATGATACGCACGAAATTTTAATCCCAAACATCAACTCACCTCACACAAGTTCGCAACATAGGTTGGGTAAAGTCCCAACATAGATCGCGTAAGTTCACTACACTAGTCACGCAAAACATTTGTTGCATCACAGGCCGCGCCAAATCACAACATAATTGGCACGAAATTTTAATCCCAAACATCAACCAACTTCGCACAAATTCGCAACGTAGGTTGGGTAAAGTCGCAACATGGATGGCGTAAGTTCACTACACTAGTCACGCAAAACATTTGTTGCATCACAGGCCGCGCCAAATCACAACATAATTGGCACGAAATTTTAATCCCAAACATCAACCCACCTCGCACAAATTCGCAACGTAGGTTGGGTAAAGTCGCAAAATGGATCGCGTAAGTTCACTATACGAGTCCCGCAAAACATTTGTTGCATCACAGGCCGCGCCAAATCACAACATAATTGGCACGAAATTTTAATCACAAACATCAACCCACCTCGCACAAGTTCGCAACATAGGTTGGGTAAAGTCGCAACATGGATCGCATAAGTTCACTACACTAGTCACGCAAAACATTTGTTGCATCACAGGCCGCGCAAAATCACAACATAATTGGCACGAAATTTTAATCCCAAACATCAACCCACCTCGCACAAATTCGCAACGTAGGTTGGGTAAAGTCGCAACATGGGTCGCGTAAGTTCACTACACGAGTCACGCAAACATTTGTTGCATCACAGGCTGCGCAAAATCACACCATGATACGCACGAAATTTTAATCCCAAACATCAACTCGCCTCACACAAGTTCGCAACATAGGTTGGGTAAAGTCCCAACATGGATCGCGTAAGTTCACTACACGAGTCACGCAAAACATTTGCTGCATCACAGGCTGCGCAAAATCACAACATGATACGCACAAAAATTTAATCCCAAACATCAACTCACCTCGCATCGCACAAGTTCGCAACATAGTTTGGATGAAGTCGCAAAATGGATCGCGTACGTTCACTATACGAGTCACGCAAAATATTTGTTGTATCATAGGCCAATCAAAGTCACATATGATTCGCACGAAAATTTAATCCCAAACATCAACCGACCTCGCACAAGAAAGCAACATAGGTTGGGTAAAGTTGCAACATGGATCGCGTAATTTCCTTACACGAGTCACGCAAAACATTTGTTGCATCACAGGCTGAGCAAAATCACAACATGATACTCACGAAGTTTTAATCCCAAACATCAACCCACCTCGCACAAGTTCGCAACATAGGTTGGGTAAAGTCGCAACATGGATCGCGTAAGTTCACTACACTAGTCACGCAAAACATTTGTTGCATCACAGGCCGCGCCAAATCACAACATAATTGGCACACAATTTTAATCGCAAACATCAAACCACCTCGCACAAATTCGCAACGTAGGTTGGGTAAAGTCGCAACATGGATCGCGTAAGTTCACTACACGAGTCACGCAAACATTTGTTGCATCACAGGCTGCGCAAAATCACACCATGATACGCACGAAATTTTAATCCCAAACATCAACTCACCTCACACAAGTTCGCAACATAGGTTGGGTAAAGTCCCAACATAGATCGCGTAAGTTCACTACACTAGTCACGCAAAACATTTGTTGCATCACAGGCCGCGCCAAATCACAACATAATTGGCACGAAATTTTAATCCCAAACATCAACCAACTTCGCACAAATTCGCAACGTAGGTTGGGTAAAGTCGCAACATGGATGGCGTAAGTTCACTACACTAGTCACGCAAAACATTTGTTGCATCACAGGCCGCGCCAAATCACAACATAATTGGCACGAAATTTTAATCCCAAACATCAACCCACCTCGCACAAATTCGCAACGTAGGTTGGGTAAAGTCGCAAAATGGATCGCGTAAGTTCACTATACGAGTCACGCAAAACATTTGTTGCATCACAGGCCGCGCCAAATCACAACATAATTGGCACGAAATTTTAATCACAAACATCAACCCACCTCGCACAAGTTCGCAACATAGGTTGGGTAAAGTCGCAACATGGATCGCATAAGTTCACTACACTAGTCACGCAAAACATTTGTTGCATCACAGGCCGCGCAAAATCACAACATAATTGGCACGAAATTTTAATCCCAAACATCAACCCACCTCGCACAAATTCGCAACGTAGGTTGGGTAAAGTCGCAACATGGGTCGCGTAAGTTCACTACACGAGTCACGCAAACATTTGTTGCATCACAGGCTGCGCAAAATCACACCATGATACGCACGAAATTTTAATCCCAAACATCAACTCACCTCACACAAGTTCGCAACATAGGTTGGGTAAAGTCCCAACATGGATCGCGTAAGTTCACTACACGAGTCACGCAAAACATTTGTTGCATCACAGGCTGCGCAAAATCACAACATGATACGCACAAAATTTTAATCCCAAACATCAACTCACCTCGCATCGCACATGTTCGCAACATAGTTTGGATGAAGTCGCAAAATGGATCGCGTACGTTCACTATACGAGTCACGCAAAATATTTGTTGTATCATAGGCCGATCAAAGTCACATATGATTCGCACGAAAATTTAATCCCAAACATCAACCGACCTCGCACAAGAAAGCAACATAGGTTGGGTAAAGTTGCAACATGGATCGCGTAATTTCCTTACACGAGTCACGCAAAACATTTGTTGCATCACAGGCTGAGCAAAATCACAACATGATACTCACGAAGTTTTAATCCCAAACATCAACTCACCTCGCACAAGTTCGCAACATAGGTTGGGTAAAGTCGCGAAATGGATGGCGTAAGTTCACTACACTAGTCACGCGAAACATTTGTTGCATCACAGGCCTCGCCAAATCACAACATAATTGGCACGGAATTTTAATCCCAAACATCAACCCACCTCGCTCAAGTTCGCAACATATGTTGGGTAAAGTCGCAACATGGATCGCGTAAGTTCACCACACGAGTCACGCAAAACATTTGTTGCATCACAGGCAGCGCCAAATCACAACATAATTGGCACGAAATTTTAATCCCAAACATCAACCCACCTCGCACAAGTTCGCAACATAGATTGGGTAAAGTCGCAACATGGATCGCGTAAGTTCACTACACGAGTCACGCAAAACATTTGTTGCATCACAGGCCGCTCCAAATCACAACATAATTGGCACGAAATTTTAATCCCAAACATCAACCCACCTAGCACAAGTTCGCAACATAGGTTGGGTAAAGTCGCAAGATGGATCTCGTAAGTTCACTACACGAGTCACGCAAAACATTTGTTGCATCACTGGGCCGCGCCAAACCACAGCATAATTCGCACGAAAATTTAATCCCAAACATCAACCCACCTCGCGCAAGTTCGCAACATAGGTTGGGTAAAGCCGCAACATGGGTCGCGTAAGTTCACTACACGAGTCACGCAAAATATTTGTTGCATCATAGGCCGCGCAAAATCACAACTTGATTTGCACGAAATTTTAATCCCAAACATCAACCCACCTGGCACACGTTTGCAACATAAGCTGGGTAAAGTCGCAAGATGGATCGCTTAAGTTCACTAAACGAGTCGCGCAAAACATTTGTTGCATCAAAGGCCGAGCAAAACCACAACATGATTCGCACGAAATTTTAAACCCAAACACCAACCCACTTCGCAAAAGTTCGCATCATAGGTTGGGTAAAGCCGCAAAATGGGTCGCGTAAGTTCACTACACGAGTCACGCAAAGCTTTTGTTGCATCACAGGCTGCGCAAAATCACAACATGATACGCACGAAATTTTAATCCCAAACATCAACTCACCTCGCACAAGTTCGCAACATAGATTGGGTAAAGTCGCAACATGGATCGCGTAAGTTCACTACACGAGTCACGCAAAACGTTTGTTGCATCACAGGCCGCGCCAAATCGCAACATGATTCGCACGAAATTTTAGTCCCAAACATGAACCCACCTCGCACAAGTTCGCAATATGGGTTGGGTAAAGTCGCAACATGGATCGCGTAAGTTCACTATACGAGTCAGGCAAAACACTTGTGGCACCACAGGCCGCGCAAAATCACAACACGATTCGCATGAAACTTTAATCTCAAACATCAACCCATCTCGCGCAAGTTCGCAACATAGGTTGGGTAAAGCCGCAACATTAGTCGCGTAAGTTCACTATACGAGTCACGCAAAACATTTGTTGTATCATAGGCCACTCAAAGTCACAACATGATTCGCACGAAAATTTATTCCCAAACATCAACAGACCTCGCACAAGTTCGCAACATAGGTTGGGTAAAGTCGCAACATGGATCGCGTAAATTCACTACACGAGTCACGCAAAACATTTGTTGCATCACAGGCTGCGCAAAATCACAACATAATACGCACGAAATTTTAATCCCAAACATCAACTCACCTCGCACAAGTTCGCAACATAGATTGGGTAAAGTCGCAACATGGATCGCGTAAGTTCACTACACGAGTCACGCAAAACATTTGTTGCATCACAGGCTGCGCCAAATCACAACATAATTGGCACGAAATTTTAATCCCAAACATCAACCCACCTCGCACAAGTTCGCAACATAGGTTGGGTAAAGTCGCAACATGGATCGCGTAAGTTCACTACACGAGTCACGCAAAACATTTGTTGCATCACAGGCCGCTCCAAATCACAACATAAATGGCACGAAATTTTAATCCCAAACATCAACCCACCTAGCACAAGTTCGCAACATAGGTTGGGTAAAGTCGCAAGATGGATCTCGTAAGTTCACTACACTAGTCACGCGAAACATTTGTTGCATCACAGGCCGCGCCAAATGACAACATAATTGGCACGAAATTTTAATCCCAAACATCAACCCACCTCGCACAAGTTCACAAGATATGTTGGGTAAATTCGCAACATGGATCGCGTAAGTTCACTACACGAGTCACGCAAAACATTTGTTGCATCACTGGGCCGCGCCAAACCACAGCATAATTCGCACGAAAATTTAATCCCAAACATCAACCCACCTCGCGCAAGTTCGCAACATAGGTTGGGTAAAGCCGCAACATGGGTCGCGTAAGTTCACTACACGAGTCACGCAAAATATTTGTTGCATCATAGGCCGCGCAAAATCACAACTTGATTTGCACGAAATTTTAATCCCAAACATCAACCCACCTGGCACACGTTTGCAACATAAGCTGGGTAAAGTCGCAAGATGGATCGCTTAAGTTCACTAAACGAGTCGCGCAAAACATTTGTTGCATCAAAGGCCGAGCAAAACCACAACATGATTCGCACGAAATTTTAAACCCAAACACCAACCCACTTCGCAAAAGTTCGCATCATAGGTTGGGTAAAGCCGCAAAATGGGTCGCGTAAGTTCACTACACGAGTCACGCAAAGCTTTTGTTGCATCACAGGCTGCGCAAAATCACAACATGATACGCACGAAATTTTAATCCCAAACATCAACTCACCTCGCACAAGTTCGCAACATAGATTGGGTAAAGTCGCAACATGGATCGCGTAAGTTCACTACACGAGTCACGCAAAACGTTTGTTGCATCACAGGCCGCGCCAAATCGCAACATGATTCGCACGAAATTTTAGTCCCAAACATGAACCCACCTCGCACAAGTTCGCAATATGGGTTGGGTAAAGTCGCAACATGGATCGCGTAAGTTCACTATACGAGTCAGGCAAAACACTTGTGGCACCACAGGCCGCGCAAAATCACAACACGATTCGCATGAAACTTTAATCTCAAACATCAACCCATCTCGCGCAAGTTCGCAACATAGGTTGGGTAAAGCCGCAACATTAGTCGCGTAAGTTCACTATACGAGTCACGCAAAACATTTGTTGTATCATAGGCCACTCAAAGTCACAACATGATTCGCACGAAAATTTATTCCCAAACATCAACAGACCTCGCACAAGTTCGCAACATAGGTTGGGTAAAGTCGCAACATGGATCGCGTAAATTCACTACACGAGTCACGCAAAACATTTGTTGCATCACAGGCTGCGCAAAATCACAACATGATACGCACGAAATTTTAATCATAAACATCAACTCACCTCGCACAAGTTCGCAACATAGATTGGGTAAAGTCGCAACATGGATCGCGTAAGTTCACTACACGAGTCACGCAAAACATTTGTTGCATCACAGGCTGCGCCAAATCACAACATAATTGGCACGAAATTTTAATCCCAAACATCAACCCACCTCGCACAAGTTCGCAACATAGGTTGGGTAAAGTCGCAACATGGATCGCGTAAGTTCACTACACTAGTCACGCAAAACATTTGTTGCATCACAGGCCGCGCCAAATCACAACATAATTGGCACGAAATTTTAATCCCAAACATCAACCCACCTAGCACAAGTTCGCAACATAGGTTGGGTAAAGTCGCAACCTGGATCGCGTAAGTTCACCACACGAGTCACGCAAAACATTTGTTGCATCACAGGCCGCGCAAAATCTCAAAATGATTCGCACGAAAATTTAATCCCAAACATCAACCCACCTCGCGCAAGTTCAAAACATAGGTTGGGTAAAGCCGCAACATGGGTCGCGTAAAATCACTACACGATTCACGCAAAATATTTGTTGCATCATAGGCCGCGCAAAATCACAAAATGATATGCAAGAAATTTTAATCCCAAACATCAACCCACCTCGCACAAGTTCGCAACATAGGTTGGGTAAAGTCGCAACATGGATCGCGTAAGTTCACTACACGAGACACGCAAAACATTTGTTGCATCACAGGCCGCGCCAAATCACAACATAATTGGCACGAAATTTTAATCCCAAACATCAACCCACCTCGCACAAGTTCGCAACATAGGTTGGGTAAAGTCGCAACATGGATCGCGTAAGTTCACTACACTAGTCACGCAAAACATTTGTTGCATCACAGGCCGCGCCAAATCACAACATAATTGGCACGAAATTTTAATCCCAAACATCAACCCACCTCGCACAAGTTCGCAACATAGGTTGGGTAAAGTCGCAACCTGGATCGCGTAAGTTCACCACACGAGTCACGCAAAACATTTGTTGCATCACAGTGCCTGGATCGCGTAAGTTCACCACACGAGTCACGCAAAACATTTGTTGCATCACAGGCCGCGCAAAATCTCAAATTGATTCGCACGAAATTTTATTCCCAAACATCAACCCACCTGGCGCAAGTTGGCAACATAGGTTGGGAAAGCCGCAACATGGGTCGCGTAAGTTCACTACACGAGTCGCGCAAACCATTTGTTTCATCATAGGCCGCGCAAAATCACAACATGATCTGCACGTAATTTTAATGCCAAACATCAACCCACCTGGCACACGTTTGTAACATAGGCTGGGTAAAGTCGCAAGATAGATCGGTTAAGTTCACTAAACGAGTCGCGCAAAACATTTGTTGCATCAAAGGCCGCGCAAAATCACAACATGATTCGCACGAAATTTTAATCCCAAACATCAACTCACCTGGCACAAGTTTGCAATATAGGCTGGTAAAGTCGCAAGATGGATCGCTTAAAATCACTACACGAGTCACGCAAATCATTTATTGCATCATAGGCCGCGCAAAATCACAAGATGATTCGCACGAAATTTTAAACCCAAACACCAACCCACTTCGCAAAAGTTCGCAACATAGGTTGGGTAAAGCCGCAACATGGGTCGCGTAAGTTCACTACACGAGTCACGCAAAGCTTTTGTTGCATCATATGCCGAGCAAAATTGCAACATGATTCGCACGAAATTTTAGTCCCAAACATGAACCCACCTCGCACAAGTTCGCAATATGGGTTGGGTAAAGTCGCAACATGGATCGCGTAAGTTCACTATACGAGTCAGGCAAAACACTTGTGGCACCACAGGCCGCGCAAAATCACAACACGATTCGCACGAAACTTTAATCTCAAACATCAACCCATCTCGCGCAAGTTCGCAACATAGGTTGGGTAAAGCCGCAACATTAGTCGCGTAAGTTCACTATACGAGTCACGCAAAACATTTGTTGTATCATAGGCCACTCAAAGTCACAACATGATTCGCACGAAAATTTATTCCCAAACATCAACCGACCTCGCACAAGTTCGCAACATAGGTTGGGTAAAGTCGCAACATGGATCGCGTAAATTCACTACACGAGTCACGCAAAACATTTGTTGCAGCACAGGCTGCGCAAAATCACAACATGATACGCACAAAATTTTACTCCTAAACATCAACTCACCTCGCACAAGTTCGCAACATAGGTTGGGTAAAGTCGCAAAATGGATCGCGCACGTTCACTACACGAGTCACGCAAAACATTCGTTGCGTCACAGGCCGCGCAAAATCACAAAATGATATGCACGAAATTTTAATCCCAAACATCAACTCACCTCGCACAGTTTCGCAAAATAGGTTGGGTAAAGTCGCCAAATGGATCGTGTAAGTTCACTATACGAGTCACGCAAAACCTTTCTTATATCTTCGGCCGCTCAAAGTCACAACATGATTCGCATGAAATTTTAACCCCGTACATCAACCAATCTGGCACAAGTTTGCAACGTAGGCTGGGTAAAGTCGCAAGAAGGATCGCTTAAGTTCACTACACGAGTCACGCAAAACATTTGTTGCATCATAGGCCGCACAAAATCACAACATGATTCGCGCAAAATTTTAATCACAAACATCAACCCACCTCGCCCGAGTTCGCAACATAGATAGGTTGGGTAAAGTCGCAACATGGATCGCGTAAGTTCACTACACGAGTCACGCAAAACTTTTGTTGCATCATAGGCCGGGCAAAGGCAGAACATGATTCGCACGAAATTTTAATCCCAAACATCAACCCATCTCGCACAAGTCGCAACATAGGTTGGGTAAAGCCGCAACATGGGTCGCGTAAGTTCACTACACGAGTCACGCAAAGCTTTTGTTGCATCATATGCCGAGCAAAATTGCAACATGATTCGCACGAAATTTTAGTCCCAAACATGAACCCACCTCGCACAAGTTCGCAATATGGGTTGGGTAAAGTCGCAACATGGATCGCGTAAGTTCACTATACGAGTCAGGCAAAACACTTGTGGCACCACAGGCCGCGCAAAATCACAACACGATTCGCACGAAACTTTAATCTCAAACATCAACCCATCTCGCGCAAGTTCGCAACATAGGTTGGGTAAAGCCGCAACATTAGTCGCGTAAGTTCACTATACGAGTCACGCAAAACATTTGTTGTATCATAGGCCACTCAAAGTCACAACATGATTCGCACGAAAATTTATTCCCAAACATCAACCGACCTCGCACAAGTTCGCAACATAGGTTGGGTAAAGTCGCAACATGGATCGCGTAAATTCACTACACGAGTCACGCAAAACATTTGTTGCAGCACAGGCTGCGCAAAATCACAACATGATACGCACAAAATTTTACTCCTAAACATCAACTCACCTCGCACAAGTTCGCAACATAGGTTGGGTAAAGTCGCAAAATGGATCGCGCACGTTCACTACACGAGTCACGCAAAACATTCGTTGCGTCACAGGCCGCGCAAAATCACAAAATGATATGCACGAAATTTTAATCCCAAACATCAACTCACCTCGCACAGTTTCGCAAAATAGGTTGGGTAAAGTCGCAAAATGGATCGCGTAAGTTCACTATACGAGTCACGCAAAACCTTTCTTATATCTTCGGCCGCTCAAAGTCACAACATGATTCGCATGAAATTTTAACCCCGTACATCAACCAATCTGGCACAAGTTTGCAACGTAGGCTGGGTAAAGTCGCAAGAAGGATCGCTTAAGTTCACTACACGAGTCACGCAAAACATTTGTTGCATCATAGGCCGCACAAAATCACAACATGATTCGCGCAAAATTTTAATGACAAACATCAACCCACCTCGCCCGAGTTCGCAACATAGATAGGTTGGGTAAAGTCGCAACATGGATCGCGTAAGTTCACTATACGAGTCAGGCAAAACACTTGTGGCACCACAGGCCGCGCAAAATCACAACACGATTCGCACGAAACTTTAATCTCAAACATCAACCCATCTCGCGCAAGTTCGCAACATAGGTTGGGTAAAGCCGCAACATTAGTCGCGTAAGTTCACTATACGAGTCACGCAAAACATTTGTTGTATCATAGGCCACTCAAAGTCACAACATGATTCGCACGAAAATTTATTCCCAAACATCAACCGACCTCGCACAAGTTCGCAACATAGGTTGGGTAAAGTCGCAACATGGATCGCGTAAATTCACTACACGAGTCACGCAAAACATTTGTTGCAGCACAGGCTGCGCAAAATCACAACATGATACGCACAAAATTTTACTCCTAAACATCAACTCACCTCGCACAAGTTCGCAACATAGGTTGGGTAAAGTCGCAAAATGGATCGCGCACGTTCACTACACGAGTCACGCAAAACATTCGTTGCGTCACAGGCCGCGCAAAATCACAAAATGATATGCACGAAATTTTAATCCCAAACATCAACTCACCTCGCACAGTTTCGCAAAATAGGTTGGGTAAAGTCGCAAAATGGATCGCGTAAGTTCACTATACGAGTCACGCAAAACCTTTCTTATATCTTCGGCCGCTCAAAGTCACAACATGATTCGCATGAAATTTTAACCCCGTACATCAACCAATCTGGCACAAGTTTGCAACGTAGGCTGGGTAAAGTCGCAAGAAGGATCGCTTAAGTTCACTACACGAGTCACGCAAAACATTTGTTGCATCATAGGCCGCACAAAATCACAACATGATTCGCGCAAAATTTTAATCACAAACATCAACCCACCTCGCCCGAGTTCGCAACATAGATAGGTTGGGTAAAGTCGCAACATGGATCGCGTAAGTTCACTACACGAGTCACGCAAAACTTTTGTTGCATCATAGGCCGGGCAAAGGCAGAACATGATTCGCACGAAATTTTAATCCCAAACATCAACCCATCTCGCACAAGTCGCAACATAGGTTGGGTAAAGCCGCAACATGGGTCGCGTAAGTTCACTACACGAGTCACGCAAAGCTTTTGTTGCATCATATGCCGAGCAAAATTGCAACATGATTCGCACGAAATTTTAGTCCCAAACATGAACCCACCTCGCACAAGTTCGCAATATGGGTTGGGTAAAGTCGCAACATGGATCGCGTAAGTTCACTATACGAGTCAGGCAAAACACTTGTGGCACCACAGGCCGCGCAAAATCACAACACGATTCGCACGAAACTTTAATCTCAAACATCAACCCATCTCGCGCAAGTTCGCAACATAGGTTGGGTAAAGCCGCAACATTAGTCGCGTAAGTTCACTATACGAGTCACGCAAAACATTTGTTGTATCATAGGCCACTCAAAGTCACAACATGATTCGCACGAAAATTTATTCCCAAACATCAACCGACCTCGCACAAGTTCGCAACATAGGTTGGGTAAAGTCGCAACATGGATCGCGTAAATTCACTACACGAGTCACGCAAAACATTTGTTGCAGCACAGGCTGCGCAAAATCACAACATGATACGCACAAAATTTTACTCCTAAACATCAACTCACCTCGCACAAGTTCGCAACATAGGTTGGGTAAAGTCGCAAAATGGATCGCGCACGTTCACTACACGAGTCACGCAAAACATTCGTTGCGTCACAGGCCGCGCAAAATCACAAAATGATATGCACGAAATTTTAATCCCAAACATCAACTCACCTCGCACAGTTTCGCAAAATAGGTTGGGTAAAGTCGCAAAATGGATCGCGTAAGTTCACTATACGAGTCACGCAAAACCTTTCTTATATCTTCGGCCGCTCAAAGTCACAACATGATTCGCATGAAATTTTAACCCCGTACATCAACCAATCTGGCACAAGTTTGCAACGTAGGCTGGGTAAAGTCGCAAGAAGGATCGCTTAAGTTCACTACACGAGTCACGCAAAACATTTGTTGCATCATAGGCCGCACAAAATCACAACATGATTCGCGCAAAATTTTAATCACAAACATCAACCCACCTCGCCCGAGTTCGCAACATAGATAGGTTGGGTAAAGTCGCAACATGGATCGCGTAAGTTCACTACACGAGTCACGCAAAACTTTTGTTGCATCATGGGCCGGGCAAAGGCAGAACATGATTCGCACGAAATTTTAATCCCAAACATCAACTCACCTCGCACAGTTTCGCAAAATAGGTTGGGTAAAGTCGCAAAATGGATCGCGTAAGTTCACTATACGAGTCACGCAAAACCTTTCTTATATCTTCGGCCGCTCAAAGTAACAACATGATTCGCATGAAATTTTAACCCCGTACATCAACCAATCTGGCACAAGTTTGCAACGTAGGCTGGGTAAAGTCGCAAGAAGGATCGCTTAAGTTCACTACACGAGTCACGCAAAACATTTGTTGCATAATAGGCCGCACAAAATCACAACATGATTCGCGCAAAATTTTAATCACAAACATCAACCCACCTCGCCCGAGTTCGCAACATAGATAGGTTGGGTAAAGTCGCAACATGGATCGCGTAAGTTCACTACACGAGTCACGCAAAACTTTTGTTGCATCATAGGCCGGGCAAAGGCAGAACATGATTCGCACGAAATTTTAATCCCAAACATCAACCCATCTCGCACAAGTCGCAACATAGGTTGGGTAAAGTCGCAACATGGCACGCGTAAGTTCACTACACGAGTCACGCAAAATATTTGTTGCATCACAGGCCGCGCAAAATCACAACATAATTCGCACAAATTTTTAATCCCAAACATCAACTCACCTCGCACAAGTTCGCAACATAGGTTGGGTAAAGTCGCAAAATGGATCGCGCACGTTCACTACACGAGTCACGCAAAACATTCGTGGCGTCACAGTCCGCGCAAAATCACAAAATGATATGCACGAAATTTTAATCCCAAACATCAACTCACCTCGCACAGTTTCGCAAAATAGGTTGGGTAAAGTCGCAAAATGGATCGCGTAAGTTCACTATACGAGTCACGTAAAAAACCTTTCTTATATCTTAGGCCGCTCAAAGTCACAACATGATTCGCATGAAATTTTAACCCCGTACATCAACCAACCTGGCACAAGTTTGCAACATAGGCTGGGTAAAGTCGCAAGAAGGATCGCTTAAGTTCACTACACGAGTCACGCAAAACATTTGTTGCATCATAGGCCGCACAAAATCACAACATGATACGCGCAAAATTTTAATCACAAACATCAACCCACCTCGCCCGAGTTCGCAACATAGATAGGTTGAGTAAAGTCGCAACATGGATCGCGTAAGTTCACTACACGAGTCACGCAAAACATTTGTTGCATCATAGGCCGGGCAAAGGCAGAACATGATTCGCACGAAATTTTAATCCCAAACATCAACCCATCTCGCACAAGTCGCAACATAGGTTGGGTAAAGTCGCAACATGGCACGCGTAAGTTCACTACACGAGTCACGCAAAATATCTGTTGCATCACAGGCCGCGCAAAATCACAACAAGATTCGCACGAAATTTTAATCCCAGACATCAACCCACCTCGCACAAGTTCGCAACATAGGTTGGGTAAAGTCGCAACATGGATCGCCTAAGTTCACTACACGAGTCACGCAAAACATTTGTTGCATGATAGGCCGCGCAAAATCGCAACATGATTCGCACGAAATTTTAATCCCAAACATCAACCCACCTCGCACAAGTTCGCACCATAGGTTGGGTAAAATGGCAACATGAATCGCGTAAGTTCACCACACGAAATACGCAAAACATTTGTTGCATCACAGGCCGCGCAAAATCACAACATGATTCGCACGAAAATTTAAATCCAAACATCAACTCTCCTCGCACAAGTTCGCAACATAGGTTGAGTAAAGTCGCAAAATGGATCGCGTAAGTTCACTATACGAGTCACGCAAAACATTTGTTGTATCATAGGCCGATCAAAGTCACAACGGGATTCGCACGAAATTTTAATCTCAAACATCAACCCACCTGGCGCAAATTTGCAACATAGGCTGGGTAAAGTCGCAAGATGGATCGCTTAATTTCACTACACGAGTCACGCAAAACATTTTTTGCATCATGGACCGCGCAAAATCACATGATCCTCACGAAATTTTAATCCCAAACATCAACCCACCTCGCACAAGTTTGCAATATAGGTTGGATAAAGTCTCAACATGGATCGCGTAAGTTCACTACACGAATCAGGCAAAACATTTGTGACATCATAGGCCGGGCAAAAGCACAGCATGATTCGCACAAAATTTTAATCCCAAACATCAACCCATCTCGCACAAGTTCGCAACATAGGTTGAGTAAAGTCGCAAAATGGATCACATCAGTTCACTACACGAGTCACGCAAAACATTTGTTGCATCACAGGCCGCACAAAACCTCAACATGATTCGCACGAAATTTTAATCCCAAACATCAACCCACCTCGCGCAAGTTGGCAACATAGGTTGGGAAAGCCGCAACATGGGTCGCGTAAGTTCACTACACGAGTCGCGCAAACCATTTGTTGCATCATAGGCCGGGCAAAAGCACAGCATGATTCGCACAAAATTTTAATCCCAAACATCAACCCATCTCGCACAAGTTCGCAACATAGGTTGAGTAAAGTCGCAAAATGGATCACATCAGTTCACTACACGAGTCACGCAAAACATTTGTTGCATGATAGGCCGCGCAAAATCGCAACATGATTCGCACGAAATTTTAATCCCAAACATCAACCCACCTCGCACAAGTTCGCACCATAGGTTGGGTAAAATGGCAACATGAATCGCGTAAGTTCACCACACGAAATACGCAAAACATTTGTTGCATCACAGGCCGCGCAAAATCACAACATGATTCGCACGAAAATTTAAATCCAAACATCAACTCTCCTCGCACAAGTTCGCAACATAGGTTGAGTAAAGTCGCAAAATGGATCGCGTAAGTTCACTATACGAGTCACGCAAAACATTTGTTGTATCATAGGCCGATCAAAGTCACAACGGGATTCGCACGAAATTTTAATCTCAAACATCAACCCACCTGGCGCAAATTTGCAACATAGGCTGGGTAAAGTCGCAAGATGGATCGCTTAATTTCACTACACGAGTCACGCAAAACATTTTTTGCATCATGGACCGCGCAAAATCACATGATCCTCACGAAATTTTAATCCCAAACATCAACCCACCTCGCACAAGTTTGCAATATAGGTTGGATAAAGTCTCAACATGGATCGCGTAAGTTCACTACACGAATCAGGCAAAACATTTGTGACATCATAGGCCGGGCAAAAGCACAGCATGATTCGCACAAAATTTTAATCCCAAACATCAACCCATCTCGCACAAGTTCGCAACATAGGTTGAGTAAAGTCGCAAAATGGATCACATCAGTTCACTACACGAGTCACGCAAAACATTTGTTGCATCACAGGCCGCACAAAACCTCAACATGATTCGCACGAAATTTTAATCCCAAACATCAACCCACCTCGCGCAAGTTGGCAACATAGGTTGGGAAAGCCGCAACATGGGTCGCGTAAGTTCACTACACGAGTCGCGCAAACCATTTGTTGCATCATAGGCCGGGCAAAAGCACAGCATGATTCGCACAAAATTTTAATCCCAAACATCAACCCATCTCGCACAAGTTCGCAACATAGGTTGAGTAAAGTCGCAAAATGGATCACATCAGTTCACTACACGAGTCACGCAAAACATTTGTTGCATCACAGGCCGCACAAAACCTCAACATGATTCGCACGAAATTTTAATCCCAGACATCAACCCACCTCGCACAAGTTGGCAACATAGGTTGGGTAAAGTCGCAACATGGATCGCGTAAGTTCACTACACAAGTCACGCAAAACCGGAGTCGCGCGAAATGTCGGTCGCATCATGGGTCATGCAAACTCACGACTTGATTCGCCTAAGAAATTAGTCGCAACAGGGGTCGGCAAAACCACAACTTGAGTCGCGCATTAGAAAATCAGTTTAGAAAAGGATTTGCTGTCGGATTTTTTTTTGCTTGCAGGAGCCTTATAGAAATGCAGACTGCGAAACAATCCGTAATATTTTCATTTTTGATGTGGAGCTTATTTAGCTCATTTTGAAACTTGGGTTAAACATAGTCAAATCACCTTGGGTTGGGAAGGTCGAAAAACATGAAGCCCGGATCAAACCGGTAAAATATTGATTGCAAACCTCGACCCAAGTTGCTTAAAAGTGCTCAAATCACAGGAGGAAGCTTGCCTTCTGTGTGACACTTCACTCCCCACATCCCCACACCGTACAAAAAGACCATTTGAGTTCAGAGAGCTAGGGACCCTGTCGATAGGAAGGGGCTTCGTCCCTAGTGCTTCTAAGTTTTCTATTGGGTAATTTATTGCTAATTGCCACACTTTCATTGAGATACGAATGTTGAGCGGCTGTATCAATGGACACTCTGCTTTGTTTTTCAATCAATTTTTTATAATCGTAACAATTATTTTTCTATGTTAGAAGATAACTTGTCTAGATTTCACACAGTCAAAAATTCGGATGAAGTTTTTTTCTAAAAAAAGTCTCATTTCAATTCTTAATTATTTTGTGCCCTTGATATAAATTATTGCAAAAAAGCCATCATGGATTACAAATGTCGCAAAATGTTTTAGAAAAACAGTTCGTAAAGTTTTCAAAAACTGTTTCAAATTCTATTTAAGCAAAGAAATCAGTAAAAATCAAGCAATTTCTATAAAAAAATTCTAAATTCAACAGAAGCAAACAACTTATAAAAATCGGAAGCCAGAAGCCACACAACAAAGATGTGTTTTTGATGCTGATGCTTTTGTTGATTATACGCGCAAAATCAATGTTTTTCCCTGAAATGGACATTATGACAAACTTTGAATCTTGTTCTATCAGTTATTTCAGACAAGGTATGCGGCCGCCTTTTTAATCAACGTATTTGCAAAAGCTACAATCTTGATGTCTAAAAAAGATAAGTCTCCAGCCTTTTTTTTACAAAAACGCAGAAGAATTTTCTAAAAAAATATAAAGATCAATCAGTTTCTGAGTTCCCAAAATTTCTATTGGAAGGCTTGCAAAACAGTTCGGAGTATTTTAAAAAAATCAAGTGTGGGTGTTTTAATGGAAATCGCTGAATACAATTGAGATGACTGAAAAGCATCTAGTTGTTGAATCTGATTTTTTTTATTTAAAAAAACCGTTATTACAAAACTTTCAAAATCCCAAGTTTTTAGAAATCGTGTTCATTGTATTCTTAAAAAAGATGTCGGATAATAATTCGTTCAGCACAATAAAAAAACATCTTGCCTGCTTTTTTGGCTCGAGTGAAAATTTTTGTTTTTGTTTGCATAAGTTATTATCCTATTATAGTTGAAAGATCTAAAATAGTGCTATTTGCTGATGATACTAAGAAATTCAACGCAAACAAGAAACAAAAACCTAAGTTTTAAAGCTCTATTGGTTTTTAAAAAAAAATTTGAAGTGTCAATCTTGATAACAATCCAATCAAAAACTGAAGCTCAGCAGTTTTTTTTTAAATTTTTTATTTTGCTATTTCAGATCAATCTGCAAAAACTTGCAAGTTTTGTTGGTTGCTGATGATAACAAACTTACTATCAAAACACATGTTTAACTTGTATGCAAAACTTTGACACATTCTTAAGCAATTTGTAGAACGCCAGATTTTCTCTCTCGAAACATCTGAGAGCAAAACTTATAAGATCCAACAGTCAAAAACAGTTCGCTTAACCTTTTTGAGCGTTACTTTTCTTGCTGTTGAAGTACCTATTCAGGAAACTGAGATCAAGCAAAGAACATTTTTTCGTCTCAATTTTATTCTGAACAATTTATACCACGTATCAGGGGCAAAGCAGAAGGCATTATTGCAATTACGAGCTTTCCGTCAAACTAAGCAGAAATTGCTTTCTGTAACTGTAATATACACCTCTCAATACAATTAATTACATATTCTAAAAGCGGATTTTTATTTTTACATTAAGAACAATCTGGATTTTTACTGGTTTTCAAATTCAGCCCACTTCGTTAAACATTTTTTAAACATTAATTCCGATAAATAAATTTTGGCAATCTTGTTTTTCTCCCAAGTATATCATAACTGATGAGTAGTTCTTTTCTACAGGATTTTTTCCCCAACCGAGAAAATTGTTTAGTTCTGACGTGAAAATTTTTATATCTAATCTAACTTCTGGTCAGATATTCTTTTTGAAATGTTTAAATAAAGCAGGGTTGTTCTTTAAATTCTTTATTTCTCATCTTAACTAAGATCAGAATTTGCTAAATTTAGGCTATTTCTAGGTAGAAAATGGTCTCCTGATGGAGCTCAAACGCCTGACCTTCAACTTTACAGGCAATTGTGCTAAACACTAGGCTAAGACCTTGCTAAAGATTGATAGTTTTAACGAAATGAAACTTGTGACACCAAGTGTTAGTTTGCATTGTGTTGCTACTGTTATTGGGTACACTCGAAGTATGTTTATCTCGTTGCGGTTGAGCAGTGAACTGGTTTCTGGTTATTTCTTTCCAGAATTTGTTTATTTCTAAACTAGAAAGGGAACAGATCACTTCTGCACAGAAAATACGAGAAACTAGGCTAGACAATCCATAAAAAATTTCTATCTAGAAAAACAGCCTCTGTTGGGTATGTGTTTCCAGTCGAAAAATTTAGCTTTTGCTTTATGTGTGTAGCAGGTTCAAATTCAATTTTTATTTATTTTATTTTGATTAAAGACGAAAAAAGATGCCCGAGTCGAGATTTTTCACCTAATTTGAAGCAAGATTTGAGCGGTTTGAGCGGTTTTTTTAGACAATTACGCTCAAAATCTTGCTTCAAAGAGGGCGGTTTGAGAGGTTTTTGAACGGTATATCTAAAAAAAACCGCTCAAAAACAGCGCAAGATTTGAACGGTTTTGAGCGGTTTATCTAAAAAAACCGCTCAAAAACCGCGCAAGATTTAAGTCGACCACAGAGGGATTCGAAACCGCGAAGTGAAGAGCTGGTCAAAAATGCTGTTTTTGGGCACTTTTTGGTAAATTACTACATATTGGTCGCCCCTGGATGAACGTGTTCGTTCGAGTTTTGCAGAGAAGAGAAACGTTGAGTCTGGGACCTCGACCCGGGAAGACCGCTCAAAAACCGCTCAAAAACCGCTCAAATCTTGCTTGAAAAACCGTTCAAAAATCACCGCAAGAAATGAGCGGTTTTTGAGCGGTTTTTTAAGCAAGATTTGAGCGGTTTGAGCGGTTTTTCCAAAAAAAAAACGCCCAAACCGCCCAAACCGCTCAAACCGCTCAAATCTTGCTGGAAAACCGCTCAAACCGCGCAAATCTTGAGCGGTTTTTGAGCGGGATCTCGACCCGGGTGTGATTAGATAAACCATTGAAGTTTTAGCTATTCATCTGTAACAAAAAGTGAAATCGATGCGTTATTGTGTTTCAGTTTTCATAACGTATACTTTGGACGTATTCTTCTTTGCAAGGCCAAATCGTTTCTTTTGTAAGCATTACTTTAATTCATCTCACCACTCCAAATTAAATGCACCCAAGGTAATTAATCTACTGAAGCGTTGCCGAATTCTCTTTCTGTCTCATCAGACGAGCTCGCAATAATCTCGAGTCTTTTTCACGCGGCTCAAGTGGTTCTTGCTAATTGCCGCGGGTTTAAAGGGGACACACTAATGAAAGTTAATTTCTGCTTTCTCTTCAACAAAAACTTCTACAAAAATTCCGACTCGATTTACAATTTCCAGAGGCATTTTGAAAAACAAAATGTCAATCCCTACAGTGTCTTTTCTGAAATTTGGAATCAATTTGCGCAAATGACGACCTAAAAATTCTTAGGGGGAACTTTGGTCGGTGAAGTGATAGAGTCTCTGAGGGAGGATGCCTAATTTGAATGCCTGCTGATTCTCATCAACTTCTGACAAAGTTAGCAGCGGTTGGTGACCCCCATGTATTAAGATAGGGACTAGATCATCCAGTCACCAAACTATGTATTAAGATAGGGAATAGATTTCCTATGTATTAAGATAGAGAATAGGTTTCCCAATTAAGATGGTAAGGTTTCAGGTGGCAAGTTTCAGATGGTAAGCTTTTTTCGTCGCCCGAGTTTCTTATGTACAGTGTGTAGATTTCCCTATGTATTAGAATTAAATTTTAGGGAATTAAGAACTCATTAAGATAGAGAATAGATTTCCTATGTATTAAGATAGGGAATAAGTTTCCTAATTAAGAAGGTAAAGGTTTCAGATGGTAATTTTCAGAAAACAATTTTGGCGCCTGATCTTATCATGTTTTAAAATAGTGTATAGATTTCCCTATGTATAAGGATTCAGTGTAGGGAATTAAGAACTTATTAAGATCAAATAGGTTTCCCAATGTATTAGGATAGGGAAGGGTAAGTTTTCAGTGTGAGGGAAATATCTAGTTTTTTCGCAAAAATCTCAGCACGCGTTATGTAATTGGTGAGTATTACGTGTAGATTGTGTAATGAAAGTATTTTGTTTTTTTTGGTTCAAGGTAAGTAGTCAATGGTAAGATGGGCAAAAACCTGGAAATTTATCAAAAAATTGAAAATTTTTTCAAAAAACTTCCAAACACGATTTGATATAAATTGACTAAAAACTGTTTTATTAGATGAACCTACTTCTCAAAAAATTTCTCAATCCAGCTGAAATTATACTGAAACCAACTGAAACTTTGAAAAAAAGTCGAGTTTTTGGGAAAAAAGTTGCAAACATTTCAAAGGTTTTTGGAAAAATTGCAAATTTGCAAATTTTTAGGAAGAACTGCAAACATCTCAAGTTTTGGCTAAATTTTTGTTGATCCTGGTCTAATTGAAAAAACAATAAATACGTTTAGAGTATAAATTAAGCTCAAATTGTATTTCAATTGGCATCATGTTGAGACACTGATATAAAACTTTGAATAGAAATATGGATTTTTCATCAATTTTCTCTCAAAATAACAAAGTACGATAAAATTTACCGTATTTTTTTAGCTTAAAAGTGGTTTATAAAATGCTCTGAACATATAAAGCTCATATTAGCTGAATCAATATTGATACTTCCACTTTTTCGGAAAAATAGTGTAACTAATCGTTTTTTTCGAGAAAAAAAAATTGTCAAATCTATCCAAAGTTTTCTTTTTTAACCTGTCATTTGTGTAATTAACTGGTTTTTTGTTCAATTCAAGAAGGTTTCAACTAAAAATCTCAATTCAATTAAATAACAAGAGCAATATTGAGTGAAATTTCCAGATCAAACTCCATGATCCAACTCCTTCTCAGTTTTTTCTCAAAGATTAACCCAAACTTGTACAAAATTACAGTTCTGAGAAGTTTTCACGTTGGTAATAATAACAAGTTTCGGATCATTGTTGGAAAATGAACATTTTACTGCTAAATTTGACTAATGATTGGCTAAACTTTTCTTAAAAAGTACATTAGATTGGATGAAACTCAACAAAATCTTTTTCAAAACTAAAGATTATCTCTCTGTTGTTTCAATAACACAATTTTAATGATTTTTCCTTAAAAAATTTCTAGTTCTTAGGGTTGTTCTTGCTTTCTGCTTTTACATGTATTCGCTATTGAAATCACTTTGCAAGAAAATTTATTCAGAACAGGGGAATTTAGAAGGAAAATGCTATCAATTGAACAATTTGCTGGCAGAGATAAAATTAGAATTGATAACGTCTGATGTTTCTTTCGCCTTTTTACAAGTTATCTTTTCGGTTTTCTTGTTTAGTTATAAACTTCAACTATTTTAGCAAAAGTACATTTTTTGGGATCATTAACAATCAATTTTCTTGCAAAGCAGTTATTAAATCGCTTTTTGTTCTTTCTTTGTGTCGGAAGTTTTCTCAAAAAAATCTCAGTGAGAAAAAATTGGTGCTAGTTAAAACATTTGAAAGTACGTGTAAAATTGAGAATATAAAATTGTGTTTTTATGTTGAGTTTATAGAACAAATTGAGAGCAGCTTGATTATTTTTAATCTGAAAACCTTTGCAAATAGAAATACTGCAACTGAATGCTTCTTAGAGAAATTGATTTAGAAAAGGAAATAAAGGTGCAAACTGTAGCAACTAAATAATTTTGCCAAATTCGTTAAGCAAAACGAACTATAGTTCTACGTAACTTTCTATTTGAAAAAACTGAAGCTAACTAGAACAAAATCTTTACTAATTGAAACTTTCGTATTAAAGCTCATATAATCCTACAGCTGGTTCCGCCAAAGTATCAGTTTGTGTAGAAATTTTCAGCAAGCTCCATAATATTTTTTATCTAAAAATCTTTTTACATCAAATATTTGTTTCTATCCTAAAATATAGATCTTGAAAGCAAGTTTTCGGTTTATGCTTCATTTATCATCTTCCAACAGATGTTCGAATTATTTTACATAAAAAATGCTCAAAATATCTGAGTTTTGGTATAAATATACCTAATATATCAAATGATAAAATAAGGTTCCTATCTCCAACTTTTTGCTTCATAGGCTCTTCCGTTGTTTTGTTTTTTACTGATAGACCACTCAATCTGACTTAACTCTTCTAAAAAAAACATTGTTGATAAATCTGGCAGTACTCTTCTTTTTTGTAATCTCTTCTCCATCTTTTCAACAAAATCATTGAACTTTCTGTGTTTTTATACAAGTTAAAACTAATACAGTCTCCATCAACGTCATGTGTCCACCACTCTTGTAGTTTTTTGCAGTAGTTCAATTTTAAAATCTGATGAAGGTCCATTTCAGACATTGAAAACACTTTTGATAGAAACATTTTTCTTACTAAAACAAACGAAGAAACTTAAAAACTCGAATTTTTTTTATCTTTTTAAATTTATTTCGTATTTACCAAAAAAACTTTTTCCATCATTTAGAAATTGATGTAGCTAATCAAAGACTCAATTTTTGGCAAAAAATGAAACTAATCAATTAAATACAGAAAATCAAAAAATATTAAAAATCTTTTCAACTACCTTCTTGTTTGTAATTTTGTTCAAATAGGACAAAATTTATCTAAATTTAGAGAAAAAACCATAAGTAAATAAGTTTTTCTGTAATTTCTTATGCAAAAACTGAAAAACTAAATGATAATAAGTCAATGCTTTATGTCAATTTTGATTAAATTGTATGTGTTGTCTGACTTTTCCTCAGATATTATAGCTCCAAATATACACTTCAGCGAGAAAAAATAGTTTTGAACCAATAATACTTCAATTACCAAACATACAAAGCATCCTACAGCATTGCTGATATTAACACTTTTCAATAAACATAAAGTCTCCCAAAATTTGGGACAGTTCTTTGAATTCGTTCAAAGTATAGTTGACATAGGCAGCTTGTTTCATTGCTTCATTGTCTTTTGCAGTGAAGAATTGAATCGGAATGTAGGGAGCTTTGTTAACATTGTACTTCTTGATCGTGACACAATCTTGTCTTCTATTGTAGGTTGCTATGTAATACACTTTGCTGCAAATAGCAAGCTCCTGATCCATAGTTGACTCCTTGTCAGAAGTGAGTTCCAAAATAGGTTCTCAGCATCGTGAATGACAGTATTTCTAATTGCCTAAATTGCTTTTCCTATTTTCTCACCAATATAGACTTGTTGGGACTTTTCAAAGTGTCACAAATCATTATTTTTTAATAGTTGAAAGCACGTCCTAATTTGAATGCCTGCTGATTCTCATCAACTTCTGACGAAGTTCGCAGCGGTTGGTGACCCCCATGTATTAAGATAGGGACTAGAATTCCTATGTATTAAGATAGAGAATAGGTTTCCTAATTAAGATGGTAAGGTTTCAGATGGCAAGTTTCAGATGGTAAGCTTTTTTCGTCGCCCGAGTTTCTTATGTACAGTGTGTAGATTTCCCAGTGTATTAGAATTTCATTTTAGGGAATTGAGAACTCATTAAGATAGAGAATAGATTTCCTATGTATTAAGATAGGGAATAAGTTTCCTAATTAAGAAGGTAAAGGTTTCAGATGGTAATTTTCAGAAAACAATTTTGGCGCCTGATCTTATCATGTTTTAAAATACTGTATAAATTTCCCTATGTATAAGGATTCAGTGTAGGGAATTAAGAACTTATTAAGATCAAATAGGTTTCCCAATGTATTAGGATAGGGAAGGGTAAGTTTTCAGTGTGAGGGAAATATCTAGTTTTTTCGCAAAAATCTCAGCACGCGTTATGTAATTGGTGAGTATTACGTGTAGATTGTCTAATGAAAGTATTTTGTTTTTTTTTGGTTCAAGGTAAGTAGTCAATGGTAAGATGGGCAAAAACCTGGAAATTTATCAAAAAATTGAAAATTTTTTCAAAAAACTTCCAAACACGATTTGATATAAATTGACTAAAAACTGTTTTATTAGATGAACCTACTTCTCAAAAAATTTCTCAATCCAGCTGAAATTATACTGAAACCAACTGAAACTTTGAAAAAAAGTCGAGTTTTTGGGAAAAAAGTTGCAAACATTTCAAAGGTTTTTGGAAAAATTGCAAATTTGCAAATTTTTAGGAAGAACTGCAAACATCTCAAGTTTTGGCTAAATTTTTGTTGATCCTGGTCTAATTGAAAAAACAATAAATACGTTTAGAGTATAAATTAAGCTCAAATTGTATTTCAATTGGCATCATGTTGAGACACTGATATAAAACTTTGAATAGAAATATGGATTTTTCATCAATTTTCTCTCAAAATAACAAAGTACGATAAAATTTACCGTATTTTTTTAGCTTAAAAGTGGTTTATAAAATGCTCTGAACATATAAAGCTCATATTAGCTGAATCAATATTGATACTTCCACTTTTTCGGAAAAATAGTGTAACTAATCGTTTTTTTCGAGAAAAAAAAATTGTCAAATCTATCCAAAGTTTTCTTTTTTAACCTGTCATTTGTGTAATTAACTGGTTTTTTGTTCAATTCAAGAAGGTTTCAACTAAAAATCTCAATTCAATTAAATAACAAGAGCAATATTGAGTGAAATTTCCAGATCAAACTCCATGATCCAACTCCTTCTCAGTTTTTTCTCAAAGATTAACCCAAACTTGTACAAAATTACAGTTCTGAGAAGTTTTCACGTTGGTAATAATAACAAGTTTCGGATCATTGTTGGAAAATGAACATTTTACTGCTAAATTTGACTAATGATTGGCTAAACTTTTCTTAAAAAGTACATTAGATTGGATGAAACTCAACAAAATCTTTTTCAAAACTAAAGATTATCTCTCTGTTGTTTCAATAACACAATTTTAATGATTTTTCCTTAAAAAATTTCTAGTTCTTAGGGTTGTTCTTGCTTTCTGCTTTTACATGTATTCGCTATTGAAATCACTTTGCAAAAAAATTTAGTCAGAACAGGGGAATTTAGAAGGAAAATGCTATCAATTGAACAATTTGCTGGCAGAGATAAAATTAGAATTGATAACGTCTGATGTTTCTTTCGCCTTTCTACAAGTTATCTTTTCGGTTTTCTTGTTTAGTTATAAACTTCTACTATTTTAGCAAAAGTAAAAATTTTAGGATCATTAACTATCACTTTTCTTGCAAAACAGTTTTTAAATCGTTTTTATTCTTGATTTGTGTAGGAAGTTTTCTCAAAAAAATCTCAGTGAGAAAGAATCGGAGCTAGTTAAAGCATTCAACAGTACGTGTAGAAATTGAGAATTTAAAATTGTGTTTTTATGTTGAGTTTTTAGAACGAATTGAGAGCAGCTTGATTTTTTTAAATCTGAAAACCTTTGGAAATAGAAATACGCAAGTAGGTCTAGGTTCAAGGTGCAAACTGTAGCAACTAAATAATTTTGCCAAAAAAAACTGAAGCTAACTGGAACAAAATTTTTACTAATTGAAATTTTTCATGTTAAATTTCATATGATTAAGAGATCCTACAGCTGGTTCTGCCGAAGTATCAGTTTATTTAGAAATTTTCAGCAAGCTCTATATTTTTTTTTATCTAAAAATCTTTTTACATCAAATATTTGTTTCTATCCAAAATAATTAAAAATAGATCTTGAAAGCAAGTTTTCGGTTTATGCTTCATTTATCATCTTCCAACAGATGTTTGAATTATTTTACATAAAAAATGCTCAAAATATCTGAGTTTTGGTATAAATATACCTTATATATCAAATGATAAAAATTTTTTTAAAGATTACACTTTTATGTGGGAGTTTTTCTCAAGCTAAAACTTATAAGCTGAATTTTAGTATAGTTATCTCAAATCCACTAATGAAAAAAATTTAGTTTCTATCTCAATTTAGAATTTCCTCGATTTCTGCTTCATCTACTATCTTCCAACTTAATCTTATTTGAACAATATTTACTTGAAAACTGACTTTAGATCGAAAAATGCGTCATTTCATCAATTGCTCAATGATTCGATGCAGAATTAATACCATAAACCCTTTGCTAAAAATTTTCAAGTGATTTTCTCAACCCAGTAATTGTATGTTGCTGTTTCAACCCTGAGTTTCTATACTGAACTAAGGTTTTAATTGAGAATTATGTACAATACTAATTTAAAGTTTACACAAGTTAGAAAAAAAACATATAACTTTAATTTTTTCTAGGTCAATTCTCATTTTTTTTCTGAAATGATCAGAAAACAGTAAAAAATCATAGATTTGAATAAATTAACCCCACTTTTTTCATAAGATTGCCCTACTCTATGAACACTTTTACAAGCACTAAACAAGAAAATCTTTCAAATGCTAACAAGACAAAACATTTCAATTAGTCGATGTTTCATAAATGCCAAATTTTTCACAATTTTTTAACAAATTCTTATTTAAGTATTAGCGTATGTTATGTACTTCTACAAAATTATCGCAACAAAATCTCCTAAAGCTTGCCACCAATTGAGTTTTAATGTAGATTAAAGATTTTCGGATCTATTTCCATTGAAAATTTCACGAAAAGTTGAACTCGATTGTTGCTGGTTTTCTCATCAATCAGAACTTTTGAATAAAAAAAATAAATGATAGATCTTGAATTGTGATAAAAAAACTCTAATTTTTACTAGACATTTTCAAAATGGTCTTCATTGATTTTCAATTTCATTAAAAATTAATATTCATACTGATATGTATGTTTTTAACTTAGTAAAATAGTAATTTTATCTTTTGTCGGGTTGTGTTTTGAGAGTGCTGAGCACATAATTTAACATTATGTTGACGATGCTTCTTCTTGATATGATTAGTGAGTTCCTCGCTGCTATGAGTATAAAAGTTCAGTTCGAACACTTTAAAACACCGCAGGCTCTACGATGTCTTGACGCATCTTCACGTGTGTATTCTCTGCCACATACAAGACATGTGACTCTTTCGTTTCTATTCAGTGACGGCATCTCAATAAGTAGAGAAAAAATAAATAGGAGATTTTGAATATCCCAAACTTTTAGAAAAAAAAGTTGAATAGCCTCAAAAATTTAATAAAAGTAAATAAAAACAGCAAAGTTCCAAACCAATTGTTTTTAACGTGAAAGAAAATCAGAATGGATATGCTATTTAGCCTAGCTGAAATAAAATTCATCCATTCTAACCATAGAGTTTTTGCAAGTTTTGCTATCAACCAATCAGAATCGAGCATTGATAAAAAGGAAACTTTTATCTTTTCTGATATCAACCAACAAGAATCGAGCATTACTTACAAGAAATTTTCTATCTTTTTAAATGCCAACCAATCAGAATCCAGCTTTATTTATAAGGAACTTTTTATCTTTTTTGATATCAAACAATCAGAATCGAGCAGTAATATTTGTGGTATTAACCAATCAGAATGAAGTATTCACAGATTTTAAATTATTTTATAGATCAGAACAAAACTATGTTTATGAAACTTCCCAATCGGTTAATTTTACTGAGTTTTTTCGACATAATTGACATATAAATTTGACACCAAAGTGAGATAATTCAGTTTTCTTGTCTGGTTTATATTATTGTTTTGATACTAAATTCAAATTTTGAAGTTTCGATCAAAGTTTTATAAATTTTAGGGAATTAAGAACTCATTAAGATAGAGAATAGATTTCCTATGTATTAAGATAGGGAATAAGTTTCCTAATTAAGAAGGTAAAGGTTTCAGATGGTAATTTTCAGAAAACAATTTTGGCGCCTGATCTTATCATGTTTTAAAATAGTGTATAGATTTCCCTATGTATAAGGATTCAGTGTAGGGAATTAAGAACTTATTAAGATCAAATAGGTTTCCCAATGTATTAGGATAGGGAAGGGTAAGTTTTCAGTGTGAGGGAAATATCTAGTTTTTTCGCAAAAATCTCAGCACGCGTTATGTAATTGGTGAGTATTACGTGTAGATTGTGTAATGAAAGTATTTTGTTTTTTTTGGTTCAAGGTAAGTAGTCAATGGTAAGATGGGCAAAAACCTGGAAATTTATCAAAAAATTGAAAATTTTTTCAAAAAACTTCCAAACACGATTTGATATAAATTGACTAAAAACTGTTTTATTAGATGAACCTACTTCTCAAAAAATTTCTCAATCCAGCTGAAATTATACTGACACCAACTGAAACTTCGAGTTTTTGGGAAAAAATTTGCAAACATTTCAAAGGTTTTTGGAAAAATTGCAAATTTGCAAATTTTTAGGAAGAACTGCAAACATCTCAAGTTTTGGCTAAATTTTTGTTGATCCTGGTCTAATTGAAAAAACAATAAATACGTTTAGAGTATAAATTAAGCTCAAATTGTATTTCAATTGGCATCATGTTGAGACACTGATATAAAACTTTGAATAGAAATATGGATTTTTCATCAATTTTCTCTCAAAATAACAAAGTACGATAAAATTTACCGTATTTTTTTAGCTTAAAAGTGGTTTATAAAATGCTCTGAACATATAAAGCTCATATTAGCTGAATCAATATTGATACTTCCACTTTTTCGGAAAAATAGTGTAACTAATCGTTTTTTTCGAGAAAAAAAAATTGTCAAATCTATCCAAAGTTTTCTTTTTTAACCTGTCATTTGTGTAATTAACTGGTTTTTTGTTCAATTCAAGAAGGTTTCAACTAAAAATCTCAATTCAATTAAATAACAAGAGCAATATTGAGTGAAATTTCCAGATCAAACTCCATGATCCAACTCCTTCTCAGTTTTTTCTCAAAGATTAACCCAAACTTGTACAAAATTACAGTTCTGAGAAGTTTTCACGTTGGTAATAATAACAAGTTTCGGATCATTGTTGGAAAATGAACATTTTACTGCTAAATTTGACTAATGATTGGCTAAACTTTTCTTAAAAAGTACATTAGATTGGATGAAACTCAACAAAATCTTTTTCAAAACTAAAGATTATCTCTCTGTTGTTTCAATAACACAATTTTAATGATTTTTCCTTAAAAAATTTCTAGTTCTTAGGGTTGTTCTTGCTTTCTGCTTTTACATGTATTCGCTATTGAAATCACTTTGCAAGAAAATTTATTCAGAACAGGGGAATTTAGAAGGAAAATGCTATCAATTGAACAATTTGCTGGCAGAGATAAAATTAGAATTGATAACGTCTGATGTTTCTTTCGCCTTTTTACAAGTTATCTTTTCGGTTTTCTTGTTTAGTTATAAACTTCAACTATTTTAGCAAAAGTACATTTTTTGGGATCATTAACAATCAATTTTCTTGCAAAGCAGTTATTAAATCGCTTTTTGTTCTTTCTTTGTGTCGGAAGTTTTCTCAAAAAAATCTCAGTGAGAAAAAATTGGTGCTAGTTAAAACATTTGAAAGTACGTGTAAAATTGAGAATATAAAATTGTGTTTTTATGTTGAGTTTATAGAACAAATTGAGAGCAGCTTGATTATTTTTAATCTGAAAATCTTTGCAAATAGAAATACTGCAACTGAATGCTTCTTAGAGAAATTGATTTAGAAAAGGAAATAAAGGTGCAAACTGTAGCAACTAAATAATTTTGCCAAATTCGTTAAGCAAAACGAACTATAGTTCTACGTAACTTTCTATTTGAAAAAACTGAAGCTAACTAGAACAAAATCTTTACTAATTGAAACTTTCGTATTAAAGCTCATATAATCCTACAGCTGGTTCCGCCAAAGTATCAGTTTGTGTAGAAATTTTCAGCAAGCTCCATAATATTTTTTATCTAAAAATCTTTTTACATCAAATATTTGTTTCTATCCTAAAATATAGATCTTGAAAGCAAGTTTTCGGTTTATGCTTCATTTATCATCTTCCAACAGATGTTCGAATTATTTTACATAAAAAATGCTCAAAATATCTGAGTTTTGGTATAAATATACCTAATATATCAAATGATAAAATAAGGTTCCTATCTCCAACTTTTTGCTTCATAGGCTCTTCCGTTGTTTTGTTTTTTACTGATAGACCACTCAATCTGACTTAACTCTTCTAAAAAAAACATTGTTGATAAATCTGGCAGTACTCTTCTTTTTTGTAATCTCTTCTCCATCTTTTCAACAAAATCATTGAACTTTCTGTGTTTTTATACAAGTTAAAACTAATACAGTCTCCATCAACGTCATGTGTCCACCACTCTTGTAGTTTTTTGCAGTAATTCAATTTTAAAATCTGATGAAGGTCCATTTCAGACATTGAAAACACTTTTGATAGAAACATTTTTCTTACTAAAACAAACGAAGAAACTTAAAAACTCGAATTTTTTTTATCTTTTTAAATTTATTTCGTATTTACCAAAAAAACTTTTTCCATCATTTAGAAATTGATGTAGCTAATCAAAGACTCAATTTTTGGCAAAAAATGAAACTAATCAATTAAATACAGAAAATCAAAAAATATTAAAAATCTTTTCAACTACCTTCTTGTTTGTAATTTTGTTCAAATAGGACAAAATTTATCTAAATTTAGAGAAAAAACCATAAGTAAATAAGTTTTTCTGTAATTTCTTATGCAAAAACTGAAAAACTAAATGATAATAAGTCAATGCTTTATGTCAATTTTGATTAAATTGTATGTGTTGTCTGACTTTTCCTCAGATATTATAGCTCCAAATATACACTTCAGTGAGAAAAAATAGTTTTGAACCAATAATACTTCAATTACCAAACATACAAAGCATCCTACAGCATTGCTGATATTAACACTTTTCAATAAACATAAAGTCTCCCAAAATTTGGGACAGTTCTTTGAATTCGTTCAAAGTATAGTTGACATAGGCAGCTTGTTTCATTGCTTCATTGTCTTTTGCAGTGAAGAATTGAATCGGAATGTAGGGAGCTTTGTTAACATTGTACTTCTTGATCGTGACACAATCTTGTCTTCTATTGTAGGTTGCTATGTAATACACTTTGCTGCAAATAGCAAGCTCCTGATCCATAGTTGACTCCTTGTCAGAAGTGAGTTCCAAAATAGGTTCTCAGCATCGTGAATGACAGTATTTCTAATTGCCTAAATTGCTTTTCCTATTTTCTCACCAATATAGACTTGTTGGGACTTTTCAAAGTGTCACAAATCATTATTTTTTAATAGTTGAAAGCACGTCCTAATTTGAATGCCTGCTGATTCTCATCAACTTCTGACGAAGTTCGCAGCGGTTGGTGACCCCCATGTATTAAGATAGGGACTAGAATTCCTATGTATTAAGATAGAGAATAGGTTTCCTAATTAAGATGGTAAGGTTTCAGATGGCAAGTTTCAGATGGTAAGCTTTTTTCGTCGCCCGAGTTTCTTATGTACAGTGTGTAGATTTCCCAGTGTATTAGAATTTCATTTTAGGGAATTGAGAACTCATTAAGATAGAGAATAGATTTCCTATGTATTAAGATAGGGAATAAGTTTCCTAATTAAGAAGGTAAAGGTTTCAGATGGTAATTTTCAGAAAACAATTTTGGCGCCTGATCTTATCATGTTTTAAAATACTGTATAAATTTCCCTATGTATAAGGATTCAGTGTAGGGAATTAAGAACTTATTAAGATCAAATAGGTTTCCCAATGTATTAGGATAGGGAAGGGTAAGTTTTCAGTGTGAGGGAAATATCTAGTTTTTTCGCAAAAATCTCAGCACGCGTTATGTAATTGGTGAGTATTACGTGTAGATTGTCTAATGAAAGTATTTTGTTTTTTTTTGGTTCAAGGTAAGTAGTCAATGGTAAGATGGGCAAAAACCTGGAAATTTATCAAAAAATTGAAAATTTTTTCAAAAAACTTCCAAACACGATTTGATATAAATTGACTAAAAACTGTTTTATTAGATGAACCTACTTCTCAAAAAATTTCTCAATCCAGCTGAAATTATACTGAAACCAACTGAAACTTTGAAAAAAAGTCGAGTTTTTGGGAAAAAAGTTGCAAACATAGTTTTGGCTAAATTTTTGTTGATCCTGGTCTAATTGAAAAAACAATAAATACGTTTAGAGTATAAATTAAGCTCAAATTGTATTTCAATTGGCATCATGTTGAGACACTGATATAAAACTTTGAATAGAAATATGGATTTTTCATCAATTTTCTCTCAAAATAACAAAGTACGATAAAATTTACCGTATTTTTTTAGCTTAAAAGTGGTTTATAAAATGCTCTGAACATATAAAGCTCATATTAGCTGAATCAATATTGATACTTCCACTTTTTCGGAAAAATAGTGTAACTAATCGTTTTTTTCGAGAAAAAAAAATTGTCAAATCTATCCAAAGTTTTCTTTTTTAACCTGTCATTTGTGTAATTAACTGGTTTTTTGTTCAATTCAAGAAGGTTTCAACTAAAAATCTCAATTCAATTAAATAACAAGAGCAATATTGAGTGAAATTTCTAGATCAAACTCCATGATCCAACTCCTTCTCAGTTTTTTCTCAAAGATTAACCCAAACTTGTACAAAATTACAGTTCTGAGAAGTTTTCACGTTGGTAATAATAACAAGTTTCGGATCATTGTTGGAAAATGAACATTTTACTGCTAAATTTGACTAATGATTGGCTAAACTTTTCTTAAAAAGTACATTAGATTGGATGAAACTCAACAAAATCTTTTTCAAAACTAAAGATTATCTCTCTGTTGTTTCAATAACACAATTTTAATGATTTTTCCTTAAAAAATTTCTAGTTCTTAGGGTTGTTCTTGCTTTCTGCTTTTACATGTATTCGCTATTGAAATCACTTTGCAAAAAAATTTAGTCAGAACAGGGGAATTTAGAAGGAAAATGCTATCAATTGAACAATTTGCTGGCAGAGATAAAATTAGAATTGATAACGTCTGATGTTTCTTTCGCCTTTCTACAAGTTATCTTTTCGGTTTTCTTGTTTAGTTATAAACTTCTACTATTTTAGCAAAAGTAAAAATTTTAGGATCATTAACTATCACTTTTCTTGCAAAACAGTTTTTAAATCGTTTTTATTCTTGATTTGTGTAGGAAGTTTTCTCAAAAAAATCTCAGTGAGAAAGAATCGGAGCTAGTTAAAGCATTCAACAGTACGTGTAGAAATTGAGAATTTAAAATTGTGTTTTTATGTTGAGTTTTTAGAACGAATTGAGAGCAGCTTGATTTTTTTAAATCTGAAAACCTTTGGAAATAGAAATACGCAAGTAGGTCTAGGTTCAAGGTGCAAACTGTAGCAACTAAATAATTTTGCCAAAAAAAACTGAAGCTAACTGGAACAAAATTTTTACTAATTGAAATTTTTCATGTTAAATTTCATATGATTAAGAGATCCTACAGCTGGTTCTGCCGAAGTATCAGTTTGTTTAGAAATTTTCAGCAAGCTCTATATTTTTTTTTATCTAAAAATCTTTTTACATCAAATATTTGTTTCTATCCAAAATAATTAAAAATAGATCTTGAAAGCAAGTTTTCGGTTTATGCTTCATTTATCATCTTCCAACAGATGTTTGAATTATTTTACATAAAAAATGCTCAAAATATCTGAGTTTTGGTATAAATATACCTTATATATCAAATGATAAAAATTTTTTTAAAGATTACACTTTTATGTGGGAGTTTTTCTCAAGCTAAAACTTATAAGCTGAATTTTAGTATAGTTATCTCAAATCCACTAATGAAAAAAATTTAGTTTCTATCTCAATTTAGAATTTCCTCGATTTCTGCTTCATCTACTATCTTCCAACTTAATCTTATTTGAACAATATTTACTTGAAAACTGACTTTAGATCGAAAAATGCGTCATTTCATCAATTGCTCAATGATTCGATGCAGAATTAATACCATAAACCCTTTGCTAAAAATTTTCAAGTGATTTTCTCAACCCAGTAATTGTATGTTGCTGTTTCAACCCTGAGTTTCTATACTGAACTAAGGTTTTAATTGAGAATTATGTACAATACTAATTTAAAGTTTACACAAGTTAGAAAAAAAACATATAACTTTAATTTTTTCTAGGTCAATTCTCATTTTTTTTCTGAAATGATCAGAAAACAGTAAAAAATCATAGATTTGAATAAATTAACCCCACTTTTTTCATAAGATTGCCCTACTCTATGAACACTTTTACAAGCACTAAACAAGAAAATCTTTCAAATGCTAACAAGACAAAACATTTCAATTAGTCGATGTTTCATAAATGCCAAATTTTTCACAATTTTTTAACAAATTCTTATTTAAGTATTAGCGTATGTTATGTACTTCTACAAAATTATCGCAACAAAATCTCCTAAAGCTTGCCACCAATTGAGTTTTAATGTAGATTAAAGATTTTCGGATCTATTTCCATTGAAAATTTCACGAAAAGTTGAACTCGATTGTTGCTGGTTTTCTCATCAATCAGAACTTTTGAATAAAAAAAATAAATGATAGATCTTGAATTGTGATAAAAAAACTCTAATTTTTACTAGACATTTTCAAAATGGTCTTCATTGATTTTCAATTTCATTAAAAATTAATATTCATACTGATATGTATGTTTTTAACTTAGTAAAATAGTAATTTTATCTTTTGTCGGGTTGTGTTTTGAGAGTGCTGAGCACATAATTTAACATTATGTTGACGATGCTTCTTCTTGATATGATTAGTGAGTTCCTCGCTGCTATGAGTATAAAAGTTCAGTTCGAACACTTTAAAACACCGCAGGCTCTACGATGTCTTGACGCATCTTCACGTGTGTATTCTCTGCCACATACAAGACATGTGACTCTTTCGTTTCTATTCAGTGACGGCATCTCAATAAGTAGAGAAAAAATAAATAGGAGATTTTGAATATCCCAAACTTTTAGAAAAAAAAGTTGAATAGCCTCAAAAATTTAATAAAAGTAAATAAAAACAGCAAAGTTCCAAACCAATTGTTTTTAACGTGAAAGAAAATCAGAATGGATATGCTATTTAGCCTAGCTGAAATAAAATTCATCCATTCTAACCATAGAGTTTTTGCAAGTTTTGCTATCAACCAATCAGAATCGAGCATTGATAAAAAGGAAACTTTTATCTTTTCTGATATCAACCAACAAGAATCGAGCATTACTTACAAGAAATTTTCTATCTTTTTAAATGCCAACCAATCAGAATCCAGCTTTATTTATAAGGAACTTTTTATCTTTTTTGATATCAAACAATCAGAATCGAGCAGTAATATTTGTGGTATTAACCAATCAGAATGAAGTATTCACAGATTTTAAATTATTTTATAGATCAGAACAAAACTATGTTTATGAAACTTCCCAATCGGTTAATTTTACTGAGTTTTTTCGACATAATTGACATATAAATTTGACACCAAAGTGAGATAATTCAGTTTTCTTGTCTGGTTTATATTATTGTTTTGATACTAAATTCAAATTTTGAAGTTTCGATCAAAGTTTTATTGATTTGTTCACTTTGTAACCAATGAAAAAAGAAAATAGCAAGATATACGTTTTTATTGTTTTCTTTTTGCTAATTTATAATATAAACAACTGGAAGTCAACTTGGATCATAGAACAAAAGATATTCTGACAAATCTAGACTTTGTTATTGTTTGAAAATTAAAACAGTAAACAAAATAATGTTCCTATCTCCAACTTTTTGCTTCATAGGCTCTTCCGTTGTTTTGATTTTTACTGATAGACCACTCAATCTGACTTAACTCTTCTAAAAAAAACATTGTTGATAAATCTAGCAGTACTCTTCTTTTTTGAAATCTCTTCTCCATCTTTTTAACAAAATCATTGAACTTTCTGTGTTTTTATACAAGTTAAAACTAATACAGTCTCCATCAACGTCACGTGTCCACCACTCTTGTAGTTTTTTGCAGTAGTTCAATTTTAAAATCTGATGAATGTCCATTTCAGACATTGAAAACACTTTTGATAGAAACATTTTTCTTACTAAAACAAACGAAGAAACTTAAAAACTCGAATTTTTTTATCTTTTTAAATTTATTTCGTATTTACCAAAAAAACTTTTTCCATCATTTAGAAATTGATGTAGCTAATCAAAGACTCAATTTTTGGCAAAAAATGAAACTAATCAATTAAATACAGAAAATCAAAAAATATTAAAAATCTTTTCAACTACCTTCTTGTTTGTAATTTTGTTCAAATAGGACAAAATTTATCTAAATTTAGAGAAAAAACCATAAGTAAATAAGTTTTTCTGTAATTTCTTATGCAAAAACTGAAAAACTAAATGATAATAAGTCAATGCTTTATGTCAATTTTGATTAAATTGTATGTGTTGTCTGACTTTTCCTCAGATATTATAGCTCCAAATATACACTTCAGTGAGAAAAAATAGTTTTGAACCAATAATACTTCAATTACCAAACATACAAAGCATCCTACAGCATTGCTGATATTAACACTTTTCAATAAACATAAAGTCTCCCAAAATTTGGGACAGTTCTTTGAATTCGTTCAAAGTATAGTTGACATAGGCAGCTTGTTTCATTGCTTCATTGTCTTTTGCAGTGAAGAATTGAATCGGAATGTAGGGAGCTTTGTTAACATTGTACTTCTTGATCGTGACACAATCTTGTCTTCTATTGTAGGTTGCTATGTAATACACTTTGCTGCAAATAGCAAGCTCCTGATCCATAGTTGACTCCTTGTCAGAAGTGAGTTCCAAAATAGGTTCTCAGCATCGTGAATGACAGTATTTCTAATTGCCTAAATTGCTTTTTCTATTTTCTCACCAATATAGACTTGTTGGGATTTTTCAAAGTGTCACAAATCATTATTTTTTAATAGTTGAAAGCATGTTTCAAAACAAACTTTCCCATTGTTGGATTTTCGGAAACAAACAAACCTCCCAATTCTTGTTTAATTTTTTGAGATTTGAGAATTCAATATAATTGGGACTATTGTAAATTCTTGAGTACGTTTTTGAAGAGTAAACTGATCAGATGAGGAGAAACAAGAGAAATGTTTTTAAGATTAAATGAAAATGGAAGTAAACAATATGAGTCACCGCGATTTCCATATATTGAAGTAGGACCAAATATGGAAAGTTTTATTTGAGTTTTCCCTAAATGGAGAGTGTGTAGGCGTTACTTCTCCTATATAAATCCACAATTTTCAGCAAAAATCATTAATCCCAATGGCAGATGCTATGTGTCAAGCTCTTCCCAGCTTTTATTCAGATTACAGTAGAAAAATCGCTATTTAATTCTGTTTTCAACAAGTTTTACGAAAAATACATAGTATTCCAAGATTCTACCCACAATTCTTTATGTTCTTTGGAGAACTGTAAGTTCCTTTTGGTTTTAATAGGAACCTATTTTTACCAATTTTTGCAGAGATTAGATAAATATATTTACATATGTCAGGAAACTGACTGTCTTTACATTTTGTTCAAACACAGATTCCATTCAATTATTGTTACATCAAGCGGAGAAAATTTTAAATCAGCTTAATCTCGCCGTTCAACATGACTTACGATGGAAAGGAGCCAAAAAGATGCCTAGTATTGCAAAGAAACGACTAATTCGGAAAAAAATATAAGAGACATTATCTAAGTTCTAATCAAAAACTTGCTAGCACACAGACTCATGGTTCATCGTTTCTGGACAGAGTTCGAAAAGTACAAATTTCGAACTATTTGAATTTTGTACTTTTCGAGTCTGATTTGTTGAAGACTATTGATTGTTTTTTTGATTGTCATGGTTCTGTGAATAGTGATTATGTAAGCTTTGTGAATAAATAATCAACTGTCTCACAATGTTTTCTTAGTAGTTTGCCCTGATAAGTCTTTAAAAACGTAGCTTTGGTTCAGGAACACTTAATTCAACTGAAAAAAAAACTAATTCACAACCAAATGGGAAACTTGAAAAAATGTGTAAAAAGACAAAAATTGAGTTAATTTTCGAGTTAGTTTTCATTTTCTTCTTTATGTACCACACCATGTTTTCTTCTAAACAGAGCTAAGTTATCCTGTTGAACCTTCAATTTTTCTTTCTTTTACCTTGTATCACGAATTGTTTCATTTTTTCGCCAATTATGAAAGGAAATTCTTAAGGGACTGAAAAACTTCTTCGGATCTCTGTAGAAGATGTCAAATTCAACCATTTTTTCAAAAATAGTCATTTGTAGTAAATGTTCACTTGTAAGCAAATGAAAACTATTTCCGTATCCCAGATCCACAACTTCATCAAAAACTTTTGCATTTGAACCATATGAAAACCCGTACTTTTTTCTCGAAGGTGACTTAGATATTGCCAATTTTTTCTAAATCTCTAATTGTTTCACTCTCGAGTTCTCTCCAATCTGAAAGATCTATGATAAGTTGCTCACTAACCGGGGAGGTTTTATCAAATTTTAGAATCTTGACAGTTTCGGTACCAACTTCAAACTGGATGCAGTAACTCGCCTGTTCTATTATGATTGGATTCAAAGTTTGAGATAGAGTTCCATTTCTTTTAAAAATTCTACTAATGTTGATAGATTGAACTGAACTGTAGGAGATTTTCATTATAAATGAAATATATAATTTTTCAGCTGTAGATTTTTCTGAATTTCTCATAAAAAAAACTGAACTCATCAAAAACTTTGCAGCATTTGGTTGACTTTAATTGTTTCTAAAGGTTTTGTACAGTAGGAATTGTTTGTTGTCCTGAAACTAATTTTGAAAGGTTATTCGAAAAGGAAGATTGAAAATTTTCCTATTAATTACAACCATGGTGGAGTATCTTTATTGAGATTTGAAAAACTAGCATATTGAGTAAAATCCACAAAATTTTTCATCAATCTCATCCTATTAGTAATAGTTATGCAATTCTGATTGGTTAAAATCTTTTTGGATATTTCAAGAATTTAGAAGACTCAGAAAAATCTAGAAATTAAGGTGTAATGACTTTTTATAAAAGTCGAGGATTTATTCTGTAGATTTCAAATATTAGAAGATTCTGGAATTTCATGAGTAATGATGTCAATTTCTCTGGTGAAATTATTCTACAACTTTTATTGTTCTATAAAAGTTAAAGTGTATTGACGTTATTTTCTCAGGTGGCATTACTTTTTTTCTAACTAAAGAATTCAAAAGACGCCTTCATAGCTCTGTAGAGAATCATGTCAGAATCGGATTGGCTTTTCGAAATTCAGTTTATTTATGATAATTGAATTTTTGTTACAAGAATCTTTTCAAATTAAATTTTTTCCCAGCTTGAACAGTTTTTATTATATAAATATAGATAGTTTTCATTACTTGTACCAAAACTTCTCTCAAGAGGTTTTGCAAGATGCTAAGAAATATAATTTTTTTTTGGTAAATTACCCGTTTTTTCCTGGTTTTCTCAAACATTATAAAAAACTCCAACTTTAGTTCTTAAATGATAAGGCAAAAAATGCAAAAGTTTATTGTAAAAAGCATGTTGACTTATACCTTAGATAACTTCTATATTGATGACTTTCATCGCTATGTTAATACCTTGGTTTTCTATTGTTTCTGATCAACAGACATGCAAAAGTTACTTTTCTAAAGGATTAAACTTTGAACTAAAATTTCACACAGATTAGTAATAAACTGTGCAAGAAAAATTAACTTGATCTTTTCCGGCAAGATGCTGAAAGTTTTTCAGTTTTTTTTACAAAACGCGAAAAGTGTTTCTTTTTTTTTCGACAAATTGCAAAACTTGTTTCACTTTTTTCAACAGAATACGAAAATTGTTTCAGTTTTTTTCTGCAAGATTAGAAAAGCGTTTCGATTTTTTCAAGCGTGTGTGAAAAGTGTTTCTTTTTTTTTACTACAAATCCGAAAAGTATTTCTCTTTTTTCGACACGATGCCAAAAGTGTTTTACATTTTTCGACAAAATGCAAAACTGGTTCAATCTTTTTGACCAGATATGAAAAGTGTTTCAGTTTTTTTGACAAAATGCGAAAAGTGTTTCACTTTTTTGACAAAATGCGAAAAATGTTTCAATTTTTTGAACAAAATGCGAAAAGTGTTTCAATTTTTCTTCGACAAATTGCAAAAATTCTTTCCTTTTTTTCAACCGAATACGAAAATTAATTTTTCAAGCTTATGTGAAAATTGTTTAGTTTTTTTTCCTTCAAATGCGAAAAGTTTTTCGTTTTTTAAACAAGATGCCAAAAATAAAAATGTTTCACTTCTTCGACAAAATGCGAAAAATGTTTCAATTTTTTTGATAAAATGCAAAAAGTGTTTCACTTTTTTCGACAAAAAGCGAAAAGTGTTTCAATTTTTTCAATAAAAAATGCGAAAATTGTTTCAAATTGTTTTGACAAGATGTGAAAAGTGTTTTGATATTTTTCTACAAAGTGCTAAAAGTGTGTGAGTTGTTTTTTGACAACATGCAAAAACCACTAGGTAGTTTTTAATTGTGTACAAATTTTCTAGAGTTTTTCTTAAAATGTATGCAAAAATTAATCAAGATTTTTAACATGTGTGCGAGTTCGGAGCACTAAATTAAGTTCTAATTGTTTTTCAAGGATTTATCTTTAACCTCTCATCTTTTCCATCGAATCCATCGCTGGTGCTTGTTGTGGAATTGAAGGCGTCATTGTTTCTGAGAAACCCTCATCTTCATCTTTTGTAATGGGGTTTTCAGCTAATCCTGCTCCCTCCCAAGGAAACAGGAAGTCGTCGACTGGTTGAGCCACAAATCTTGAGTCAGGAATCTCGGGGTAGTTCATTCCTACATGTTCAGAAACTTCCTCCATCATTTGCATTTCTTCAAGTTGGTTCTCTGTCATGGGTACTTGTGTCATATGATGCTCGTTGCTATCCCTTCGCATCATTCCACTATGTGCCAGACTTGGATTGGGATGTACATTCGTACCAGAAAAAATCCAGCGACTATTTCTCGCACTTGAATTTGTACTAGATCAGGCGAAAATTCTACAGAGTACATGAGGTTGCTGTTTAGCACTGAGAAGATCATTTTGAGCAATAAGTTGAGTAAAAGAGTAACAACCAGAATGATTTTGAGCTGCGAGGGGGTAGCTGACGGAAGATAAGGTAAAATTAAGGTATTTAGAGCTGAGAGAGGAGGTAGTTGACGGTAGTTTAGTTGAAAAAAATGATCTATAGTTAACAGTTAGGGGTATCTTCAACTCGAATATGTGAGTTTAACCAATCAGAATTGACTTTCCTTATTTGGATTGTAGTCGTGTCCAATCAGATTTCAGCTTCCTTTTATGGAATTTTTGGATAAAAGTTATAACCAATCAGAAACAAAGCTCAAATTTAGGCATTGTCGTTTCCAATCACAAGAAAGTTCATTTTTGTTCTAGTTGTCGTATCCAATCAGAGGAAAACTTACCTTTTAAGGGCTTAAACCTTCCAAATAAGTAAAAATATACACAAAAGCAACGCAAAAATAAATGACCAAAAGTTGTTTGCTGTAGCTGTAAAAATAAGAAATATCGCCGATTTAAGTTAAAAAAGAAGGAAAACTAATAAAAGTAGCATCTCTGCAAGTCTTCTGATCAGGTTAATTGAATTTTTTGTATATAATCAATGAGAACTTGCTGATTTTTGAGCAGATAGTCAAGCTATTTTTTTTATGTAGATTTGAGAGCAAAACTCGAAGTTGATGTAACTTTCAAAGCAAATCTCTGAAAATCTGATTCCAAACCTGATCATGCAAGATTTTGAACTTGCAAGAAAATCTTCAATGAAATGGAGGAATGAAGAATTTTGCTGTGGAGTTTTTACAAATTAGGGTATTGGGTAGGTGATAAAAAGAGTTTTGATATATTATCGTAAGATTTTTTATTAACTTCAAATTTTCTAAAATAAATAAAATTTCTTCCCTTGTCAGGTCTAATTCAGCCGTATGTTTGAAGCTTTGGTACTCAATACTTGGTTCAAAAGTGAACTCTTTGATTGAGTAAGTTTCTCTAAAGAGACCTTTATTTAGTCGGATAACTCTATTTTGTACAATAAAAACGTCCAAAAAATTATGAAAAAAGAAAGAGTCAACATCTTTTTCATCAAAAAAAAAGTCAACTGGAATTTTTCTTTTCTCTTGTAATGTAGCTCGAGGAAATTCAAATGTTTTTTGATTGTCATTTTTCAAATAATGATTGGAATTTTAAAAACATGGTAAACAGTTCACTTTTAGAAAACGCTGAATTCTGATTGGTTGATTTCCAACAAACAGTGTTACTAAAAAAATACTCATTTCTGATTGGTTGATCTCATAAAAGATAAAAATTTCCTTATAATTAATGCTGGATTCTGATTGGTTGATAGCAAACAATTTGAAAACTCCATGGTTAGATTGGAGGGATTTTATTTCAGCTAGGCTAAATAGCATATCTATTCTGATTTCCTTTCACGTTAAAAACAATTGGTTAAGAAAATTGCTGCTTTTATTTACTTTTACTAATTTTTGAGGCTGTTCAACTTTTCTTTTCTAAAAGTTTGGGTTACTCTAAATCTCCCATTTATTCCTTCTCTACTTATTGAGATGCCGTCACTGAATAGAAGTATGTTTTGTGTGTGTCAGAGAAAACACACGTAAAGATGCGTCAAGACATCGTAGAACCTGCGGTGTTTTAAAGTGTTCGAACTGTAACTTTTTACTCATAGCAGCGAGGAACTCACTAATCATATCAAGAAGAAGCATTTATAACATAAGGTTAAATTATGTGCTCAGGACTATCCAAACATACTCCGACAGAGGTGAAGTTACTATTTTTTTGTTAAGAACATACAAATCACTATGAATATTGATTTTTACGGAATCTGAAATTCAATGAAGATAATTTTGAAAAAAAATAGAGTAAAAGTTATAGTTTTGCATCAAAATTCAAGATATATCATTTTTTTTCATAGGTTCTGATTGATGATAACACCAGCAACAATCGAGTTCAAATTTTCGTGAAACTTTCAATGGAAATAGATCCGAAAATCTTTAACCTACAGTAAAAACTCAATTGATGGCAAGCTTGATTAGATTTTGTTGCGATAGTTTTGTAGAAGTACATACCATACGCTAATGTTTATTTAGGATTTTTTTAAGAAGTCGTAAAAAACTTGGTATTTACAAAACATCGACTAATTGAAAAATTTTGTCTTGTTAGCATTTAAAAATTTTCCTTGTTTAGTGCTGGTAAAAGTGTTCATAGCACAGTGCAACTTTAAGCGGATAATGGAATTAATTTATTCAAAATTATGGTTTTCTACTGTTTTCTGACGATTTAAGAAAAAAATGAGAATTGACCAAGAAACAATTAAAAAATAAATGTTTTTGCTAACTTGTGAAAACTTCAATTTAGTAATGTACATAATTCTCAACTAAAAACTTACTTCAGTATAAAAATTCAGAGTTGAAACAGCAACATACAGTTACTAGATTGAGAAAGTCACTTGAAAATTTTTAGCAAAGGATTTATGGTTTTTATTTTTGCATCGAGTCATTTAGCAATCGTTGAAATGATGCATTTTTCCATCTAAAATTCAGTTTTTAAGTAAATATTGTTCAAACAGGATTAAGTTGGAAAATAGTAGATGAAGCAGAAATTGAGGAAGTTCTAAATTGAGATAGAAACTTGAGATAATTATACTAAAATTTAACTTATAAGTTTTAGCTTGAGAAAAACTCCAACATAAAAGTGTAATGTTTGGAAATTTTTTATCATTTGATATATTAGGTAAATTTATACAAAAACTCATTTATTTTGAGAAATTTTTTTGTGAAACAATTCCAACATCTTTTGGAAGATGATAAATGTAGCATAAATGGAAAATTTTCTTTCAAGATCTACATTTCATTATTTTGGATACAAAACAAACATTTGATGTAGAAAGATTTTTAGAGAAAAAAATATGGAGCTTGCTGAAAATTTCTAAAACAAACTGATACTTCGGCAGAGCCAGCTCTAGGATCTCTTAATCATATGAAATTTAACATGAAAAATTTCAATTAGTAAAGATTTTGTTCCAGTTAGCTTCAGTTTTTTTGGCAAAATTATTTAGTTGCTACAGTTTGCACCTTGAACCTAGACCTACTTGCGTATTTCTATTTCCAAAGGTTTTCAGATTTAAAAAAATCAAGCTGCTCTCAATTCGTTCGAAAAACTCAACATAAAAACACAATTTTAAATTCTCAATTTCTACACGTACTGTTGAATGCTTTAACTAGCTCCGATTCTTTCTCACTGAGATTTTTTTGAGAAAACTTCCTACACAAATCAAGAATAAAAACGATTTAATAACTGTTTTGCAATAAAAGTGATAGTTAATGATCCTAAAAGTTTAACTTTTGGTTAAATAATTTGTTTTTATAACTAAACAAAGGAACCTAAGGGAGAACTTGTAAAAAGACAAAATAATGATCAGACGTTATCAGTTCTAATTTTATCTCTGCCAGCAAATTGTTCGTTCAATTGATACCATTTTCCTTCTAAATTCACCTGTTCTGTTTAAATTTTCTTGCTAAGTGAGTTCAATAGCGAATACATGTTAAAGCAGAAAGCAAGAACAACCTTGAAACCTAGAAATTTTCTACGGAAAAATCATAAAAATTATGTTATTGAAGCAACAGAGAGATAATCTTTAGTTTTGAAGAAGATTTTGTTGATTTTCATCCAATCTAATATAATTTTTAAGAAAAAGTTAGCCCATCTTTAGTCAATTTTAGCAGTAAAATGTTCATTTTTCAACTATGATCTAAGACTTGTTATTATTACCAACATGAAAACTTCTCAGAACTGTAATTTTGTACATGTTTTGGTTAATCTTTGAGAAAAAACAGAGGAGGAGTTGGATCATGGAGTTGGATCTAGAACTTTCAATGAATATTGCCCTTATTATTCAATTGAATTGAGATTCTTATTTGAATTCTCCTTGATTTGAACAAAAAACCAGTTAAATACACAAATGAAAGGTTAAAAATGGCAAACGTTTGACAGATTTGACAATTTTTTTTCTGGAAAATAACGATTAATTACACTCATTTTCCGAAAAATTGGAAGTATCAATATCGATTCAACTTATATGAGCTTTATATGTTCAGAGCAGTGTATAAACCACTTTTTAGCTAAAAAATACAGTAAATTTTATCGTATTTTATTATTTTGAGAGAAAATTGTGAAAAAATCTATATTTCTATTCAAAGTTTTGTATCAGTGTCTCAACATGATGCCAATTGAAATATAATTTGAGCGTAATTTTAAACTCTAAATGCATTTTTTTATTCAATTAGATCAGGAGCAACAAAAAACAAGCCAAAACCTTGCGATTTCTGCAGTTGCTTCCAAAAATTTGCAATTTTGTCCAAACACTTTGAAATTTTTACAATTTTTCCCAAAAATCTGATTTTTTTCGAAGTTTCAGTAAATTTTAATATATTTTCAGCTGGATTGAGAACTGTTTCAAAAGTAAGATCATCTAATAAAACAGTTTTTTAGTCAAATTATATCAAATCGTGTTTTGAATTTTTTTGAAAAAAATTTTCAAATTTTTGATAATAAATCCAAGTTTTTGCCCATCTTACCATTGACTTACCTTGAACCAAAAAATATAATACTTTCATTACCCAATTTACACGTAACACGCGCCAATTACGCGTGCTGAGATTTTCGCAAAAAAAGTAGATACTTCCACGCAAAATACAAAAAATACCGTTTTTCGTACCATTTTCTTAACATCTCACTGAAACCTTACCATTCCCTATCTTAATACTTTGGGAAACATATTCCCTATCTCAATGAGTTCTTAATTCCCTACAACGAATCCTTATGCAAAGGGAAGTCTATAAACTATCCTAAAACATGGTAAGATCAGGCACCAAAGTTGTTTTCTGAAACTTACCATCTGAAACCTTATTCCCTATCTTAGTATTCCCTATCTTAATACGTAGGAAATCTATTTTAATACATAGCTTGGTGACCGGATGCTGTATTCCCTATCTTAATACATGGGGGTCACCCACCAAACCCCTCAAAACAAAGGGGTTTAGTTTAAGGGAACATATAGTGCTCTCATTGTTTAAAAACATCATTTAACTTTAGATCAATATTGGTTGCTAACTGCTAGATATGTTTACACTCAAACATTGCAATGAAGCAGATATAGCATAAATGGCAATGCATGCTTTGGGGGCTTATGACTTACTCGTTTCATGTGCATTGCAGCTCACAAACTGGGCAATCCTGCCCATTACGAGCCCCTGAACAAGAGCTACTACGTGTTGGGTCTGGACGAGTCTTTAGAGGACAACCGACTCAACTTTTTTGTGGAGAGGAGGTTCGACCTGCCCCTTCTGCTGGAGGCCACCATGGGATCCCTCTCAAGCACAGACACACAGCTAGGTCTACTTCTACTTTTAATTCCTCATTCGTTGGTTGCATGAACAAATAGCTCTTTTTGCCCATTGCGTCCAGGGTCCAACTTTTTATTGATGCTTCCACCGAAGTGAACACAAACACAGTGGCAACCTGTCACTCGCTGAAATTGATGAACCATTAAGGTTTTGTTAACTCGACATAAGCGAAACATAGTCGTCACATTTCTTCCCTTATGCAGTGTATAACTAAATGTTCCCATGACTTTAATACGAAGCCATGTGCCGATTAAAATGGTTCGCTTACGTCCAGTTAACAAAACATTAATGGTTGTTTGAACAATTTCCAGTGAATACGTGAAAAGTTACAAATATAGTTCTGTTTTACAACCATATTAATATGCACTGATTCATTACGAACTGCATGCTTCTTTCTTGCTGTTTGTGGACATGCGCCAAGACATAGTTCAGTGGACTTGCTTGCGATACTTGGGCTCTTGGAACTAACCCGCACCGAGTGCCCATGGATTCTAATCAATTATAATGGATTTCCGAGACAAAAATAATCGATTATTATCCATTACAGATGTAAAATTCAGATCACAAAATCGAATATATTGCCATTATAATCGATTATTTCTGAAAAAAAATAACCCATTTTAATCCATTATAATCAATTATTATCCATTATTTTTGTCACTGAAATCGATTATTTTTGCCAAGATAATCCATTATAATCGATTATAATCCATTTCATTTTTAGAACTGAATTAGATAAATTTTTGCAAAATTTTGCAAATTTTGCGAGAAATTTGCAGAGTGTATGCCATGTTTTTTACTAAATGCCATGTCTGAACGTCGTCCCCTCGTCCCTCAAGTTTTTTTAACCCCCCCCCTCCCAACTGAAGGTGGGGTAACCGTGGGGGGGGGGGTAAGCTGGTAGGAAGGTGTGAGCTGAGGGGGGTGTAAACTGGGGGAGGGGGGAGTAAACTGGGGGGCTTAACGGGGGGGGGGGGGGATGGTGGAAAACTTGGAGGGGATGGTAAACTGTGGGGGGTGGGGGCGGTACTGGTTTGTGGTAAAAAAATTTAAAAAACAGTAAAATGAAGTGTTAAACTGCAATGAATTAAAAAAGTTGAGACAAAAAATGTATACATTTTATTCTGAAATGTAACATTTTATTAAACGTAATGCGTAGCAGCTGCACTAAACAGAGAATTAAATAACTTCGAACAAAATTGTAAATTTCAAGAATAACTCCTCGAAAAAATCCATTATAATCGATTATAATTGATTATATTGGATTTTATTGGCATAAAGATATTAGGATTATAATCAGGGGCGGATTTAGGGGGGGCGGGGGGGGGGGGCGGACGCCCTTTCCCCTCAGGGATTCGAACCCCTGCCGACCCAAAGGGTCCCCCCTTTGATACTTTTTAAGAAATCGATTTTTGGCCGACCGACCCTTAAATTTTTCTAAAGGCACCTTTGGCGCCAATATATACTAACTTTGAGGGGGAGCGCGCGCCAAAAAAAAACGCGACTTTTTTTTCAAAGATTTTCAAAAGTGCTTTTTGACTGTTTTTTCAAAAATTCGCCTGCGGCGCAGAAAATTTAGCCAAAATGCCAAAATAGGGGCAAAACAGTGCTTGGGGAGAGCCCGAAAAATCAATTGTTCGACCTAAAAAAAAGGTCCCAAAATTTTTGAATTTTTTAGAAAATCCTAGATCCGCCCCTGATTATAATCCTTTTTTAATGGATTATAATCGATTATAATGGATAATATTGACATTAAAAATATTTGGATTATAATCCATTTTTAATGGATTATAATCGATTATAATGGATTATACTGACATAAAAAATATTAGGGTTACAATCCATTTTTAATGGATTATAATCGATTATTTTGTCATTTTATAGATGCTGACCATGTTATCGCAATATAATCGATTATGATCCATGGGCGCTCGGTACGGGAAGCTTGGTCTATTAGAACTTAAGTATAATACCATCAACGCCAGACAGGGGTGTCAGCAAGTTGGTTGATCTTAGTATTCTTAGTATTGATAGATACTCGAACAGTACAAACAGTAACACTCAAAAACGTTTAGCAAACTGTTTTTGACTGTTACATCTTGGATTGAATCATGACCTCATTCGCTTTGAAGGTTTTGCCCTCAGAATTCATTATATAATTTCACCATAAGATAGGCGGTGTTGGAACTTTTTAAATTACATTAGAACACCATAACTAATTGTCAAATCACATAATCTGTGTAAAATTAAAACACCTGATGTTTTGAGAAAAAAGTCTGTCGTTCTACGAACTGCTTAAGAATATAGTCAAAATTTTGCATACAGTTTTAGCGAATGATTTCAAAGTAAGTTTGTTATCACAACAATCCCCAAAGTTTGCACATTTTTGTAATTTAAACTGAAATAGCAAAATCGATAAAAAATTGAAAAATTACTGCTGAATTTCAATTTTTGATTGAATTGTTATCAAGATTGACACTTTTTTGACAGCATCAAAAACATTTAAAATTCTAGCAAAACTCATAAAAAACTGGGAAAGTTTTTCCAATGTTTTTGTCGAAATGTTTTAATCGCCCTTTGATTAACCTTGTTGTATTATGGCTTCTAGCCTCGGGATGTTTAAAAAGTTTTTGCTTCAGTAGATGTTAGAATGTTTGTGAAATTATTTGATTTCTAATGCTTTGTTTGCTTAATCAGAATTTGAACCAATTTTTTGAAGACTTCATAACCTGTTTTTCTCAAAAAAATGCAAACAAAAGCAGTCCCGAATCATTCATTGCTTCACTCTGATACAGCAGTCTTGTTCATCTTACTTTTGAGTAGCTTTTGATTTCTCTATTGAGTTTAGTTCCGGGGTGTCTTTCTCAAAGAGTATTTTTGGATAAAACACACCGTCTGCTTGTCAGAGGTTATTTGTAAGTTTTAGTCATGGATTTTACAGTGATAGTTATCAAGAATATATTTGGATATAATAATTATATGTTTTGAACTGGTTCCATTATGCCAATTAACTCGCATCTACTGATAGCATTCAATTAAATTTATACAAAAAAGCCAAAAATAAAAATAAAAATCAAGGAAAGCAGATAAGTCCAAAATCGACTCTTCTACGGATGTTTATGAGAAAAAAACTCCTTCCAACGTTTCCAGCTGACACACTTGTCTGGCGTTGATGATTTCATGTTTTCACTTCGGCCTCATAGTAAAACTAATCAGGCATCGATCAAGACATAGATAAACATGCCTTTTCATAGGAAAAGGCATTTTGAGTTTCTTAAACAAATTATGCAGCGAAACGAGGAAAAATTCAAGAAAAAATTCAATTTTTGTTTATCCAGGAAAACGTTAGGAGCACAGAAAAAAATTGTTAGTATTGAACTTTTCTTGCTTTTGTTTGTTTTCAGTGCAAATTTGGTTTTACGATGAAAAAGAACTGAAATTTTTGGGAAATCCCAAAACTACATAAAAATGTTTTCATGTCCTATTAAAAAAGCTAGTGATGTTAATTTCATAAACGAAAACAGTACAAGTAGCTTTTTTGTGACCGAAGAAAACATTCTATTTTTATGTCGATGCAACAACTTGTATGCCAAAAGAAGAAAGAAGTTCTTGTAAAATTCGATGACAGTATTTTAGCGAAATGTATAAAATTTGTAGAGTTTATTTTATTGACTGATATTTTGGAGTTGTATGACTGGCATTTTTGGTCTATGGAGGTCAACGCGGGACTCTTTAATACCATTAGCAGGCTAGGAGGACCCGTTTCATTTTCAGCAGTTTCACTTCTGGCATATGAGGTTGTTTATTCAAATCCTGTTTGAAAGGTCTCGCAACCCATTCAAAAGCCCAGGAATCTCGTTCCACTGCTTGGTGGAAGTCATGCGAATATTTGACTATGACTCTCATTTTCGAACAGTTGTGGTTGTTTTCCAAAAATCTAATAGCAAGCTCCCTAATCCGGCTTCAAAGCTGAGAAATCCGTTTCACTTAATTATCTAGAGTAACTTTTCTACTAAGTCTATCATTACCCGCAAGTATTGTTTCTTCTGAAATCTTAATTGCTTAGTTTTCAAAGTCAGGCTCTCAGCTCTTCTTTGTTTGATGCTTTTGTAATTACAGCCGATAGAATTTCATTATTGGAGAAGAAATGGAGACTTCGGCTTCTCATTTCAAAGAAATTCCATCAATTTTTAATCGATGAAAAATTTCGTTCATTTTTCGGTTTTCTCTATCTGAAAAATCAAAAAAAAGCATTATTTTTTTTCTAAAGTTCTAATCACGGCCGAATGCGGCGTAAAAAGATTGTTAAGGTTCTGTTTTTTGCTACCTTCTGTTTTTTGGACATTTTTTGTGCTTTTAGGCTACTCGCAGCTTCTGACTAAAAGTTGTTCACTGCAACCATCCGTTTTTCTGAAAGCTTGTTTTAACAACAGTCAATTCTTTGGAACAAACGTTTTACGTCAAAAAGTCAAGCTCCGCTTTAAGTTCTTAACATAGCTAGCTTTTCGTAATAGGCAGGCATACTTCAGTTCTCTCTTTATTTTTCTTAAAGTTTGTGCCATATAGAAGACTCAACACCACTTCTAGGCTTGAAAACATCAAATTGTTCGGGATCCTAGTCCCAAAACAAAAGATAGTAATTGTCTCTATAAAAGTGAGTCTGAACTATGTTGAAATTTTTGCCAAGTGACAGGTCCTCACTTTCCCCGCCTCTCACTCAACTCAGCTGTCATAACTAAAGGCAACAATGCTAAAACCCAAGTTGTTCTGTCACTTTTTCGATTTACCGAATGGCCCTTCTGAAGCTTGCTTCCACGCAGTGATTTTCCCAAATCACATGAGTGTATTTGGGATGCAAGTATATCCTTCAGGTAAACAAAACTTGAAGTTTGTCAAAGAAAGTAGCTCCACTTGATCTTTCAAAATGTATTTGTAAGATAAATATTAACGGGGCCTATGAAATTAGACGATGAGCAAATTAGACGGGTGCTACAAAAACAAAATAAGAAGAATTGTTTCTACAGATCTGGTATTTTAGACAAAAAAAGCTATGAAAAGGAAAGGGCCAACAAAATTTTTTCTTTAGAGTCACTCGGGTTGACCTCCATTGACCAAAAATGCTACTCATACAATTCCATAAACTGAGTCTATGATACTAATCATACAAATTTTATACTTTTTGAAAAAAATGGTGTCGTCGAATTTTCAAAAAGCTTTTTTCTAGTTTTGGGATAAAATTCGGTGTATCGTACTTCATAAAAAAGTTTTTGTCCAAAAAAAATGCCAATCATACAATTTCCATACGAGGAAAATGTATGACTAGCGTTTTTTTGATGGCGACGACAAAAATTTTCAGTATTTTTGAAATTGCCCCCAAAAATTTTTTTGTATTTTTCTCAACCGCAAATTGATTTTCGTACTCAAACAAACATTTTTTGAGAAAAAAAATTGCATGCAAAATTTAATTTTTTGTGTGTATAAAGTAGTCCTGGTTACTTTATTATTGGATTTTTTCCTTTTCTTCATAAATTTTTTCATAAATTTTTTCGTTTGTATGACATGTTTTTCTATGCCGTGGTCAATGTCTAAAAATTTAAAAATGCAAATTTTAGAAACAATCATCTTTGAAAATTTTTGCCAAAATTTTAAAAGTTCGTTACTTTCGTTATATTATTGGTGTAAGACATAACTTAAACATTTCTAGCTGTTTCCAATGCATTTTTAATGCGAGACGGCCAAATCTTTGGTTACTACAATTGAGTAACCATGGCTTATGTCATTTGTGTTCGGTTACGAACACAACTAAATAAGTTTGAGAAATTAAAAAGTAAAAAAATCAATATTTTTGGTTTATGGAAAAATGCTAGTCATATATTTTCCATATATGAAAAAATACAAATCATAGACCTTTCATATTTTCTTAGAATTGCATGAAAAGTGTATTATTAGCATTTTTCCATATATGAAAATTGTATGACTAACATTTTTGGTCAACCCGGGCAAGTTTCACAAAAACAAAAAGAACCTAAAGAGACATTAATTATCAAAACAATTACTTTAAATGGACATAAAATGTCAAATCCGAATGTTACAGGAGAATTTTTAATTGAAAAAGCTATGCATGATTGACATGTAAAGCTTTTGGACACCAAAATTTAACCGTTGTCTGCCAACAATTTTGTTTTTCTCACGCAATTTGTCTGCAAACAATTTTAACCTCTCTCACTTTCGTCTATTTTCTCACAATTGCAGTTATGCAAAATCGTCTACACTCCTTTTAAATGACTCCTTCTTATCGTCTAATTTCTCAACCCCTATGTTTACTACAGCCTAAAAACAGTCAAAAACTTTTAGTTTCTGAAACTTAGAATCATTGTGCTCGAGTTAATCACAGATGCAACCCGCACCGAGCGCCCATGTAATCTAATGATGAATTCCCGAGACAAAAAAGTACTTCCCGAGACAAAAATGGGGGGGGGGAGGGTAAACGGGGGGGGGGGGGGGTAAAGTTAAAATATACTGAGAGGAGGGGTTAAAACAAACTGGGGAGGGGCAGGGTAAGATAAACTGGTAAACGGGGGGGGGGGGGGGGGGTTTGAGGTAAGGTAGTAAGGTAAACTGGGGAAGGGGTCAAGTAAACTGAAGGGGGCTTAAAGTAAACTGAGGTAGAGGGGTTCCATCAGAATATATCAGAGAAAAGAAAACATGAATTGCAATAAGAATTGTAAGACTTTATGAAACGTACCTAGCAACTGCACTATAAAAGAATTGAGTTGACTTTGAAAAAGTTGTAAAATCACAAATAACATCTCGAAATAATCCATTAAAATCAATTATAATTGATGATGTTGGCTTAAAAATTATAAAGATTTTATTCCATTTTAATTGGATTTTAATTGATTATAATGGATTATATTGACAAAAAATTATTACGTTTATAATCCAATTTTGATGGATTATAATCGACTATTCTTTAGAAAATTTAGATATATTATGAGGCAAAACTGTGCACTGGATAGGCGCACAATTTTTTGTCTGTGTGTTCTTGGATTCCAGAGACAAGTCTTTACATATGTTCCAAAATGTAAGTGGATTCCAAGTACAAAATTTCAGAGGATTCCGCGTAAAATACCTCTAACGTAAATTTTGTTGGAACATTGATTTCGTTGCGGACTCCGCAACGAGTGAATTTAGGTAGTTGTTCCGGATTCCGCAAATGTAATCGGATTTCCCAAATGTAAGTGGATTTCAAAAATTTATGCGGATTCCGCTTACAATTTGCGAATTCCGCGACAGCTTAAATTTACTAAAAACATATACTATTATTTGCTCATGGATTCCACTATTTGGTTCCGGATTCCACGCATTTTGTTGCGGATTCCGCAGAATTGCCTGTTTTTGGAGCGATTTTGAGCAAGGCAGTGTTTTAGCTATTTGTCCGTGAAATCCATAACAGCCGAAGAGATCAAAAAAAATATCAGTGTTGCGGATTCCGCGACAAATCTAATTTTTCCTGTTGCGGAATCCGCTAAAAAATTCACAAAATGCAGTTTGGCCTCGTAAGTTACTGATCATATTATGATATTATAATCGATTATGATCCATGGGCGCTCGGTGCGGGTATAATCTTGTGAAAAATTACTATTTTTTATTAAGATCAAAACAATTTCGAATAGCCAGAATCGACGTTGAACGAAGTTAATTGGTTGATTATATCTGATGTCTTTTCCGATATCGACGAAAATTTTTTTTTAATCATTTGCTCAGTTGAACAATTGTCAAAGAGGCACTTCAATGACACTCTTTTTGCCTTGTCTGGTTGCACAGTATTACTAGAAGATCCTCAACCCTTCTTATAGTGTTGGAGGAGTTAATTGACTGTCTATTCAAACCCTACAGGGATAAAAAATAGGCAACTGATAGATTAGTTCCTTTAGCCATTCATGATAAATTATCTACTTTGTCAGAATTGGTTTCACGAGGGCATCTGTTACGGAGTCTACTTTGGCTTGAAGCCAATTGTCCTCATTCTACTCCTTTGAGCTCTATTCATTACCTTAAAATTGTGTGGAAATCAGTACCAGAAACTATAAATTATAACTGATGATGAATTTGGCATTTGCGTTTTAAAACCTTCAGGTAAAATTCAAAAAGAGAAAAGTGTCTGATTTTTAAAAAAAAACCAAAAACATTGTTTAGATTACGTTAAATGATGTCACATTTTATGTAAAGCTCAACTTATTATCCAAAACGGTAACTTCTCAAATAGCTTAGTTACCAAACTGCATAAAATTGAAAATACTCCCAGTTGGCATACAATTCACGCTTTAAGCAAAATACGAACTCTTCTTTCGACCAGTGAATATTTCTCTCTTTTTTTAATTAGGGTTGAGGTGAGCTTCGCATAACATGCGATACAACACAAACATTGGAAAATATAGAAATCTCCAACAAAAACTAATTCTACCAAAAATTTCGAAAGTCTCGGTAAATTTTCATTTCAGGCAAACATGCCACGCGAAAATTGAGCCAACATTACTTAGCAAAAACAAAGCCGAAAACCTTTGAGCTCCAGTTTATTCAAAAATCACTGTAAAAAGCCCTTTCCCTGAAACTACAATTAACGCTATAAAAAATGCCAAGTTGGAACAGGCTGCAAACTGTTGAGGATTAAAAAAGCATGAAAGAAAAGTAAGTAGGATTTGCAAGAAAATGTGCTAGCACGAAAAGGTAATCGCATTTAAGAAAAGTGAAAACATATCAATTATAATGGATTTTCGTAGTCTAAATATAATCGATTCTCATTATACGTTCAGACAACAAAATTGGACTAAAAATGGAAATCCATTTTTTCTCGCCAAAAACAAAATTCATTATAAATTATATGGGATCCATTATAATAGATTTTATAAGAAGTAGGAAGTCCTTAAAATGGATTTTTTCCACTTTATTTTTTTTTCGATAGTCGTGCAAAATTTTGCAAGAATTTCTGCATTTCTCAAGTGAGTTATGCGGAAACTTTGCAAAGCGATTGTACGACCTAATCCATTTTTAAACCTAAACTCAAACTGCAAGAAGATTCCGTTAAGCTACCCCCCCCCCTAACGTTTGCCCTTTTGCTCCCCTTCAAAGCAGCTAACGTTTGCCTCTTTGCTCCCCTCCCAATCCCCCACTGAACCACCCTACCTGAACACTTCCCCATCTGAACAACCCCCCACACCTGAAATGGTCAAACGCTAGGGGGTAATGGAAGGGGGATTAGTCCACGTCCCCCCACCCCCCAAAGAAACTCTAATAGTTTAACACAAAATTGTTGAAAGGAGCAAAATTCAGTTTTTGAGTAACAAAAAAAAGTAACAAAAATATCAAATTTAGGCAGAAAAAAATAAATTGAACAACAAGTAACCAATTTAACCAACTTTAGTTTAAAACGTAGAAAATATTTTAACTGCGTTGAAATTCGCATCTCACTAAAGTGGAAAAAAAATCGATTATGATTTAGTTTCATCGTCAGTGTCCATAAAAAACTCGATTATAATGGATAAAAAAAAAGATTTTGTTGCTCAAAAACCAATAATATAATCCAATTTCAATTGACTATAATCGAATTGACTTCACTTTTGTGAACACTGACAATGAAACTCAATTACAATCGTTCATTAAATATAATTGTCAATTAAATTATAAATGAAACTCAATTATAATCGTTCATTAAATATAATTGTCAATTAAATTATAAATGAAATTCAATTATAATTTTTACTCATGGAACTCCAATGCTGTTATAGTTCCAAATTACCGAAGGGCGGTTTTAAGGGGAAGCGGAGGGGTGAAGCTCGCGCCCCTCTGGGATTCGATCCCTCACCGACCCAAAAGGTACCCTCTTTGAACTATTTTCAGATATCCATTTTTGGTTGACGGTCCTTAAATTTTTTCTAAAGGCTCCTTTGGCGCAATCATATACTTCCTTTAAAGGGGGAGCGTGCGCCGAAAAAAACGCGATTAGTGGTCAAAATTATCAAAAAGGGCCTAAGAACGCTTTTTTAGCCTGTTTTTTTTTCGACAAAAATTGACAAAATTTTGAACATTTTTTGAAAAACCCCCCCTCGAGAAAATCCTAGATCCACCCATGGGATTACAAGACACTTGCGAGAGATCTGAACACAAACTGACAACAATCTGGGTTCTGGGGGAGAACAAATAACATAATTAATTGTTTTCTAGAGCTTGAAGTATTAAAATGACTGATATACAGATCCAGTGGGTTCTGGATGAAGCATCTAATAAGTCTTCTTTCTAAAACTAATTAAGTCTGAATCAAAGCGACATCTGAGATTAATTAGTCTTTGCCTGAATCAGACCCGTTTTCGGATCAAAGCATTTTGTTTTCAACTCCAACTTTTGAATAATGAATAGTCGTTTGCTGACAGAAACTTTTTACCTGCGAAACCAAAATTTACCGGTATAACCGGAGTTTTTTCTTTGCCATTTGAAAAATTATTTGAATGCTGTTTTTGATCATTAGTTTATTTGTCTACTTACTGAAACCTTTCGTTTTTAGAAAACTTGGATGGGTATGACTGCGTTGAACTATGTTTTTACAGAGATTACCGAGGAAATCAGAAGTGACATCTGTAATTATGTTCCGCTCAGCATAAGGCTAGAGCGTAGAACTTATCATTTTTGTGATAACTAAAGATGATTTTTTTTTACCTGTTTACCTGTAACAGTTGCCCGGGTTGACGTCCATACTAGGAATATGCTTAAATCATACAGTTTCATACAGGGGCGGATTTAGGGGGGGGGGGCGGGGGGGGGGCGGACGCCCCCTCCCTCAGGGATTCGACCCCCTGCCGACCCAAAGGGTCCCCCCTTTGATACTTTTTCAGAAATCCAGTTTTGGCCGACCGACCCTAAAATTTTTCTAAAGGCGCCTTCGGCGCCAATATATACTAACTTTGAGGGGGAGCGCGCGCCAAAAAAACGCGATTTTTTTTGTCAAAATTTTTCAAAAATTGCCCAAAAACGGCTTTTTTGACTGTTTTTTCAAAAATTTGCCTGCGGCGCACAAAATTTTGCCAAAGTAGGGGCAAAACAGTGCTTTGGGAGAGCTCGAAAAATCAATTTGGTCGACCTAAAAAAAAAAAAAAGGTCGTCAAAATTTTGGAAAATTTTTTGAAAATCCGCCCCCCCCTCGAGAAAATCCTAGATCCGCCCCTGGTTTCATATATGAAGTCTATGGACAAAATGCTCATCATACAAAGTTCATACAAAAATTAAAAAGTGTTTTAAAAAATTTTATTGAACATTTTCGGTCTATTTGTCTCTTTTGAAGCTTTCTGGTCATTAAGAAAAGGAGTTAAAATTTTCGATAAAAAATGCTGATCATAAAATTTTCATCTATGAAAATTATAGGATAATCATTTTGTCATAGAAAAAAAAAACAATTTTTTATAATCACCAAAAAGCGGCGTGTCTGGTTAAATAGGTTTGAATAACTAAAAATAAAATATACAATTTTTTTTCTAATAGTTCTGAAAAAAGGCAACTTTAAAAAAATCAATGTTTGCAATTTAATCATGTTTAAAAAAGAGAAAGCAAAATTATAAAACATTTTTAGTTATTATTCCAAAACAGTCTTTATTAGAAACGCACCCCTTGTACTGTTTTGGGATATCTATTTTTGAAGACGGACACTGAAATTTTTCTATAGCCGCCTTCGGCAACAATATACACTAATTTTGAGGGAGAAGCGCACGCCGAAAAAAAAACGCAATTTTTTGGCCAAAGTTTTCCAGAAAGTGCCTAAAAATGCCTTTTTTGGCCTGCTTTCTCAAAAACTTGCCTGCGGCGCAGAAAATTTTGGTCAAAATGGGATATTTATTTTGATTTGGAAGAGCTCAAAGAATTATTTTGGTCGATCTAATAAAAGATCGACAAATTTTGCATTAAAGATGTTCACCATGACATTGTGACAGCACTTGACTTTTCATTTTTAAAAAACCTTAAAATGTATCATCACTACTTGTTAGTTCAGAGAGACACACTGCATCTCCTTGAAGAGCGAGCATAAACGTATTGTCAAGTTCCAGCAAACATATCATTTCTGAGCCTTCTGTTTTTGACTTGGTCCTTCTCAGTTTTTTTGTGTTATTGAATGGTGATGCTATTGGTATGAGCCCGTCCTTATAATGAAAGAAATCGGAAATTTTACTTTTTGGTGAAATGTAAAGCCAGCCCATGATGTGATTTCCGTATAAAAAACATAATCCTCCTCAGTCTGTTATATCAATTATTTGAATTTGAATTGCCTCTTTTTCGAAACGAGGTAACATGAAAAATTTTAATTGTTTTCTTACCAGTGATTAGTCCAAATGCAATCAAAATAATTTTAGTGAGGAAACACAAAATTAAATTTGTTCAACCAACAAAATTTTTCATAAAAAAATCTCGAATAAAATTGAATTGACGAAAAGATGAAAGTTTCTTTTTTAAAATTCTAGAAAATTTCAAGAAATTAGCAAAAATTAAATTTTTTTAGTATACAGATACAGTACATGTTATATTTTCAATTCTTCACTTTAACAATTAAATGAAGGAAGCTGCATTTAACTTGCATTTTTTATACTGCCTAGAGTTTTTGCTTTGGAGTGATGTTTAAACAAGTAATTTTGCTTCGCTTGTTTAACCAATAGATTCTTTTAGAAAAAACACACTGGCACCGAGCGCCCATAGATCTTAATCAATTTTTTCTTGAAATCCGAGGCAAAAACAAACCATTACAAACCAACACAGGTATAATATTCATACCATCAAATCAATGATAATGCCATTGTAATCCATTATTTATGACACTGAACCCGATTATTTCTACTAAGATGGTCGATTACAATCGATTGCTTTTGAATAAAAATCCATTATACTCCACTATAATTGATTATAACCATTTTTTTAAAAACTAAATTCGACTGCTTTTGCATAAACTTCGAAAATTTTGCTGGAATCCTGCAAAATGTATGTCATTTTTTTTACTAAATGCCATGTCGTCGCAATGTCACCTTCTCAAGTTTTTTTTACCTCAGCCCAACTAAAAAAGGGGTAAACTGGCGGGCGTCAATCATTACCCCCTTCGACAAAGTCGACCAATACATAATAACCCCAGGTTCAACCATAAGGGGGGGGGGTAAACTGCTAAGCTGGTAGGGATTAAATAGAGGGAAAAAAATAAACTGGGTTGTGGGGGTATATAGAACTAAGGGGGTAAAGATGGGGGTGGAGGCTCAAATAATCCCCCTCTCCCGCTAACACCGTTCAAACATCACCCCTCCCCCTTCATCTGCAAAGTGAAGTGTTGAGCTGAGATGAATTGAAAAAGTTGAGACTACAACACGTTGATGGGAAATGTATTATTTTATGAAACGTGATACGTAGCAACTGCACTAAACAACAAATCAGATAACTATAAAAAAATTGTAAACTTCATGAATAACCTTTAAAAAATCCATTATAATCGATTATAATTGATTATTATAGTTTATGTTTGCGTACAAAATTTCAAGAATATAATCCATTTGTAATCCAATAATGGATTTATTGACATAGATAATATTAGGATTATAATCCAATTTTAATGAATTATAATCGATTGTTTTGTAATTTTAGAGATACTGACCAGATTATGACAATATAAATGAGTATGATCCATGAGCGCTGGCGCTTGGTGCGGGCATACATTAACGCTGAAAGTTGTTTAAAATAACGAGTTCGTTTTACTTTCGGACTTAAAAACAAATTCGGACTTAAGGATTCAGAAAAAAATTCATTGAAAAGTTGAAAAAAAAATTTCCATTAAAAAAAAGAAGCTTGATTTCAATTTAATGTCGCAGTTTGCCTTTAGACGCAGAACGAGAGAAATTGACAGAGTTTTTCTTTAGTTTAACGTGGCAACGACTCAATTTGAGTGAAATTGAAAGACATGACTACTAGTAGTTTTCAGTTTGCTTTCATAGCGTATTGCTTTTGGATTTCACCAGTATGGGCCTTTGGGTTTCAACTTTGTTCGATCATATTCGATTTACTGCCGTTGCGATTCACTACTGTTATTTCACTGCTTTAATTTTCTTTCAACGATGAAAGATAAACAAGACTGTTCGTATCAGGATGAGGCCCTGAATGTTCCGACTGCCTTTTCAGGTCTATGAAGCAGTAAAAACACGATAAACCAAAAAAAAATAAAACGGTGTATTTTTAAAATGTAAAATAGTAAAAAGTAAAAAATAAAAATTAAAAATGAGAAAAAAAAATTTGAAATTTTTTGGCGAAAATCATCCTCCTACACGCCATATAAAGTACAAAGTGATAAATTCGCTCCTAGTAACAAATCAATTATGGCAATTAAGCTTCCTTCAACCAATTTGAAACGATTTCTAAGACGAAATAAATATCCGCTTACGCGTTAATAGCGCGGAACATACCTCGCGTTAATTGTCCCAAATTGCCCAAAATGGCAATCTTTAAGCCCCAAAACTTTATCAAAAACGATCACAGGTGAAAAATTTTTTCAAATTGAAACTGAGAACAACAATATTTTTCGAATAATTAAAAAAAATCTGTCAAGAAAGGCTAGTTAAAAAGTCGAATTGTTTCTGAAGAAAATAAACCATCCCGAGCACAAATATTCCGTTTCTTTTTTTACGAAAGTCCGAACAATAAAAACAAAAAAAGAGCAAAGAGAGCTTCCTTGTTGCGGAATACGCTTACAATTTACAAAATACACAGTTTGGCCTCTTATTGAAAAGTCTAAGTGTTTCTGAAGAAAAAACCAGCCCGAGCAAAAATGTTCCGTAATTTTTGTTACAAAAGTCGCAAGAACATAAAGATTACAAATGAGCAGGCGCGACTGGAACCTGATCTAAACTACAGTTTATGATTGGATAAATTAGATATTTTACCACTGTAAAGTATTTAATATTAACCAATCATGATCCATCTAACTAACAACCCACTTATTTGTAAGTGCTGAAATTACTTGTAATTTCAGCACCAGAGAGATTTGAATTTAACTTAGAATTTAGTTGCCTCTCCTAAGGAACTTCAGCAGCCGTAATAAACCAGTATACCCTAGATCTATTGAGCCTACCAGAGACTAGTTAAACAACCTGAGACTAGATAGTATAAGAGTTAGATTAGGATCGGTATTAGACTAAGAAGTTGCACGAATCTATCCGGCCGAAAATAAGATAGCGTGACGAGCAGACGGTGTACCCTATCCGAAATTACTCTATGAGTTAACCACATCGTTCCTAACTCATCTGGTGCGACCATAAGTCTCGAACAAGACCTTAATAGCTTAGAATTAACCAAAAATAGATTAGAATTTAGACAAAACATTTTTAAAATGTTATACGACGATAATTTAATCGAAATGTCTCTACGACTCAATAGATCAGAGCCAATATTCCGAACGATAACAGAACTACCCGGAATTGCAAGAAGACCTCGAACCAGAGACGATATACGACAAAGTAGAAACTTACCAAATAGTTATATGATAGTACGGCAAAAGCCAACACAAACTTTTATATTTAGAATTTTATTAGCAATGAATTTAGATTTTCATTTGCAAACACAAAATCTTGAAATCTTCATAATCATTTCAGGCGCTAAACAAAATTATTAATATACAATAACGATTGATAAAAAGATCTCAGATCGTTTTCCTAAAATTCTGCAGTATTATATAAAACATGTTTGGAAAATATTTATTGAAAATCAAAATAAAAATTAGTAGCATGACAATAAACTGTTAGTAATCATAAAATCATCAGTTGTCCCAGCTTCATCACCTAAAACATAACAGCAATCATAAGCTCACTAATATCATTAAAACACTTAATCTTTTCTTAAATAAATTTACACCATTTTAAACTTAAATTCACTTAATTTTAAAATCAGATCATCAAGGCTTATCCTTGGATCTTAAATCATTTTCTATTTAATTAAATTTAAACTTGATCATCAAGGCCTATCCTTGGATCAAAAAGAACAATTTTGTTCTCCCCCACCCGCTTAGCTAGTGTCTAACGACCTCAAACGTCGATTCACTATCCAACCCTTTCAAAAAACCCAAGACTAATAGAAACTTTTGAACAAAACTAATCATTCAAATTAGGATAAACAGTGAAGAACTTCGGTTATTCATCCTTCACTTGAACCCTCCTCTTACCAGACCCAGGATAAATCGTAGACTTAGTAAGTTTAAAATAGTATCTAACGAACTACTCGCGTTCTAATTATACCTGAACCTTCTGGATCGATTTACTATTCTCCAACCCTTGAACACAATCATTACCCCTAAGTAAGATTAAGTAAGTTAACACCTTAGCTTATATTAGCCACGAGAAAGTAAAAAATCATTCTTCGGAATCGATATACTTTTCTCTCCAACCCTGAACAATAGACCCAGGTTAAGCTAACCAAAAAATCGTAAGGACTAACAATTTAAGAAAATAGAAATCATCTAACAACTTTTTGCATCCGTCATCCTAAACCTTATGTCATTTAAAAATCTAGGAAACAAACAAACAATCGTTTTACACAACTGTGAAATAGATAACAAAAAATACGACCTTGTAATCACACCACACACACAAACAGTTGGATATATCAGAACAAAACGACAAACACTAAAAACGAAAATAATAACTAAACAAAGACAAATAACACGAAAAAGATTTTCCAAAAATAGAAACGCATTTTCAGAATCAGAAGCCAGCAATTTAGACGAACTTTATAAATTAAAAGAATCTATAGATAAAAATTGCCCTATTCACGATCAATTATATTTTTCCGACTCAGAAACAACTTCAAATTCATCAAAAAGAGGAAAAAGACGAATAAAAAAGCAATATAAACACAAACCAGTACACTGGAACCAACCAATTAGACACATCGATAATTACCTATTAACATTCATTAAACGAAAAAATGAGCCAAACACACACTCCAAGTGAAGATAGTCCAGATGATGACGATATCTTCCCCTTCCTCGTAGATGCACCCAATGATAGAGGACAGCATATACTTTGCAACAATTTACTACTAAATTTATTTGAACCCGTAATCAGCCCATGTAAAGCAGAGTTCCCAGATGTAAAAATCGAAAGACAAATTATTGATCACTATCTGAAAGATATATGTAATTTGACACAACAATACGGAATCTACACCATAGAATTCAGCTCACCAAACCCGAATCACCGCAAATATGTAATTCAAACAGACGACCTTGATTTAGAATTTTCAAAAGTATTCTCAGAATACATAAAAAGCATGCAATATCATAACTCACAAAGAGCAAACTCCATATTCACTAATGAAATTTTTGCCATAATATATAGTTATATCTCAATATTAGAAAACGAAATTCCAATCCCAAGTGTCTCACCGACAGAGACATCTAAACATATAAGGGTACGACATGAAATCACACTATTTTCAACTTTTCTACATAAAATTAAAGAAAATTTCACTAAAGATGATGTTTCACAACATACAAAACATGACTTACAAAAAATCTTGGCATGGTTTATAATAGATTATTTCACACATAACATAGATTTAATTTCACAAGCAAGAAAAAATTTCAGACCTCAAAATTCTAACGATGATACCGCCATCACAGAACAGTCAGACTACGTTTGGGACCCCGAATGGTCTCATTATGCATTTATAAATATCCCACAATCAATTGCAAGTCAAGCAATAAGTACAATATCTTATACAAGAGATTATGTAAGAGTAGTACCATTAACCATTGATGCAACACCATTAAACTACAATACATTTTTACCCGAAATGCGAAATAACAGTTTAAATTCGACCGTCATACACAATGAAAACCTTAATGGAACTAGGAACCTCACTCAACAAGATATTCAAACACCATCACACTTCATAAATGAAGAAATTGTACAAACAACAACAACTACACAACAAAGTATTTCACCAATACGTCCAAATTTAACAACACCAAGAAATACAAACACTTCACTAGCACAGGTAACCTTACAATCAACCGTTAAACCTTCGGTTGCTCCAAAATATTCACAAATGGATTATCAAACATATAGACCCATGACAATACCGTCAAAAACACGCAGAACGTTCACAAGAAACACTTTTGCGGAACACAATTATAATTAAGCACATTCATCAAAAACAAACTATTCCCCACGAAAAATTAATAATAATCAGATAAGATCTCGATATTGGGATAACCCAATGGCAACAACCAATTCAGTAAATTTTCAAACTAATTCACATCCTCCACAGGATCGTAGTGAAAATTACCCATTCTTTCAACAGAATAAAAATAAAAAGCAAGCATCTCATCAAACGGATTATTTATCCTCTGATGATGATTATTTTTAACCAGATATATTTGCACCATACACTCAAGAATATCGTGGACAAGGAGTGCAAAAACCCTATACATATCATAGAATTTTTTCTCCACACCCAACAGATACACAAAATCAACAACCAATGCAAATGCAAAACCCAATTAATACACAATCTTTTCAGCCAATTCAGCCACAAAACCCAATGATTACACACTCGTATCAACCAACACAAATGCAAAATGAAATACCACTTCCATATTACCTTCAACAACACGAAATAACAAAAAATCAACTTTCGAATTTTTCACAAATGCCAAAAGCAGCAGAATCATTACAAATGACAATGAATCCATACCTTATGGGTGGATCATCAATAACATCAAACAAACCATTAATGGTATTCACAGGAACAGACCCTGAATATTCTGTAGAAGATTATTTAAATGCAGTAACAGCAAATTTAATTTTAAATATAGGACCTGAACCAATTAATACGCCACTACATCAAAATTGGATACATCGACGCACAGCGTTGATACAGACAACCTTAGACGGCGCAGCCCAAAAATGGTTTTCAGTATTGCCTATAGAAACAAAATCAAACTGGAAAAGATTTACACAAGAATTTTCAAAAATGTTTGACTCCGAAAGAAACAAACAACAACAAAGAGTTTTATGTAATGAAATTCGCAGATTACCAAATGAAACCATCAAACAATTAGCAGTACGTATCGAAACACTAGTTCGAAAAGCATATTCATTTAATACACACGACTATAAAAACACAAAAAAGACAGAAATCTTAATGATGACCTTAACACCTCAATTAAGGAAAATAACAATAAAAAAGAGAGCATCCCATCCCTCCTCAATTCGAGAGCCCGATTTAGATTTTCGAAAACTAGTAGACAAACTAGAGCAAGCGGAAATCACAATGAAACTTGAAGAAACAGAAAATCTGAAATTACAATATGTTAACCGAATTGAAACAAATACCACAAATATCAATAATATACAGGAATCAGATACAGACCTCGTTGAAAAAATCACTGAAATACTCAATATTTACGAAAAACATCCAAACTTCAAAGGCAAACCATCTTTCAAAAAATGGTGTAATTATTGCCGACGATACGGACATAGTATTTATGAATACAAAAACAACAGGACAATCAAAACAAACCTCAAAAATATAAAGAACCAAATAAATCATTCTATCAATACATGAAAAAAGATCAAAATCTACCGAACAAAAATGTATACAGCAACAACAGTTCAGGAAAACCACTTCCGAACAATACCAATTACACGAGAACTCAATCACCATATAACTCAAGTTATAGAGGAAGATCACCAGAACGAAGAAATACACAAAATTCGTCACAAAATCATTATAATAGACCAAATAGTCGAAATAACTACTCCAGATCAAATTCGAATACAACACGATTTGTTTCTAGATCTAATTCCCAATCAAGGAATAATTATTATCCACACAATCAATCACGAAACTCATCATACAATAGAAATAGAAACTACTCCAATAATCGAAATAGAAGTTATTCAAACAACCGAAACCAGAATTACCCGAACAATCGATCAAGGAATAACTCATATAATAGATCAAACTATAACAGACCAAACAATAATTATCGAAACAGATCACAAAATAATTCACAAAATCGACATTCAAGTTATAATAACCGTTATAGAAATTATTCCCAATCACCACACAGAAGTAGTACACCTAAACATCAAAGAAATATTAATCAAGTACAATCAAACCCAGAAACAACATCAGACCCCCCAGGTATTGATGACACAGGAAATAACGAACTACAACTAAATCAAATAAACTGTGAATCATCAGATTCAGAAAGTGATACAGAAAACACTATCTCCATCAATATGATAGCAGTCGAAAATGACTACGAACCTATTATATATGAACAACCTTTTTCATCACATATATATGAAAATCAATTAGAACTCCTTCACAATTATTACATTGAACCCATCAATTCCACACAAACGGCACAAGAAACTAACGAAATCAACACTACAAATCAATCCAATGAAAATGCCAAAACAAAATGCTTGAATACAAATCACATCTATCAAAATATACAAAAAGAACAACCCAAAGAAAAAATTTGGACGATACCATTTCTTTTAGAAAGTCCAAGAAACAAAGAATTTCAACCACCAGATCTTGAAATTGATTTTTTAATTGATTCAGGAGCAGAATCAAACATAATAAACATTCCCGCATGGAATGAGATAAAATCATTACACCCAAAACTAACGCCCCTTGAAACCTCCAGTAAACTAGCAACAGCACAAGGATCAACATTGGTAAACTATGGAAAAATTCAATTATTTCTTCTCCCCACAAGAACAATAGAGCAAAATAAAAATTTAAATAAACCATTTAAACAAATATTCCATATCACTGATATTAAACACAATATTATTGGAATACCATTTATCTCTAAATATATACCAACAATCAACATTTTGAATAGTAAAATACTAATCAAAGATAAATACACAAAAACAAAAGACACATCCCTAACATTTTTTCAAAGATTAAATAAACCTCCACCATTCTTTTCAAAATTTTATCCGATATATAATCAACAAAGAAAACACCTGAAACCACTATCAGGAAACATATATAATTTTTCAATAAAACAAGTTCACCAATATGATAAAAAACAAAATAAACAACAACTCGATATGTCAGATTTTGAATTCAAACCTATCCATAAGTTTTTCAAAATCACAATCTCATCCATAAAATATTTGAATAACTCGAATTCAGATATTATTTCTCTACATGTATACAACAATACACCCTATCAAGTAACATTACCTTTAGGACTTTTAGGCTATTGCGAAACCAACGCTACGATATCACCAATACACGAAAAAGCATACCGCGTAAATAATATACTCCAATTATTAGATATTTGTCAATCCACAATTCTTAATGAAGAATTATCCATAAATAATATAATAAGTAATGAAAAAAGAAATACAGATTATTTCACAAGAACCCCATATTTCAAACCTACATTTAACATAAATAACTATACAGAGAATCAACAGAAATTTTTTGAACAATGTTTAACTTCCAACATTCACAAATAACACAAGACGAATTTGATAAATTAGCCAAACAGCCAATAAAATATTCATCAGTCTATGCAACATCCAAATTTGATGTTGGGAAAATCAGCTCATCACTACATCTCCCATTAAAACCTGACGCAGTTTTCAAAAAACAAAGAGCAAGTAAAGTACCAATTCACTTACATGATAAAGTAAACAGATTACTCGATATTTTAGAACAATACAAAATTATATCACCGGTAAACAAAGAAGAACAACCAAAAGGTAACACATTTATCAACCCTATTATCATCCTAGCAAAAGGAGAATCATTAAAAATAGTTCTAGACGCTAGATATCTTAATTCACTAATAGACGAATCAAAATGCAATTGGCCTATTGAACCAATACAAGTTATTTTAACAAAAATAAACGGAAAATACTTTACAACCGCAGATATGAATAGTGCATATAATCAAATATAACTAGCGCGACGCTTAACACAATTTGTTATTGGAAATCAGCAATATGAATTCAACCGCCTATTCTATGGAATATCCATAGGACCAGCAGCATTTTCAGCTTTTATGAGCAAAATTTTTCGACCACTAATACTCAAGAAAAACGCAATCACCTATTTAGACGATGTTTTTATGCAATCACAGACAAAAGAAGAAATATTCAAAGTTTTAGAACACTATCACAAAATACTTCAGAACAAAAATTTGAAGGCCGCCCCCGATAAATCACACTTCTTTTTAACACGAGTTAAATTCTTAGGACACAATATAGAAAGAAAAACAATCACTCCATTAAAATCACGCATTGATGCTATTCAAAAGCTCCAACCACCAACAAACAAAAAGAAAATCCAAGAATTCCTTGGAATGTTAAATTTTTTAAGCAAATATGTCTATAAAATGCAATTATACCTAAGACCATTCTATAATATACTTAGACAACAAAATAATTTGGAATGGAATACAGAACATCAAGCACGATTTGAAGAAATTAAAAAACTCTTAACTGAACAAATTTCGAATACAATTCCAGATCCAAATCAACCATTCTATGCAATGTGCGATGCTTCGAATTTTGGCATCGGCGCAGCATTATTACAATCACACAATGGTACAAACAAAATGAATCTTATATCAGCAAATTCTCGATGATTCACTCAAGCAGAGCTACGACTCTCAACTCTAATGAGAGAATGTACAGCCATAATATATACACTTACAGAATATGAATTCCTGATACTTGGATCAAAACATCCAACAGTTCTATTCACAGATCACAAACCAATCATTTTTCTCTTTACACAAAAATCTAATCCAAATCACCGAGTTTATAGATTTCAACTAATTCTAATGAAATTCCCAAACTTACATATAGTTTGGACAGCAGGAAAGAATCTTGCATTACCAGACACTTTAAGTCGAAATACACCACCTGAATTACTTACACGTAAAACTACAGTAGAAATACCCAAAAATATAAAATTCTACCTTGCAGAAAACGAAACATCACCCCGACTAGAATGCAAATATGCAGAAAAAACTGACGTTGAACAATCAAAGATAAACAATCTAAAACACTTCCCACTTTATTTAGATTGCCAAAATAACCACTACGAAGTTAATCTACTTGGAACATCAACTTTCAAACCAATTCCATATTCACAATGGATAAAAAATAACACCCAACAAAAAAGAGTAAAACAACACCCACATAAAAAAGACCTTTTTCCATTAATTGAAAAAGAAAATCTAACTGATAAAATAAATTTATCAGGACCACAAACAAACGATTCAAAATACACAATAAATCAAGTTTTTGACCTCCATGACCCACTTGATACAATTCCTTTATCTAAATTAGAAATTGAAAACATTTTTCTCCCCCCAACGAATAAAGTTACAATTAATACTTTGAAACAATATCAAAATCTTGACCCAGTAATTAGACAACTAAAATCATGGCACAAATATAAAACTAAACCCGTCAAGGCAGATACAACTATTTTAGGAAATAAAACACTCCTCCGATATTTTCGAAAATTCAATAATACAACAATTAACGAAAACACAGACCTTCTAGAATACCAATTAAATGAATCTACAGTTCCCTGTCTGCCGTTTAGTATGATTCTTATAGCTTTTAATATCTCACATACACAAAACATTAAAGGACACTCTGGATCAGAGAAAACATATTCAAATTTCATACAAAACTTTTATTTTCCAAATGCACCAATTTGGATAAAAGTACTATGCAATGATTGTATAGTATGTCAGCTAAATAAACCTTACCCAAATCAAAAACAAATAGCACAAAAACAAGATTTTAAAGGACAAAGTTTGTACTTTAACCACCGTATTTCATTTGATACAAAAGGACCAATTTCACCCTCATCCGAAGGAAACTCCTACATTATGGTAATTGTTGACGCGTTTACACATTATGTAGCACTTAAACCCGTACCACATTGTAACGCTTATTACGCTTACACAACACTCTATGAACACTGGATAGCCAAATTCGGACTACCAGAAATTTTAGTTACAAACAACGGTACAGAATTCATAAATAATGAAATCATCACACTATGTCATTTATATAACATCAAACACAAACCACGTACATCTCACGCACCTTGGACAAACGGCTTAGTCGAAGGTATGAACCGTTCACTACAAGAATATCTTAGATGTATCATCAATGGAAATGATACAAGATACACCGAATGGTCAGCAGATGTAAAACTATTTCCCTTAGCATATAATTCACAAATCACGACAACTCTAGGAATGTCACCATATGAAATGGTTTTTAATCAAAAGCCACGCAAACCAATTATGTTTACAGCAAACTCTCATAAAAATGCACAAAGTTATTGTCAACCGAATAAAGATTCAATTTGTTATAACTTACTTTTACTTACACACGATGAAGATCATTTTCATCACCCACAAGTTCATAAATTAGCCTCCGGTACACACACCGAATGGATTTTAAACAGAGATAAAAAACACAATGAAATTTACCAAAAAGTAACAAAAAAGTTGTTACAAAGGCAAAAAATTAATGAACAAATAAATTCACGCCTTACACCAGCCTCCGATTTAAAAATTGGAACATTTGTTTTAATACCCAATTTTAACACTCACAAAGGAATTTCTAAAAAATTACAACCCCTTCGTAAAGGACCATACCAAATAATTGCCAAACCCACTGATGTCACATATAAAATTACCGACTCAGACAAAAAAGAAATTGTTCAACACCGAAACAACCTATTACCTTATTACCCAAAAGAATACGCACTACGCGAACTAACTCAATTATATTCTTTCACAGGTTTAAAAGTTATTCAAAATAACCCACATACGGAGAATAAAACAAAGGAACAACATGACATTCATCTCGAAAATCAAAATAAAAAATCAACCACAACAAAAAACAATACAAAAAAGCTAGATCAAAATATACCTCAAAAAAGAAAGAAAAAATAGAAAATTAACAGAAAAAATAATACCCCAAGAACAAATCGACAAATCAGAACATAGAGAGTCATCACGAGTTAGAAATCAACCACGTAAAAACTATAAAACATTCATCCCACAATCTAAAATATTAAAGAAAGTCGAATTTCAAAAACAGCTTTATTTTTATATTTAACAATTTTTGCACCTCTGAAATATTTTGAACTTTCATTTTTCAAAATAACATGCTGACAAACAAGCAACGATTCTAGTTCAAAATTAGTCAATAGGATTCATCCAATCCGTCACCTTCTCTAACTCTAACACAAACCAACTGGACGAACGATATTAAACTCCAGGCATATCTATAACTATAACTTTGCGACCTCCAGGTCAAAAATAAGCAAACCACTCCAACTTGACAACTAAAATAAATATCACCATAATATCATAACCCTCCCTTATCTAATAACCCAAAGATCAACAATATTTACCCAACTCCGATCTCAAATACCCCCCAAACAAATATGTTAAATTAGCCTAAAGCAAAAGAACGACCATTTTAATTAGCCTAAAGTATAAAAATCTCAAAAATACCCCAGATCATTTGACAAATAAAAATAAAGACAAAGAAGACCTCCCGATCACCATAAAATTTGCCCCCAACAATTTTTCACAAAGCTCAACCCACTTGTCAAAAAACCAATAAATAATTCAACCACACTTGAAAATTGCCTCAAACAACAAAAAATATTCGATCGAGAAGCCATTTCTTAAATGCTCTTCTCTCGACCAGTCAACATAATTCTTAACATTCTCATACACTTTTTAACGATATTTAAGATTTTAATCATATTTCTTTTTGATACCTTTGAATCTTTTGTAATAATCTTAATCAATTTTTGCAATATTTTTTAAATTTTCTATTCCATATTTGAACTATACATCCAGCTTTCGAAAGCTATTGACTATATCCACAGGTACGATTCACAAAACTTATCTAAATGATACGAACCATTTTTAGTAGGACAGATATTTTTTTACTATTTGTAATTTTTATAACATTTCTATCATCCCTCATTTTGACAATATGCAAATGTATAAAGAAAGCAATCATCACATTCGCCCTAGCAACAATCCTCCTAATTCTTTTTCTAGAAGAATAATATAATAAAAATAAATTTTTCCACTAAAATAATAAATAAAAAACCATCAAAAATTGCTAACCAACAATCACTCAGTCAGTCTTCACCGACATCATCCCAAGATAACCCAACACCATCTTCAACTACCCAAAACCCCCAAACATCCACACGAATTTCTTTTCAAGATAACCCATATACCTTTGAAGAACGACACGCTCGCTTATCTGAACCACTAGAACCAGTTCAACGACAAGCACCTCTAAACGAACCAACATATAACTTATACCCAACACTACCACAAGAATTAAGTAGAATACGAAATCCTAGTCAAAACCAAAATACAGTCGAAATAAATAGACAAATTATACATCCTCGACGAAACAGAAATTTTCAAACTCCCCGAATTCCTTTTGATATACCCCAATCCCCATCACAAAGTACTCCAGAAAACCCCATCGGTATATTACCAGAAACCCCTACGCTTCTTTCACAACGTAGCACCTCAAGCCTACCCTCAGATTACTTAGGTTCAACACCAACATCTGAACAAATACGTGAAAATCCCTTTAACCCTACAAACCAAATATCACGACTACCATATTGGACAACACATTCATTCACACAAGGTGAACCAAATTTAATCAATGATCCAATAGATATTTCTACGGATACAACAACATCCTCATCACTACCAGAAACATTATCACTACCATGAACACCATCAATCAGTCAGATTTCACCAACGCCTTTTAACTTCAATTTCCCAAATAACCTCGACGCTAGATACCGAGAACAATCATCAACAAATATTCCTTTAAGACTAGACTGGAATACATTCACAGCACCTCCACCATTATTTGGACAACACCCAGAAAGTAACCGACTCCACAACTGGGCACTAAATAGACTACAACATAGTAAGACATTCACGAAGACATTCGTGATCATAACATCCAAATACTCCAACAAAATAGTCTACAATTAAAATTTGAAATCACGGTTAAATAAACAAGATTACTCAACATCCCTATCCATTAAACCCACCAAATATAACAGCTCAATCCCTACCACCACCGTTTATAACCACTGAAGTAATATATAAATACGACAGATATACCAAAAAGACAATTGGTTACATCACATTTTATAACCCATACTCAGGATTATCATACAAATGTATATTCTAAAGTTATTAATTTTTCTCCATCTCCTTTTTCCAGTAATCTCAAATCAAAACATAAACCCTTCTCCCCGCACAGGACCCCAAGATTTATTAGTAACACATTACGATTGTGAAGAAAACGAACAAAAAACACTACACAAGTATGCAATAAATCAAGTATCACAATGCGAAACAGAACCCCAAGCCATAGAAACAACAAATGTAATAGCGACACTCTATTCAAAAGCCCGAGCAACTACAGTTATAGGATATAAATTCACAGCAACATTTTCTGAAAAGAAAGTACATTGTTCACAAGTCTCAAACGAAAATAAAAACCGATTTGACCATGAATCATTCTATCAGAGTAATATAGAACGACTTTTACATCTCAATCCCGAAGATTGTAAAAACGAGTTACTCCGACTAAACATCACAAAAAAAACACAGATAGAAAGTTAGTAAATTTATAAACGAACCCTATCACCCTATAAACGAAGGAACATCATATATACCAGTTGATTTTCAAAAAAGTAAAAATCAACCTGGTGGACATCTAAAACCCCATGACACTAGAAGCACACGTTTACAAGAACTATCACTAATGAATAGTACATATTTCGGTAATATCCACTATGATATTCACCTAGATATGAAATTAGACTACACAATTAGCCGAATTTTTCAAGAAATGTCACTCTCTGAATTAGAGACACTTCACCAACTATGCGAATTAGAAAGGACACAAATCCTACAATCACTTGCACTAGCAGTATTAAAAATACCCTACGCAGGATATTTACTATCAGGAAATAGATCAAATTTTTAGACTACGAAGGAAACATTTTATGGTTTTATACATGTACCAAAAAATTATCACCACTATATGTTTTTGAAGATAAACGATGCTATAAAAGAATCCCAATCTTTTATAAGAATAAAGTACATTTCGTTGACACACTTTCAAGACGAACCTATTTTTGGGATACCGCAGTCCCATGTGGATCAGAAAAAAGCCACAATGTAGTTCAACTGAACCCTGATGAAGATAAATATTACCTTTTTACCCCATATCCCACATTAATGCAATTACTCAAAAAATTTTCACCTGAAAGCATTAGAGCTATTGCTCGAAACCCAAATATTGACCTACAGTCAATTGGAATATACTCAAAATCCGATATACAACATCACATTAGAACACAACAATTCCAAGAATTATTAACACAAATGGACAATATACAAAGACAATCAATTGACTAAAACTTACGCAAACTTGCCGAAACCGCAGGATTTGCAGATATTTATACACAAGATTATAGCGGATATTTTAAAGACATTAAAGACTATATATATCTAAACGGTGAAAAATATAGACCACAAGATATTTCACCTATAAATATTTTTAGCTTTGTTACACTAAAAAATGAAATTCTCGATTTTCTAGGATGACCCTACTACATCTTAGAAAAATTGACTATTTTATACGCAATGTTTAACTTTATAGGATTTCTTTTTTCGCTTTTAAAAGGAATCTATAATACATGCGCTATACACACACAAGTAAATAGACAAGCAAGTGTAGCACGCATACTATTTGCAGGATTTTTTGGAATTTTTTCATCATCAATAAACAAAATTCTTTTAGACGCACAAATAAAAGAATACAACACAAAAATAGCAACAAGACAGAACACATACGACGAAGAACATAACAATGTAGACATAACGCCTACAGCACCACAGTTACCACCCCTACCACATAACCATCCACTATCACTAGTCCCACGAAATTTTCGAAATTTAGCAATAACACATAATCCAAATTTTAGACCAACCATATCACAAAGTCCCATTCAACATATAATGACACACCATCCACTAGATGAAAATACATATGAACAAATTATAGAACAACCCCATACCACCGCTTTTCAGTCTCAAAATAATAATTTTTTTAGCCCACGATGAGCCGACAACTTGGATCCCTACACCGCTCAAATTCCCACCCGACCAACCTCAACACTCCAATTACAATAATTCCACTTTTTGCTTTCCCGCCACCCGATTTCCCAACCAATAATGTAACATCAGGCATGAATTCAGACACTAACTCACATATCTCAGTTTTATACTCCATTTCACAACTCAATAATCCAAATATTGAAACCCCTGATGAATTTGCAGACTCTGAACCATCTCCATCCAATAATTTTCAAACCAACTCCTCAGTTTTTTCAAAACCCCCTTTTCAACCAATCCCGTCAAATAACCCACTCCCATCCATTTCTACACCCTCTTATGCTTCACAAGTCACCCCAACCTACTCTTCATTTCATTCAGACCGATCATCCAATTCTCCAAATACTCCGCAAATCTCCCAGGAACTAGATAATTTTATCACCCTACAACAACAACCCTTCCACCTTGAAAACCCCACTATAAATCAGATTTCATCCACAATAGAATCATCAAACCCACCTACCCCTACACCCTCTTCAGCTTATACCGCATCATTAGCACCATCATCCACATCCACCGAATCATCAAATAGCACTAATAGAGCTTATCGCACTTTCAAAAGAAAATTCCCGAACCATCCATTTCCAACAAAACCAGGAACAGCCCGTGAATATATTAATCATCCAAATCACACTAACACGAAAGATTTTTTAGCAATCACCCTACCTTCATTTCCACAATATACTTTGAACACTCCTAACAACATTAACGACACACGTAATTTTGTAGATGAATAAGTTTTAATGCCTACACTTCATTGGACATCATATTATCATTTTACTAACCCCCTTTGCCTACCTTTATCTAATACTCACATCGATATAGAAAGAAATAAAGATATGCTATATCGACTCACCACACCACTAACACATAGACAATTTACTTATATAGGATATAAAAAGTCACTAAAAACATACACTGCACCCCGAGCTAACGAATACACGCTAGAATATTACAATCACAACATCATCCGAGCTAACCAAGACCAATTTCTAGATGATGACCGTTTCGCTAACCACAAATCACAGAAAAATTTTTCATCAAAACACCATATGTATTTACACTCAATATATTTGATCGCAAATTCGATCACATCATTTCTGAAGCACTAACCGACACACAATCTTACGAAATTTTTAAAGAAAAATTTCAATTTTTTTCACTAACCTTTCATTTCCTTGCACCACACGAACGAGATTTGCACTGCTCACACGATATTATGTTACGAACTAAACAAACGCACACATATACATATTATCGCTTCATACAAAATCACTTTGATCTACACACTCCATCAAGACAACCACACCACCGTTTTCAATTTATTAACTCTAAATACACTTCACCATTTTTTCTTAACTTCACATATTGCGTCAAAGATACTAACCTTCACGATATTCTTCGCAATTATGATCCCATAACCCAAATGTATATTTTTTGTCCCATCACAAAGACCTTCAACGCAGAAGAATCCAGACCCTTCCTTATCCCACATGAATTTGTTCAACCTATAGAAATCCCAATATTAGAATTCATCCACAACACTAAATACAATCACAAATTATATAATCTCATCCAAAACACACCTTATGATTTTGCAGTTGGCACTGAAGAACTAAAAAACATTAAAGCACTTCAATTGCTTTGGCCACTGCTTCAAACTAAAAACATCATTCGCATACTAGCAAAACTACTAACTAACTCCGACATAATACACGACATCTTCCCCCACGGTTTTTTCCCCGACGACTAACAGGTAAGTATATTTTATGCATATTCTTAACTAATAAATTCAAATTAAAAAACTAACCATTCTTTATCCATGTCTCATTTTGATTTTTAGTCTTCATCTCACGATCATCTGCAAAATACACAAAAGAAAAATAAAAAATAGAAAACTTCTTCAAATTGTTCAAAACTCTAATAATCTTTTGCACCAGCTAAATTAAATAGAGTTCATACAAATGTAGTAAATTAATTTATAAATTATTTCCCTAAAAGCAGTAATTCTAATAATGATGAAAATTTGTAACTTAATTTTTCCCCAAAACTAGCAGTAAAATTGAAATTCTATAAATTGATAAGACGAAAATGCAGTACTAACCTTTTGATATTTCCATTCACTCGCACAAGAATTCTATCCATACTCGCACAGCTCGCCCACGAAGAATTGTTTAAATAATGAATTTCAGTTTCAAGCTTTCACACTCAACAACTCTAACACACGAAAACAAGTTTCAAACTTTCCTTTAACCCGGTTGGAAAGGAATTATATACTAAACAAAACTAACCAACGCAGCTTACTAAACACCACAACACATAGAATAACAGCATGACTAAGAAAAGGAAACCAACGGTACCCAAACCGGATTAACCCAGTTTAAAACTGGATAATTTATTCTTTTGAAGACTATTATAAATTCTAAGAAAGAAATAATAAAACACAAAAAAGTCGAAAGACAAACCCATACCAAAAACAATTTGATTTTTGAAAAAAGCACACAACCAACGAAACATAAGAAAAACCACTATAAACCCAACATAAAAAGTTATCACGTAACAGGACCTCTCACAGAAACCGCACGAAATCATACTCCCACTCCTGGCCTAACCCACCAGAGAGGACGTCCTGAGCATGCTCTATAGCCGGCCTAACCCACCGCGCTACATCCACGCTTTGTGACCACACTTCTATTTTTAATAAGAGGTATTCAAGGGTGAGTAACTCTTCAAAATAACCGAACTAAAACAAAAAGCTTTTGTGAAAACACCTAACCAAAATCATAATTAAAACACCAAACTAATAAAAATTTTATAAAATGTAAATTATACCTTGCAGTATATAGATCAGCATATAACACCAAAGACGAACATCCAAAGACAAAATGACCCCACTACACTCGAAGAAGTATGGCCAACCACAATCAATATGCCGCCCACAATCACAACTCAAAGGATTTAGAGTACGACTTGACTTCGCAGAAAAGGACTTCATTGAACTAGAACAATGACCACCTCGATGTTCAAGTATACGTACAGATCCGAGTAACCAGGCATCCCCTCCACGCACAATCTCCACACCATTCCCAGACAAGGTCAACCCAAAAGAAGTTCTCTACATGGAACAGAAAAACCTGTCATAGCCAACCATTCTGAAATCAGATTTGAGTTTGTTGCGAAAATCCAGTCGTTGTCATGAGAAGACACAGCGATTGAACCTGGAACTTCTCTAACAAGAGAACCCAGAAGAATTATGATGTTCGCCAAATACCAACGTCCATCATCCATCCTTTGAATTGCAGAAAGACTATTCTAAAAAACTCTGTAAAACCCGGATGGGTGGAACCTGATCTAAACTACATTTTATGATTGGATAAATTAGATATTTTACCACTGTAAAGTATTTAATATTAACCAATCATGATCCATCTAACTAGCAACCCACTTATTTGTAAGTGCTGAAATTACTTGTAATTTCAGCACCAGAGAGATTTGAATTTAACTTAGAATTTAGTTGCCTCTCCTAAGGAACTTCAGCAGCCGCAATAAACCAGTATACCCTAGATCTATTGAGCCTAGCAGAGACTAGTTAAACAACCTGAGACTAGATAGTATAAGAGTAAGATTAGGATCGGTATTAGACTAAGAAGTTGCACGAATCTATCCGGCCGAAAATAAGATAGCGTGACGAGCAGACGGTGTACCCTATCCGAAATTACTCTATGAGTTAACCACATCGGTCCTAACTCACGACATCAAGAACCCTATGATTTTTTTTGAATGAATGAAACACCGGCCAATGTTTAAACTGACAAAAATGTTACATCAAAGTTTTTTACCTGTTAGCTCGCTTGAGCTAAGAAATCAAAAGAACCACATTATTAAAAAGTTTTGTCCGGTTTTTTTTTATCTTTCCTGGTGCACTTTTGTTTCACTTAGGTTTGGTCACGAATACATCCCGAAATTTTTAAGATAACTATTTTAAAAAAATTTGTTTTTCTGGTTTTTGAGAAAATGCTGGTCATACAATTTCCATCTATGAAAAATCACCAATCATAGGTCTTTCATGCAATTTTCTGTACTTATGGAATTAGCATTTTTGACTATCATTTTTCCATATATGAAATTTGTTTGATTGTCAACACGGGATATTTTGCGCTATCAATGTGTTAGCGGAGATTTATTCCGCTATACAAATTGTTCCAAATTGGTCGAAAGAAGCTTATTTGCCATAATTGATTTGTTAGTAGGGGAGAAATGTTTTTTTTTTCTGCAGATGAGGCGAAAGCCAATATCACTAACAGGTTATAGAACAGTTTTTCTCGTAAATTCACACTGTTTTTTCTGTTTTTGAGCTTGTACCAAAAACAAAAGAGCTCTCTACTGAGTTACAATTCAGAGGCCAACTAAAAACTCTAGGTCAGAGGTTTCTAATTATTCATCTTCAATTGAGCGCATTGGGAGCTTCCGATTGTGATTTGTGTGTGCAGATGACTTCATAGTGGAGTGTTGGTTTGAGGACAAGAACTGTTCAGACTGGTTCGAGCCCTTCCCCACCCTCTCCTTCGGCACCTGTCTCAACCTCACCCAGCCACCCCCCTCCCGCAGCGAGGAGGAGTATCACCCGGTGGGGAAACTGCAGATGGGCTACCATGTCACCTTCTTCCGAAACCCCCTCAGAGCCAGTGGGATTGTGGAGCCGGTGGGGGGCGTGTGGGTGACAGTGTCTGACCAGAACTACCTCATGGTTCCCGAGGTCCACTCCTGGACCATCCCCTGGGGCCAGGGCATGGAACTGAGTCTGCAGAGGCGCGAATACTTCAGGCAAGTCCAACACGCCACCCCCTTCTATCTCTCTCTCTCTCTCTCTCTCTCTCCCTCTTCCAAACAGACATTTTTAACCACACCATCCGCTCCCAGACTCTTTCGGCCATGATATGAAACATCAAGTTCACATTGAGAACCGTTCATTGACTACAAGTAGCGCAGTTGAAGCATTCCATTGGACACTTTTTTGGAACAAGGAACATCACTCAGCTATTTGATTGAAGCAAGTGGCACACTATACAATCTATCAGGAGAACGGTGTTGCTCTGTCGTCAAAAGCAACCCGCATGCATTATTTCCTCCCAATTAAGACAGAGTTAGTTGGTTGACCGAGTCCCTTCCTGCCACATCTTTATCCACATTATACTCAGTCGAACAAAGACAGCCGACACAATTATGTGGTTGCTACTCCAGCACTAGTCCCTGTATTGCAAAACTGGCCTGTTGGCCATTTGCTCTTTAAAGCACAGACCAATTTGAGGAAGCACTGGTGTAGTTTAAGTGAGCCACAAGTATTTGAGTGTGTTTGTTGATTGCAGAGTGAAAAACTGCACGAGCGAGAGAAGTGAGTCGGAGGACCTGTGCAGCTTCATGTGTTTGGACGAGGTGTTCCTGGACAACTGCCAGTGCACATTCTCCCCCTACGGCAAACACACTCACAGGTGCTCGGCCAAGGAGTCCGAGAAGTGCATTCCCAAGGTCGCCCAAAACTTCGACAACTTCATCAACTGCAAGCGGGGCTGCAAAACACCCTGCGACTGGAAAGGGTACACGGGTCAAAGGTCAAATATGAACTTCCCCTCTGACTCCTTTACACCCTACCTACTCATGGACATTCTGGACAACAAAGCTGACTCTGCCACTGCCAGATCCCTGCGTCTTTACCTGGAGTGGTGGAAACAGTTCACAGCTGGATCCAACATCACCTACGAACTCTCCACTTTCATGATGCTGCAAAACATCCGACGCAACTTTGCATACATTCACATATACATGGGCAAAAACAAAGAGGTTTGTCTGCATGGAAGTTCAAACTTTTGAAGAAACTTAGTTCGCTCAATCTTTGCTATCTTTGAAAATTATTCGAGAATATTTAAGATCTTTGCGAGTTTCCAAGATGACGGTTCTGGGAACTGTCGGAATATTTATTAATGCTTATTGGGTGTTTTTTTTCAAACCAATTTTGACTTGTTATATAACCGTTTTCGACGGATGACGCAACTTTTTATTTTTGGCATTTTTTCTGCAGGTTTTAAAGTCTAAGTTCAATCTTATATTTCCACTAGTGAACATTTTTGCAAAGATATGAGAGCTGAAAGTTTCCAATGTGCCCGAGTTGGAATACTTAACGCGTGATGTAATTACGAGGCCAAGCTGTGCAGTTTGTGAATTTTAGCTTCCGCAACAGGGAAAAATTAGATTTGTCGCAGAATCCGCGACACTGCTACTTTTCGTTGATCTTCTTTGTTGTTCTGGGTTCCACGAACAAATAGTTAAACCAATGTACCGCTTAAAATTGCTCCGAAACTAGGCAAGTTTGTAGAATCCGCAACGGTATTTGCGGAATCCGGAACAGTTTGCAGAATTCACAAACAAATAATATATATATCTTCTGAAATACTGACAGCTCGTTCCATTCATTTTTTCCTTTCTACAGCGCAGCGCACTAAAAGCTCAAATGCTGACAACACGTTTAGTTCAGTTCAAATCTCAAATGCGTATCACAAATACTGACAATACGAGACATTAATATCAACAAGACTGCTCGTATCAGGGTGAAGCCCTGAATTTTCCGACTGCCTTTTAAGGTTTATGGAGCAGCAGTAATAACATAAAAAATTAAATGAAATAAAATGAAATTAATTTTTTTTTTCTAAAACTTGAAGTTTTTAATGAAAATCATCCCCCCACACGCCATATAAAGTACAAAAAGATAGATTTCGTTCCTTGTAACAAATCAATTATGGCAAATTAGCTATTTCAACCAATTTGGAACGATTTATAAGACCGATTAATCTCCTTTTACGCGTGAATAGCGCGAATTATATCGCGCGTTAATTGTCCCAAATTGGTCAAAATGGCCAAAATGGCAATCTTTAAACCCTCATAACTTTACGAAAAATGATCACAGGTGAAATATTGTTTCAAATTTAAGTTCAGGACAACAATGGCTTTCGAATGATTAAAAAAATTCCGTCAAAAATGGCTAGTTAAAAAGTCGAACTTTGTCTGAAGAAAAAAAAACCCACCCCGAGCACAAATATTCCGTTACTTTTGTATCGAAAGTCGGAACAACAAGACTGCTCGTATCAGGGCGAAGCCCGGAAAGTTCCGACTGCCTTTTACTGTTTAAGGAGCAGTAATAACATAAACCACATAAAAAATTAAAAGAAATAAAATGAATGAAAAACTTTTTTTCTAAAATTTTAAAATTTTTCGATAAAACTCATCCCCCCACTCGCAATATAAAGTACAAAACAATAGACTTCGCTCCTTGTAACAAATCAATTATGGCAAATACGCTTCTTTCAACCAATTTGGAACGATTTCTAAGACGGATTAAACCTCGCTTACGCGTTAATAGCGAGAAATTTATCGCGCGTTAATTGTCCCAAGTTGGCCAAAATGGCAATCTTTAAACCCTCATAACTTTATGATCACAGGTAAAAAATCTTTTCAAATTTAAGCTTAAGACAACAATAGCTTTTGTATGATATAAAAAAACTCCATCAAAAATGGCTAGCTAAAGAGTCGAAATTGATCTGAAGAAAAAAAAACCCACCCCGAGCACAAATATTCCGTTACTTTTGTATCGAAAGTCGGAACGATTAAAATTAATTTTTTTTCTTGGTTTTTCGTAATGTGTTGGCGTTTGAAAGTAGCCACTTTGGCTTCCCGGCTTGACCTCCATACATGAAAAAAGCCTTTTTTATAGTTCCATTCTAAAAACCTGCTGATCAAACAAATTCATATATTGAATGTATGGAAAAAAGCTCCTATAAATTTCGTTTATGAGATTTGTATCAAAAATTTTTTTCCAAAGTAGCAATTCTGGGACAAAGTTTTTCTTTTTAGTTGGGCTAGATTTTTTTAAAGTAAATATTCGCTCTCCACGTAAAAAACATTCAGGTTTTTAGTTGTAGTTCTGGGTTATAATCAGCACGAACATTCTTGACAAGTCTTCGCTGTTAACTTGTGTGATTCGTGGCACTTAGTTATAGGTTGTGTTGTGAAAAAGAAAACCTTTGGAAATCAAAGCGACATTTATTTTCCATATGGTTAAAAAAATTGATCCTTTCTTTTGAGGCAAGATTTTTACAGTTGAGGCGAACTTTTTATAATTTTACAAAATGATTATCACATCAGGTGGCCTATTTTATGAGGAAAAAACCGATTACAGGAAAACTAAATTAAAACAATTAAAATCATTTTCCCAGAAACTTTGCAAAAGTTTCAAATGGAACAAAAAACTCAGGCCATTGAAACATAAAAGCAGAAATGAAATTTTAAAAACAATGTCAGATCAAAAAAGAATGAAAAAAAAAAAACTAAACACTTGAACGATACCTATTTTTTGAATAAATGTAAAGCCAGACAAAAAACAAAAAATTTAATCAAGCTTTGAATGAACTAATCAGCAAGATTGGCTGTTCTGCGAAGCTTCATTTTCTTCTAACTTTGATATAGATTATGTGCAAAAAACATTCAGCCAAAAAGAACGTGTGAAACTTCTTATTGGTTGAAAATTTTCGATTAATCGTTCCCTCTATCATGAGAGTAGCCGCTTTTACATCATTATGTACTTTGCAGTGTCAAGCTACATCACTTTGTGTTCGTAGATCACCTTCAAGGAATAAATATATATTTTTTTCCATTTTTTTTTTCAATTTTTTTGTTGCAAAATTTTTCAAAGTTTTTTTTGAAAATTTCCATCAATCTATTTTTAGGACGAACAACCAAACAAAAAAAAGAACATGCAATTTTATGAAAAAAAAATACGTAAGTTCACATGTTTGTCCCATGTTATTAAAACCTCGGGAGAAATTGCGAACCACAAGCGATTCACATGTCCAAACATGTAAAATCACATGTTTTTTACGGAATTTTTTTGATAGTCGCGCCGTCTCCATCTCGGTCTGGAAAGTTTGGAAATGGCTAAGTTTGGTCGCGCCTGTCACGCCGTTTCCTGAGCCGCAGGGCCGCGCCGTATCCGCCTCGGTCGCGAAAGTCGCGCCTGAGTTTTTCCGTCGCGAAAGTCTGAAAATGGCAACTCTTGGTCGCGAGAGTCTGAACATACCAAACATGAGTCGCGATATTCTGGTCACGCAACCTCCGCTTCGGTCGCAAAAGTCTGGAAATTCCAGGTTTTGGTCGCCAAAGTCTGTACATGTCTAATTTTAATTTTGGTCTGGAAAGTCTTGACATGCCAAAATTTTGTCGCGAAAGTCTGGACATGAGTCTGGGACCTCGACCCGGGCATCAATTGCAGGCAGTCAAAAACATCAAACTTGAGACTTTACATCAAAAACCTAAATCCCCTGGTAATAATTTTGTACTTTCAACATGTGAAAACAAAACATGTGATTTCGCCATGTGTTTTCACACATGTTGTTTGACACCTGTGATTCTACGTTTTGTTTCATGTACTTTCACATGTTTAAAATTTTACTTGTGACAAAAAACGCCCCAATTTACATGTGAATTTTGGCAACGCCCCATGTTTCGTCTTCTCAATCAAAGCTACATACGTCAGCGGATGATCCACTTGTAGAGGTCCAGGGCACAGCAATCACCGATCCTGCGAATGAGGCCACTGATCATGCCAAGAGTGACTCAACCCGGACTTCAGGACGCTCAACGAAACCGACGAGGTTTTTCGACGACCCTCTTCGCCATTCTATTAAGAGCGTCACGGAATCTTTGCCTATCGAATCTTCACAACAACTACCAGCCCCAGAGCAGACCCATACTACACCATTTGTCCCACTTGTTCGAAAAGGAGTCCAGCTGCCTTTCCCGAGGACGAAAGAACAAACTACACCGTTCAAAAGAATCAGAATTGAGGAGCCTGAGAATAACTCTTAAACTCAAAACTTGTTTGAAACTTGCGTAAAACTTCATACGATTTTGCCTTTCTGTTCGTCTGGGCCGATTCTCAGCAAGTGCAAAGGTGCTTTCCCATTCCATTCAGTACACGTCAAAACTTTATACTTTGATAATTTTTCTTCAAGAGGGGGAAATGTCATGAGGCGACCTTCGGTACCTCACTCTATTCTATTTACTTATATATAACTTATATAATTATGTCTTATCATCTATTCGCCATAGTGCTGTAATTTGACTCAAGGTCAAATCTCACCAGCATAATCGTCTGTCACTTGAGAATGTGAAACCGTCAGTTGCGAAACCCTGAGGTGTGAAATCTAGTGAAGAAACTTGATACTCTCCATTATTTCTGGAAACGTTAAATCTATACACCTGGCAATCTATATGGTTTACTAATTGAAAACTTGTTAATTGAATTTCTTTTACAACCCTACCAATCAGTATAAAATTCCATCGCCCGATTCAAAATTTTAAAAAAAATCTGTTTCTTTTCTAATTCTTTGCCTGTTTTCATTCTTTGCAGTTGTAAGAATCATTGTAAGAAGCCTTCCTTTTATTCAAAGTGTTCTTATTTTGTTTTGTTGTGTTTATCTAATTTATGGTTAAAGAAACTAATTTCAAACATCTGCGACTAATCTGTATGATGCACTTTCAATGCATCATCGGGGAAACTGACGAAACACCCTTCACAATGTATCTAATTTCGACGCTTGTATCATATAACTCAACCTGAAGTTCACCTGACTGAATCAACTTTCAAATTTGCACTTCTAAATGTGCATTTTCAGTTGCACCGCTCTTTAAAAAGATTGCTCGTATAAAGGCGACGCCTTGAATGTTCAGACTGCCTTTTCAGGTCTATGGAGCAGTAAATACATGAAAAAATTAAAAGTAATAAGAAAATATATTTTTGTTTCTTATTTGAGATTTGTTGTAAAAATCATCCCACACCGCACCATATAAAATTCAAAGTGACAAATTTCGCTCCTAGTAACCAATCCATTATGGCTGTCATGAGGCGACTTTCGGTACCTCACTCTATTCTATTTACTTATGTATATCTTAGATAATTATGTCTTATTATCTATTCACCATAGTGCACTAATTTGATTCAAGGACAAATCTCGTCTGTCACTTGAGAATGTGAAACCGTCAGTTGCGAAAGCCTGAGGTTGGAAATCTAGTAGAGAAACTTGATACTCTCTATTCATTCTGGAAACGTTAAATCTATACACCTGGCAATCTATATGGTTTACTAATGAAAACTTGTAAATGAATTTCTTTTACAACCCTACCAATCAGTATAAAATTCCTTCGCCCGATTCAAAATTTTAAAAAACCTCTGTTTCTTTTCTAATTCTTTGCCTGTTTTCATTCTTTGCAGTTGTAAGAATCATTGTAATAAGCCTTCCTTTTATTCAAAGTGTTCTTATTTTGTTTTGTTGTGTTTATCTAATTTATGGTTAAAGAAACTAATTTCAAACATCTGCGACTAATCTGTATGATGCACTTTCAATGCATCATCGGGGAAACTGACGAAACACCCTTCAGAATGTATCTAATTTCGACGCTTGTATCATATAACTCAACCTGAAGTTCACCTGACTGAATCAACTTTCAAATTTGCACTTCTAAATGTGCATTTTCAGTTGCACCGCTCTTTAAAAAGATTGCTCGTATAAAGGCGACGCCTTGAATGTTCAGACTGCCTTTTCAGGTCTATGGAGCAGTAAATACATGAAAAAATTAAAAGTAATAAGAAAATATATTTTTGTTTCTTATTTGAGATTTGTTGTAAAAATCATCCCACACCGCACCATATAAAATTCAAAGTGACAAATTTCGCTCCTAGTAACCAATCCATTATGGCTGTCATGAGGCGACTTTTGGTACCTCACTCTATTCTATTTACTTATGTATATCTTAGATAATTATTTCTTATTATCTATTCACCATAGTGCACTAATTTGATTCAAGGACAAATCTCGTCTGTCACTTGAGAATGTGAAACCGTCAGTTGCGAAAGCCTGAGGTTGGAAATCTAGTAGAGAAACTTGATACTCTCTATTCATTCTGGAAACGTTAAATCTATACACCTGGCAATCTATATGGTTTACTAATGAAAACTTGTAAATGAATTTCTTTTACAACCCTACCAATCAGTATAAAATTCCTTCGCCCGATTCAAAATTTTAAAAAACCTCTGTTTCTTTTCTAATTCTTTGCCTGTTTTCATTCTTTGCAGTTGTAAGAATCATTGTAATAAGCCTTCCTTTTATTCAAAGTGTTCTTATTTTGTTTTGTTGTGTTTATCTAATTTATGGTTAAAGAAACTAATTTCAAACATCTGAGGCTAATCTGTATGATGCACTTTCAATGCATCATCGGGGAAACTGACGAAACACCCTTCAGAATGTATCTAATTTCGACGCTTGTTTCATATAACTCAACCTGAAGTTCACCTGACTGAATCAACTTTCAAATTTGCACTTACAAATGTGCATTTTCAGTTGCACCGCTCTTTAAAAAAGACTGCTCGTATAAAGGCGACGCCTTGATTGTTCAGACTGCCTTTTCAGGTCTAAGGAGCAGTTAATACATGAAAAAATTAAAAGTAATAAGAAAATATATTTTTGTTTCTTATTTGAGATTTGTTATAAAAATCATCCCACACCGCACCATATAAAATTCAAAGTGACAAATTTCGCTCCTAGTAACCAATCCATTATGGCTGTCATGAGGCGACTTTCGGTACCTCACTCTATTCTATTTACTTAAATATATCTTAGATAATTATCTCTTATTATCTATTCACCATAGTGCACTAATTTGATTCAAGGACAAATCTCGTCTGTCACTTGAGAATGTGAAACCGTCAGTTGCGAAAGCCTGAGGTTGGAAATCTAGTAAAGAAACTTGATACTCTCTATTCATTCTGGAAACGTTAAATCTATATACTACATTCTATTCTATCTATTTATTTATTATATTGAATTCAGTATCCGAATTTTATAACCAGTTTTCCCCAACACCAACTGAGGGAAATCTAATGGCGTAACCAGCAGGATACGAACCTGCGCGTGTAAATCACATCTGATTTCCACTCAGAAAGTTGTAGGCTTGCCAGGATTTTTTGACGTTGACCTGCTGGGAGAGCTGACAGGGGAAGATCCATTCCTCGGACCGATGAGGACGTTATTATTAACAAGGACTTGCAATCCTTCAACAAGCTGGGGGCGTGTGGACGAAGGCGGCGGTGGTGAATAATTGTGTCCTGATAGACAACCAATTGGCTATACCCGAACAACTACGGAGTGCCATTCCGACTCGACTTCACCGTTCGCATCCTCGACATGCGGCTATGATGGACGCGTCGGAATGCATATGGTGGCATTCCTCAATCGGCAGATAGTTAACGTCTATGAAAAGTGCCCGGAGTGTACTTTATTTGGTATGAATATCAAAACTTCAACAACTTATAACTCTGCGAAGCCATTACCGCAGTTTTCAGCTCCAAATCAAGAACTACAGCCTGATTTTGCGTGTCCGTTAATAGATGATAAAAACGGAAAAATTTATTTTTTTTAGTCGCAATAGATCGTTTTTCTAAATATCCTTCGGTGATGTTAACTAAGGCAACGAGTGCGAAAAAAATCAAGTTTTTACCTTCGTACATTCGTAATCATGGCATACCGGAAAGTATTAGAACAGATTACGGCTCTGGGTTCAACTCTGACGTTGTTAAAGAGTTTTGCAAAAGCCTACATCCGGGACAGGGACTACAGCCGGGACAGGGCTAAAGTTGTACCGAGAGGAGCTTCGCATAGTCCAGACAGTCCCTTCGATTCAAGCTACTTTTTGGAGTGGGCAACCGCGTCGCTGACAGTCAACCATACAAGGATCTAGAAAACTTTGCTAAGGCAGCCAACAACTGGAGCCAATGGAAACGGAATGTGCCTCCGCAACAGGGACGTGAGCTTCTCCGTGAACTGACCGCTCGAAATGATGATCTTGCAAACTCGCTGAAATCGGGAATCACAAAGGGGACTTTGCGCTTTTACGACAATGCCGGAGATCTATCAGCACTAGCTCTATCGCATTCTCAGCGAATAAATAAGTCGTCCTCAACGAGGCCAAAAAGACTCTCAAAAAAACGTAAATTAGAAAAACTAGTTTTGCGAGATCCTCTTAGAGTCAAAATTTTTCGAAAAGTACTTGATCGGAATTCGGGAAAACCTATATTCAAACTAGCTTAAATCAAGATTACTTGTGTTACGGACCACACTTACTAAACTGACAAAGGAAAAGATAATTGGAGAAATGACTCAAGTCTAAGATATAATTTTAACCACCCTAAGTTTTCAGGTACGCCTGGCACAGTGGGAGAGAGACTGCAAAAACCGATTGCTCCTCGGCCTCATTCTCAGCCATCTACTTCTCCAATTCAGAGGCAAACCAGTGAACCTTCCAAGGGCAAAGTGATCGATCTGACGGCAGAATCTTCAAGTGAGGACTCATTAATCACTGGAACACAGCTCGAGGTAGTGGAGGCACCTGGTTCCGCGCCTCAGAGTTTGGCTCAAGCGGATGTTTCACCACAAACCACGCTTGCCACATCTTGCCACCGCTTACTACCTCAGCTTCAACATCATCGACGGCAATTTTGGCAACGCCCCATGTTTCGTCTTCTCAATCAAAGCTGCATACGTCAGCGGATGATCCACTTGTAGAGGTCCAGGGCATAGCAATCACCGATCCTGCGAATGAGGCCACTGATCATGCCAAGAGTGACTCAACCCGGACTTCAGGACGCTCAACGAAACCGACGAGGTTTTTCGACGACCCTCTTCGCCATTCTATTAAGAGCGTCACGGAATCTTTGCCTATCGAATCTTCACAACAACTACCAGCCCCAGAGCAGACCCATACTACACCATTTGTCCCACTTGTTCAAAAAGGAGTCCAGCTGCCTTTCCCGAGGACGAAAGAACAAACTACACCGTTCAAAAGAATCAGAATTGAGGAGCCTGAGAATAACTCTTAAACTCAAAACTTGTTTGAAACTTGCGTAAAACTTCATACGATTTTGCCTTTCTGTTCGTCTAGGCCGATTCTCAGCAAGTGCAAAGGTGCTTTCCCATTCCATTCAGTACACTTCAAAACTTTATACTTTGATAATTTTTCTTCAAGAGGGGGAAATGTCATGAGGCGACCTTCGGTACCTCACTCTATTCTATTTACTTATATATAACTTATATAATTATGTCTTATCATCTATTCGCCATAGTGCTGTAATTTGACTCAAGGTCAAATCTCACCAGCATAATCGTCTGTCACTTGAGAATGTGAAACCGTCAGTTGCGAAACCCTGAGGTGTGAAATCTAGTGAAGAAACTTGATACTCTCCATTATTTCTGGAAACGTTAAATCTATATACTTTATTCTATTCTATCTATTTATTTATTATATTGAATTCTGTGTTCGAATTTTTATTAACCCGTTTTCCCCTACACCAACTGAGGGAAATCTCAATGGCAAACAAGCTTCGTTCAACTAATTTGGAACGATTTCTAAAACGGATTAACTCTGCGCTTAGGCGTTAATAGCCGTAAATATATCGCGCGTTAATTGTCCCTAAGTCGTCAAAAGGACAATCTTTAAACCCCTATAATTTTACGAAAACTATCACAGGTAAAATATATTTCAAATTTAAGCTCAAGACAACAATATTTTTTGAATGATACAAAAGTTTCAGTCAAAATACGTTAGTTAAAAAGTCGAATTTTGTCTGAAGAAATAAGACCAAACCTCGTACAGACATTCCGTTACTTTCGTTACGAAAAACGGAACAAAAAAAAATTTTTTTTTGAAAGAGTTTTTGTGGAAAATATTCACCCACAGGCCATTTCAAGTACACAGTGTTAGAATTCACTCCTAGTAACCAATCAATTATGGCAATTAAGCGTCCATCAAGCAATTTGGAACCAGTAAACCTCCGCTTAAGAGTTAATGGCGCGAAAAATATCGCGCGATGTTTGTCCTAAGTTTTTCGAAATTGCTATCTTTAAACCCAATAACTTTACAAAAAATGATTACAGGTGAAATAAAAGCTCAGGACAACAACACTTTTCGATTTTTTTTAAATCCAGCGAAAAATGGCTAGTGAAAAAGTTTAGTTAAAAAACTGTCTAAAAAGAGACACCCGGAGCGCAAATGTTTCGTTACTTTCGTTACAAAACTCGGAACAAAAACAAGGCACACATTTTAATTTCACAACTCCAAAAAAGTATGGAAAACCTAGTTTTTTTCTGAACAGTAGTAAAACAAATGTACTTGAGGCGACCAAATTTTCGTCAGCGGAGCATCTAAATTAATTTCAAACGAAATTCGTCATTTCAACTGCAACTGTAATTATTTCTTATTGTTGATATAGGAAAAACATCAAAGTAAAACTCAAAAAACGTTCGAAAAAAATTGCAATTGATCGAAATTTCAGAAAAAAATAGACGTTAAACGCAGCAACACAAATAAAACAAGACTGCGTAGCCTGAATGTTCCCAGTGCTTTTTTTAAAACAAAATTTGAGATCTTTTTAACTATACGCCATCTTAAGAACAAAGTGAGAGAATGCGCTCCTCGTAACAAATCAATCATGGCAAATAAGCTTCCTTAAACCAATTTGGAACGATTTCTAAGACGGATTAATTTTCCGCCTACGCGTCAAAAGCGCAAAATATATCGCGCGATAATAATCCCAAATTGAGCACAATTAGTCTTTAATTTTCCTTACGAAAGTCGGAAAAAAATAATCTTGAAGATGTACCCAAAACTTTTTTAAAAAGTTGCTCTCTCTCTCTCTCTCTCTCTCTCTCTCACACACCACCCGCAGTGACACAAATGGGTAAAAAGAATTATCTATAGAAATTATTCAGATTTCAGATCTGTTGTAAAAATATATAGTAAAACTTTTATTATGTAGTTTTAATAATCGATTGTAATGCATTTTGTTTTGCAAAAATTCTATACTGTTTATCTTCGTTATATAATTATTGCCAAACACTCTAACATAGTTTTTTCTGTATCAAACTCTACGCATAATTTAAACAGATTCTATACGCATTATCTCCAGATTATCTACAGATTATGTAAGCATTATCTACAGAAGATTCACTGATTATAATGAGATTAGTTACAGACTATATATAGAGCGTATACAGATTTTATAAAGACTTTATACATATTATATACAGATTATAAATTGATTTCCTCAACATTCTCGCCAATCATATAGAATGAGTATAATGAAATTAAATTATAATGTAAGCTTCATAGAAGTTTTTTGTAATGATGTTTGATCTGAAAAAAGTATAAATTTTTTTTGTGTGAACAAAATGCAGCAAAAATTAGGTTGCTCTATGTCACTTTTTCTATTTTTTCTCTGATATTTTTTTCACAAAATTGCGCTGATTAGGTTGATCTTTTAAATGGCTTTTTGAAGAAGTTTTGCACAAAACTACTTTTCTTACCGCGGACACCCTTAGATTGCAAACTCTTAGAGAGATCTCTTGAAACCTGTTGTTTGCGGTAACCAAATTTCCTCAAGTGATTTCAGCTCACTATAAAACTGGGGAAATGTTTTCCTATTGCAACTTCTTGTTGAGTTTGTCAAAAAAAATCTTTATTTTAAATTTTGAATGGTCAAAATTGAAATTGTTATGACCCCCTATAGTTTTTTAGGCAGTGTAATCAATTTGCTACAGGTTTTACTACAAAAAGATTATATACTGACTATATGCAGATTATCTACAGATTATATACAGGTTTTACGCAATAGAAAAATCAATTATTTTGCCACTAAAATTCATTTATTTCTGGTGGAAAAAAATGGATGCTATCTGTACAGAATCGATTATCGTTCGAAAAATGGTCGTAGATAATTCGATTTTATACTTACGTTACTCTGTATTTTATCCATTTTTGCCACTGCGGGCAGTTTCATCAGTTAAGTGATAATGAATGCTTAGATAATCAAAACGCTTCGGACATTCACAAAATGCTTAGTGTCTGGCATACTGGACACCAATCAGACTTAATGTCTCTATAAGCGTGCTTCGAGTATCTGGCTATTTTTGAAGCAAGTCTTTTTCAAATGCATGAACGAATACTTTAAAGTCCCTTGCGAAATTGCCATTTGGTTGCAGCTCTGAAATAACTACCCTCGCTAATATTTTATTCAAAACAGCAAAAACTGTGAATGACAAAACAAAAGCACTGGCAAACACAGATTTCCTGACTGCTTTTGAAACAGTTGGCCAATTTTTCTTTGATAAAACAAAATTAACATTTGCAACCCAAACCCTTGTTTTGGAACTTTCACATAACTTTTGAACACTCTTAGATAGGTGGCGACTTTGAGATAATTTTAAAAAGGCATGTATCGAATTTGAGAATTCTAATGCATTATATAATCGTTACATTTTCAGACAATGGTACTGAAATAGTTTTTATTATTGTTCCAACATTCGTAACGAAAGTAACGGAATATTTGCACTCACGCTGGTTTTTTTTCTTCAGACAAATTTTGACTTTTGAACTAGCCATTTTTGACAGAATTTTTTTAAAAATCATTCAAAAACTATTGCTGTTGTTCCGACTTTCAATACGAAATTAACGGAACATTTGTGCTCGGGGTGGGTTTTTTTTTCTTCAGACAAATTTCGACTTTTTAACTAGCCATTTTTGACGGAATTTTTTTCTATATCATTCGAAAGGTATTGTTGTCCTGAGCTCAAATTTGAAAAGATATTTCACCTGTTAACTTTTTTTGGAAAGTTATGGGGGTTTAAAGATTGTCATTTTGGCCAATTTGAGTTAACCCGTCTTAGAAATCGTTCCAAATTAGTTTAACAAAGCTCATTTGCCATAATTGATTTGTTACAAGTAGCGAAATCTATCTTTTTGTACTTTACATGACGTGTGTGGGGATGATTTTTAAAAAAGAAAATTCAAATTAAAAAAAAATTCTTTTTGTTTCATTTTTTAAAATTTTTTAATGTTATCCAGAAACCTTAATAGGCAGTCGGAACATTCAGGGCTTCGCACTGATACGAGCAGTTTTGTTATCAGTTTAAGTTTCAAAAGATATTCCACCTCTGATCTTTTACAGTGAAAATATGGGGTTTAGAGATGCACAATTTGGGACAATTAAAGCGCGATATATTTCGCGCTATTAGCGCGTAAGTGGAGTTTTAATCCGTCTTGGAAATCGTTCCAAATTGCTTAATTGCCCTACTTCATTTGTTACTAGGAGCGAAATCTATCACTTTGTACTTTATATGGCGTGTGAGGGCTTAATTTTCACAAAAAAAAATCTGAAGTTTTCATTTTTTTTCTCATATTTATACGTTTACTTTTTTTTTTCATGTTATTACTGCTCCATAGACCTTAAAAGGCAGTCGGAACACCTGGGCTTCGCCCTCATACCAGCAGTCATGTTACAATATACTGCCAGATAGAGTTTCAGTATAAAACATAAGTTTCACCCTTCTCCTGCAAAAAGTATATAATTTTTTTTTGAAGAGAAAGAACGATCCTGATATTCAAATGGTATCTCCGACTTGTTGTTAAATATCACAATTTTCATCCTTACGGGGCAAAACTGTTCCCTGGAAACACGCACCGTTTAGTGCCTGTAAGATTCTGTAGTTTAGAAACATTTTCAAGCCTATTTCAAGTCTTTAATTTCTCTCTCAGAGTAAATTGAATCCACACAAGTACCTTCTAACTTAATGTTTGTGTTTGCCTCGAAAATTTTTGTTTCGCGGAATTCTTGAACCAGATCCAAGCTATGATTTTATTATTGGTTATAAATTAGATATTTTATCACTATAAATTTTTTAATACTAACCGATCATACTCGATCGAACTAACAACCCACTTATTTGAAAGTGCTGAAATTACTTGAAGTTTCAGCAGCAGAGAGATTTGAATTTAACTTAGAACTTAGTTGCCTCTCCCAGAGACCTACTCATAATAAACCAGTATACTCTAGATCTTTTGAGACTAAATGAGACTAGCAGAAAAAAAAGTAAGATTAAGATCGGTATTAAACTAAGAAGTTGCACGAATCTGTCCGGCCGAAAACAAGATAGTGTGACGAGCAGACGGTGCACCCTATCTGAAATTACTCTATGAGTTGGACCTCAACACACAACTCATCTGGTGCGACCAAAAGGAGAGAACAAAACCTTAAAAAACAAATTAGCTTAGAACTAACAAAATAGATTAGAATTAGAGAAAAACATTTTCAAAAATGTTACATGACAATAATTTAATTGAAATGTCTCTACGACTCAATAGAACAGAGCAAATATTCCGAGCAATACGAGAACTTCCCCCTATTGGATGAAGACCTTGGACAAGAGGCTACATACGACTACGGAGAAGCTTATCATTAAGTTTCATGGTCGTAGAGCAAAAGCCAACGCAAACTTTTATAGTTAAAATTTTATTAGCAATGAATTTAGATTTTCATTTGCAAATATAGAATCCTTGAAGAAAAATCTTCAATGATCATTACAGGCGTTAAACTTATTATTGTAAAGAAACGACTGATAAAAACATCTCTAGTCACACACTGCAGTAAAATTAAAAAAAGATATCTGGAAAAAATATTTATTGAAAACAAAAATAAAAATTACTCATATAAACACAAATTGTTAGTAAATATAAATCATCTCATCATCTCCAGCTTCATCACCTAAACATAACAGCAAACCATAAAGCTACTAACATCATCAAAAACTAAACTTTTCTATCAATTGAACTTAAATTTATTTCTAAAAGGCTTATCCTAATTTTTGCTTTTATTAAAATCCAATTCATTTAAAATTAAAACAGATCATCAAGGCTTCCCTTGGATCTCTATTTATCATTTATCTTATTTAGTTTTATATCATTAAATTTATATCCTGATCATCAAGGCTTATCCTTGGATCAAAGAGAACAATTTTGATCTCCCCACCCAATTAATAACGTGTCTAACAACCTCAAACATCAATTAACCACCTAACCCTTTCTCAGACCCCAAATTTTTCATTCAAACTAGCCATTCTAATTAGGATAAACAGTGAAGAACTTCGGTTATTCATCCTTCACTTGACCCCCTCTTACCTGACCCAGGCTAATACTTAAACTTAGTAAGTTTAAAATAGTATCTAACGAACTACTTGCGTTCTAATTATACCTGAACCTTGTGGATCGATTTACTATTCTCCAACCCTTGAACACAATCACTACCCCTAAGTAAGATTAAGTAGGTTAACACCTTAACTTAGACTAGCCACGAGAAAGTAGCAATCATTCTCCGGAATCGATATATGCTTTTCTCTCCAACCCTGAAAATATAACCCAAGCTAGGCTAAACAAAAAATCGTAAAAACTAACAGTTTAGGATATTAAAAATCACTAATCACAATCATTCATCCTTCATCCAGCAATGATATATTTGCAATAATATATATTTATTTATCTATACTAGAAAAAACTGAAATCCAAAGTACTTCACCAGTTCAAACATCTAGAGACACGACTGTAGGAAATGAAATTGAAGCATTTTCAAAATTTTTAAATGCAATCCGTGAAAAGTTAACAAGCAATGAAGTTTCACAAAATAATGAACACGATTTAAAAAAAATACTAGCATGGTTTATTATTGATTATTTTACACATTATATCATTTTAATTGCACAAGCAAGAAAAACTTTTAGAACCCGAAGTACAAACAACGACACTGTTCTAGCATAGCAATCAGATTATGTCTGGGACCCCGATTGGTCTCACCCACCTTTTTTGAACATACCAATAGATATCTCAAGTCAAGTATTTAACACAATTTCCATCAACAAAGTGTATGTAAAAAAATTCCGTTCACAAAAGATGCAACACATTTAAGCTATAATTCAGTTCTACCAGATTGAATAGGAAATAATAGTTTAAACTCAACTATTATACAACAGGAAAACTTAAATGGAACTAGAAATCTTACCCAACAAGATATTCAAACACCTTCACATTTTGTAATTGAAAAAAAAGTTGAAACAATAGTCACAACAACACAACAAAGTAATTCACAAATACACCCAAACCTCACAACGCCAAGACCTAAAAACCCAACATTACTACAGGTAACATTACAATCCACGATTAAACCTTCCGTCAAAACACTCACTAATGGATTATCAAACATATAGACCAATGACAAAACCATTACAAAAACGAAAAACATTCACTAGAATTAGAAATAATTTTGCAGAACACAATTATAATTACGTCAACCGACCACAAACAACTCAACCCTCCGTACCATCGAGCAAAATCATTTATTTTCATAAAGATCAATTTCCTACAACAATCATCAAATTCAGTAAATTTCCATGATTACCCACAAATGTCACAAGATAAGAGTGAAAATTACCCATTTATTCAACAAAAAAGAAACAGGCAACAAGCACCTTATTATACACCTAATTATTTATCATCATCAGATGATGACTACTATCAACTAGATATTTTTGCATTATATACACAGGAAAACTGTGTACAACAACCTCGACCAAATCTAGCACCTCAAAATAAAAATTCTTACCCACAAAATTCAGCTAGGAACCAAACTTACCAACCATTGCAAACACAAAACCCAACTAGTGCACAATCTTATCAACCAGTACAGATACAAAACCCTGTTAGTACACATTCGTATCAACCAACACAAATGCAAAATGAAATCCCGCTACCATATTATTTACAACAACATGAAATAACAAAAAGTCATTTTACAAATTTTTCACAAATACCAAATGCCACAAAATCATTACAAATGACTATGAATCCATACCTAATGGGTGGATTGTCAATAACATCCAACAAACCCTTGATGGTATTCACAGGCACAGATCCCGAATATGCTGTAGAAGATTATCTAAACACAGTCACAGCAAATTTAAATTTAAATATAGGACCTGCACCAATAAATACACCACTTCATCAAAACTGGATACATGGACGCACAGAGTTAATACAAACCACGCTTGTATGGCGCAGCTCAGAAAGGGTTTTCAGTTTTACCTTAAGATTTAAAATCAGACTGGAAAAGATTCACACAAGAATTTTCAAAAATGTTTGATTCCGAAAGAAACAAACAACATCAAAGAATTTATGTAATGAAATTCGTAGATTACCAAACGAAACTATTTTGAAACAAATAGCAGTAAGAATCAAAACACTAGTTCGTAAAGCGCATTCACTCAAGATTCATGATTATAAAAAAAAAACAAAAATGACAGAAATTTTGATGATGTCTCTAACACCCCAAATAAGAAAATTAGCAATTGAAAAGAGAGCATCACATCCCTCCCCATTTCGGGAACCAGATTTAGATTTTAGAAAACTAGTAGATAAACTAGAGCAAGCTGAAATCACTATGAAACTTGAAGAAACAGAAAATCTCAAACTACAATACGTAAATAGAATCCAAACCAAAACTACACAAATAAAAAACAGTAGTATATGTTGGATGAATTCAGCCCGGATAATGTTTGTCCATTATTTGATAGCCATAGGAACTGTTTCCTAGAAGTTTCATTGTTTCGACTACTACGCCAGATAATGGATTTTCATCGCCGGCTCGCCTACTATCAACAACAGACTGAACAAAACTTTTGAATACTTTACGCGGTGTGTATTGTATAAATCGACAAATTTTTGTACACTGTAGTCCAAGATCCAAGTAAAAGTTGAAAAGTGGTGTGATGAATGTTCCGTTGTTTAACTTGAAGCTCGATATCGACATTTGTTGCGGTTGTTTAAACAAATCGATTTCTTCCGCATATGTCTTCATATATTCACTAATATCGTTTCTGGAAACATCAATATTTTTGAAAATAGGTGGGAAATTGGAAAATTTTGCTTTAAGCTTATCTGGAATACTCAGATCGCATTGATATAGCCGAACAATAATTCATTTCTAATGTTTTGCACTAGTGATTTGGCAGAAAGAGGTTTTTTGACAGGAAAGTGAGTTCTAACGTGATTTTTTACGTCTACATTGTTATTAAATTGATCCCACCAACTACACTCCCACATTTTTTCTATAGATTATCATTTTTCTCGAATGTAATCTTTTCGAAGCTCTTCCATTTCTCTTTTCTTGGTTCCTCGTTTGATATCATCATCATTTAGGCTCGGTCTAGTTTCTTGACAAGGATAAAAATGGAAATAACATCCCTTTGCTTCAAAGACAGTCTCACAATGGTCGCAGTAACCATCAACACTAAAGCAACCAATTTTTTTCTGTTTTCCTGTAGTGTAGAAACTCTCAAATTTACACTCAGGTCTGGTTGCTTGAAAGTATGACATGACCATATTTTCAAGTGTTCGAACTCGATTTTGCCTTGCCTTGAATTTTTGCGTTTCTTAATCGTAGTCCCATCTCGTAAACAATCCTGTGGGCATCTCCTGACACATAGAATAAGGATAGAGTTGACTAGCATCAATCCCAACGATTGATTTACACAAATTGTTTGATTTTCGAATAAAGGTTTCATTTGCTATGCTTTCTTTGTCAGAACAATAAAGGGACCACCGGTCATAACTTGCCGTATTTTTTCGAGCAAGTCACTATCACTCGAAAAGAATGGGTTAAACTTATAGTCGGTCGATTTGTGTAGACAGATATTGGCTAGATTCGGCAGTGTGCAGCCGAGCTTTAACATATCTATCCCTTTGTCATGATAAAATTCAATCATTTTCTGCATAGCATCAAGGGTAGGAACAACATCCTTGTTGTTAAACCACCGTAGAAAATTGCGGAATGTTGTCGTCTTTTCCTGTTCCCAGACAGATTTAAGGTAATTGTAGTTTTCCAATCCCGTAGCTGAATTGGTTTTGATGCCGAGTTTTTTCAAGGCTTCCTCTTCAGTTATCCAAATATTAAGAACCTTCTGAAAATCGTCATACTTTTTATCGAGAGGGCTACTATTCTTCAGTTTGCTGTAGAAGTCATCATACGAGGGTAGTTGTTGTTCATCAAGCTTGTTGCGAGCATCAAACCACTCGTATGGAAAGTATCATTTCATCTCACTGGCTTGTAAGCTTTTAGAAAAGAGTCTAAAGTAGTAGCTCCACCCAAAAACTCCATAATGTCCAGTAGCTGAACATCTCCACATTTAAAGGAAACAAAGTCGTTTGCTTTCTTAATAACTGAAGGTTCAATTTCTTTTTCGTTGATAAGATAGGGAAGCAGGTATGATTTAATGAGGTTTGTATCATACCGACCACTGTTGAATCCAAATACTGACAGGGTATTGGTGTATCTCTCCAGTTGTTGCATCAAATCAATCAATTGATTTTTTTGAATCCTCAGAAAGTGAGTGGATGCGTCTGTTTCTTCCTCATTCTGTTAACAATCGTCTTCGTACTCTCTTGCTTCACTCTTATTGAAACTAACTCGCACATTACGTATGCTGAAAATTGTGTGTAGCCGCTTTTTGATGTTGTTTTCAATTTCCAAAAATTCTAATCGCATTTCGGTTTTTATGTTTTTCCGCTAACAACTCCAAGTTTCCACAGAGGCAATAATGAGGGATTGTGGATCTTTGTCACATAAAAGTATGGGTTTGTTTAGCGAATTGGATGAAATTGACACTGATATGGGTTCATGCTTCCCGATCCAAGTTATTATTTCGGTTGGTTTTAGTTCTTCCGATGGCACGCAAATTGATTCAAAGTCAAAAATAGCGACATTTTTGAATAAGATTTGTTCTATTGTGTACTCAATATTGAACCCATCCAGTTTTTCAAACAACGTCTCTCGTAGAGTATAAACGTTTTTGGGGTAAATGTTTTTGATTCGATCTTTGCATCCTAGGAGATGCTTGTTGAAATTTTGAGATATTTTGAAAAATGAATCGCAAGTTGGGCATCGGAAGTATTTGAAGAAATTGTCAATGTTATTGACGTAAATAATGTGGTTGTTTTATCGTAGAAGTTTCACTGTGTTCTCGTATTTACCGATACTTCTCCGGGCTAATTCTCCCACGAAGTCTCCGTCTTTAATGTCGATATCGTAGATAAAGATGTTTTTTTCTACTACATCTTCAACTACTGGTAGATTATCCATCAAAACTCCGCAAAACTGTTTCGGATCACAACCCAATTTTTCCAGAAAATTGTTAAAAATCTTGGAAGTGGATGTTTCAAGATTATCTGCTCCATATAAATGAACTGCAAGCGCTCGAAACAAACACAAATTGTCATTGTGCGCATACGAAATCAAACAATTAACATGGTTATTCCTCAGAAGTGTTTCAGGAATCACTGAATCTGGACATCCCATGGGTACGTTTTTCAGTAAGGCTGCAAAAATGGTTACATTAGTGATCAGCTTGAATCGCCATTTCGTACTTTGTCTCTCTTGTGTACAAACATGAATGATATCTTGCTTATTGACCTTGTTCTGTATAGTCGTCAAGACTGCTTTTGTAAAAAGCAGTATAGATTTACCAAAAAGTGTGTTATTTTCATGAGCGTAGAAATAACGATATTCACAGGTTTCATTTTACATAAAGCAAATCACAAGGCAATATTGATTTTTGCTGCAAAATCAAGTTTTTCAAAGACTTGATCCAGTGTTTCATTAACTAGATTAGGATATAGTTTTGAAACTTGAAAATTGAAAATTTTGTGGCGTCCATTTTTCATCTCGGTATCTGTCAACAAGTGTTGACAGGCATTCAACTCATCGCGCAGCTGATCACTTTCTTCCTCGTTTTCCAAGAATTTTTCAAATCAGCAATAGAATCACTCATTTTTCTCGCTTTCAACTTCTTGCGATGCTGTTGAAGTGAATATTAGCCTGGAAATTCTTTCTCACACGATACACACTTTGTTGATTTTGGGGTTGACTTTACGAGCTTCTTGCTTGTATGGAAATTCATTTCTTGCTGGTTGTAAGTACAATAATTACATTTAGGACAAGAAAAAACTCTTCGAACACAACTCTTGCGATGTCGAGAAGCATTGTCTCTTCTGTACTGTTCACAGAGAACCAACTTGGAACAATGCAAATGATGGAGGAAGTTTCTGATCGTGTGGGATTGAATTACCCCGAGATTCCTGACTCAAGATTTGTGGCTCAACCAGTCGACGACTTCCTCTTTCCTTGGGGGGAGCCAGGATCAGTCGAAAACCCTGTTGAAAACATTTAAGGGACCACCGGTCATAGCTTCCTGTATTTTCTCAAGCAAGTCACTATCACTCGAAAAGAATGGGTTAAACTTATAGTCGGTCGATTTTTGTAGACAGATATTGGCTAGATTCGGTAGTGTGCAGTCGAGCTTTGTAATATCTATCCCTTTTTCATGAAAAATTTCAATCATTTTCTGCATAGCATCAAGGGTAGGAACAACATCCTTGTTGTTATACTACCGTAGAAAATTGCGAAATGTTGTCATCTTTTCCTGTTCCCAGACAGATTTAAGGTAATTGTAGTTTTCCAATCCCGCAGGTGGTTTGGTTTTGAGGCCGAGTTTTTTCAAGGCTTCCTCTTCAGTTATCCCAGTATTGAGAAGCTTCTGAAAATCGTCATACTTTTTATCGAGAGGGTTACTATTCTTCAGTTAGCTGTAGAAGTCATCATACGAGGGTAGTTGTTGTTCATCAAGCATGTTAGGAGCAAAAAACCACTCGTATGGAAAGTATCCTTTCATCTCACTGGCTTGTAAGCTTCTAGAAAAGAGTCTAAAGTAGTATCTCCACCCAAAAACTTCATAAAGTCCAGTAGCTGAACATCTTCACATTTAAAGGAAACAAAGTCGTTTGCTTTCTTAATAACTGAAGGTTCAATTTCTTTTTTCGTTGATAAGATAGGGAAGGAAGTATTATTTAATGAGGCTTACATCACACCGACCACTGTTGAATCCAATTACTGGCAGAGTATTGGTGTATCTCTCCAGATGTTGCATCAAATCAATCAATTAGTTTTTTTGAATCCTCAGAAAGTGAGTGGATGCGTCTGTTTCTTCCTCATTCTGTTTCTTCCTCGTCTTTGTACTCTCTTGCTTCACTCTTTTTGAAACTAACTCGCTCATTAAGTATGCTGAAAATTGTGTGTAGCCGCTTTTTGATGTTGTTTTCAATTTCCAGAAATTCCGATCGCATTTCGGTTTTATTTTTTTTCCGCTAACAACTCCAAGTTTGCCACAAAGGCAATAATGAGGGATTGTAGATCTTTGTCACAAAAAAGTATGGGTTTGTCAAGCAAATTGGATGAAATTGACGCTGATATGGGTTCATGCTTCCCGATCCAAGTTATTGTTTCGGTTGGTTTTAGTTCTTCGGATGGCACGCAAATTGATTCAAAGTCAAAAATTGCATCATTTTTGAATAAGATTTGTTCTAATTTGTACTCAATATTGAACCCATCCAGTTTTTCAAATAACGTCTCTCGTAGAGTATAAACTTTTATGGGGAGTTTTTTACAAATTTGGGTTTTGGATAGGGAATAGAAAGAGTTTTTGATATATTATCGTACGACTTTTTGATCAATTCCTGTGTTCTCGTATTTACCGATACTTCTCCGGGCTAATTTTCCCACGAAGTCTCCGTCTTTAATGTCGATATCGTAGATAAAGATGTTTTTCTCTACTACATCTTCAACTACTGGTAGTCTATCAATCGAAACTCCGCGAAACTATTTTGGATCACAACCCAATTTTACCAGAAAATCTTTAAAGATCTTGGAAATGGATATTGCAAGATTAATTGTTCCATGTAAATGAACTGCAAGCGCTCGAAACAAACACAAGTTGTCACTGTTTGGTTCTTGCGTGTGCGCATCCGAAATCAAACAATTAACATGGTTATTCCTCAGAAGTGGCTCGGGAATCACTGAATCTGGACATCCCATGGGTACGTTTTTCAGTAAGGCTGCAAAAATGGTTACATTAGTGATCAGCTTGAATCGCCATTTCGTATTTTGTCTCTCTTGTGTACAAACATTAATGATATCTTGCTTATTGAACTTGTTCTGTATAGTCGTCAAGTCTGCTTTAGTAAAAAGCAGTAAAGATTTATCAAAAAGTGTGTTATTTTCATGAGCGTAGAAATAACGATATTCACAGATTTCTGTTTTATATAATGCAAATCACAAGGCAATATTGATTTTTGCTGCAAAATCAAGATCTTCAAAGACTTAATCCAGTTTTTCATTAACTAGATTAGGATCTAGTTTTGAAAGTTTAAAATTGAAAACTTTGTGGCGTCCATTTTCCATCTCGGTATCTGTCAAGAAGTGTTGCCAGGCATTCAACTCATCTCGTAGCTGATCACTATCTTCGTCGTTTTCCCAGATTTTATTCAAATCAGCAATAGAATCACTCGTTTTTCTCGCTTTCAACCCGTGATTCTTCTTGCGATGCTGTTGAAGTGAATATTAGCTTGGATATTCTTTCTCACACGATACACACTTTGTTGATTTTTGGGGTTGACTTTACGTGCTTCTTGCTTGTTTGGAAATTCGTTTCTTGCTAGTTGTAAGTACAATAATTACATTTCGGTCAAGAAAAAACTCCTCGAACATAACTCTTGCGATGTCGAGAAGCATTGTCTCTTCTATACTCTTTACCATATTCCTCGCATTTCACTTTCTCATTCCTGTTGAGTGCTGGCATCTGAAAAAAGTAGGATAATTAGCTTATAGCAAAATTAATTAAAATTATGTGGTACCTACAAAATTGGGAGGTTTAAATTAAAAAAATTAAAAAAATTAAATATGTTATTTATACATACTTTGAATAGTTCCAAATTATCTAAAAAATTTTCAAGTAGTTGTACAAAGTATAGAGCGATTGCTTTTAACGTAAGTAAAAATCTGACTAAAATGAGTTTTATTTACTATTACGTAGAGAAAATCAACCAATCAGAATTAAGTTTTCTTTTAATTATAACTGTTTGTTGGAAGTCAGCCAATCAGAATCCTGCATTCTCTAAAAGTGAACTGCTTATGATTTTTAAAAAACCTTAATCATTTTTTTTAAAATGTCTATCAAAAACCTTTGAGCTTCCTCGAGTTACTTTACAAGAAAAAGGAAAAAAATCCAAATGATTTTCTTTTTGTTGTCTCGTACTTTTTTCATAATTTTTTGGACGTTTTTATTGTACGAAATAGAGTTATCTGACTTAGTGAAGGTCTCTTCAGAGAATCAGAGAAACTTACTCAATCAAAGACTTTACTTTTGATCCACATATTGCTTATTAAAAATTTAAACTCACGGCTGAATTACACCTCACAAAGAAACAAATTTTGTTTATTCTCGAGAATTTGAAATTAATCAAAAGTCGTACAATAATATATCAAAAACTCTTTCTATTCCCTATCCAAAACCCAAAATTGTAAAACCTCCCCAGCAATGTTCTATATTGCTTCATTTTTTTAGGATTTTCAAAGTTCAAAATCCTGCTTGATTCGGTTTGGAATCAGATTTCCAGATGTTTGCTTTGAAAAATTTGTCAACTTTGAGTTATCCTCCCAAATTTACATTTAAATTAAAGACCTTGACTATCTACTCAAAAATTAGCAATTTCTCATTGATTACATACAAAAAATTCAATTAATTTGATGAAAAAAGTTGCAGAGATGTTAATTAATTCAATTAATTTGATGAAAAAAGTAGATGTCATTAATTTTCTTTATTTTGTTACTTATATCAGCAATACTTCTTATTTTACTGCAAAAAACTTTTGGTCATTTATTTTTGCAATTGCTTTTGTGTATGTTTTTTTTTATTTGGAAGATTCATTTCCTTAAAAATTTCTCTGATTGGATACGACAACTAGAACAAAAATGAACATTTTTGTGATTGGAAACGACAATACCCAAAATGGAGCTTTCTTTCCGATTGGACACGGCTTTTATCCAAGAAGCCCATAAAAGGAAGCTGAAATCTGATTGGACACGACTACAATCCAAATAAGGAAAATCAATTCTGATTGGTCAAACCCACACATTCGAGTTGAAGATACCCCTACTCCTCACTAAAAATCAATTTATTTTCAACTTATCTTCCGTCAGCTACCCTTCTCTCAGCTCTTTCTTGTTTTCATTCTTTAACTCAGTTTATTGCTCAAAATGATCTTCTCAGTGCAAAACAGCAACCTCATGTACTCTGTATAATTTTCACCTGACCTAGTACAAATTCAAAAGCGAGAAACAGCCCTGGAGTTTTTCTGGCACAAATGGACTTCCCAATTCAAGTCTGGCACATGGTGGAAGTGATGCGAAGGGATTTCATTGTACATCAACGGATGCTAGTTCCCATCACAGAGAACCAACTTGGAACAATGCAAATGATGGAGGAAGTTTCTGATCATGTGGTATTGAATTACCCCGAGATTCCTGACTCAAGATTTGTCGCTCAACCAGTCGACGACTTACTCTTTCCTTGGGAGGAGCCAGGTTCAGTCGAAAACCCATCAAAATAGATGAAGATGAGAGTTTCTCAGAAGCAATGACGCCTCAAAACATTCCTCCACAACAACCACCAGCAATGGAACCTCGTCCAGCTCTGCGATCTATAGAGAACCTCCAGAACTCTTCTGCTGCTCGACAGCTCTTTGATTAAACGTTTTGTAATTAAATGATGTTTGGTGTTGACGTCTTTTTCTGTTACTAACTATGTTCTTCAATTTCACTTTAATTATGAGATTAGACGAGAAGTTCAGCCTAAACCAATGAAAAACAATTAGAACTTAATTTAGTGCTCCGAACTCGCACACATGTTTGCATTTGATTAATGTTTCCACACATATTCGGAAAAACATTAGAAAAGTTGTTCACAAGTAAAAAATTACCTAATGCTTTTTGGATCTTGTCAAAAAACTCACACACTCTTAGCACTTTGTAGAAAAATTGACAATCGATACTTTGGTATGTGAAATGAAAATTACCCAATCGTTGTAAAGTTTGATCGAAAGATGAACACATCAGAAGTATGTGGACTTTACAATTTTCCAAAGAACAGTAAAAATTGTCGGTAGAGACATAAATATTATTGGTTACTTTATATTTTTCGTAAAAATCACTGGAAACGGAAATAATTATCAATTTTTGATACTAATCTGAATAAAAGCTGGGAAGAGCTTGTCACATAGCTGCAGTTATCTGAAACAATGATTTTTGCTGAGAGTTGTGGATTTATATAGGAACACTAACACCTACACAATTCCATATTTGGAAGTTTCACTCAAAAATTCCAATTATAGTTTTATTTCCTTTCATGGTTAAGTGAATGACTCATTTTGTTTACTTCCAACTTAATTTAATCTCAAAATCATTTCTCTGAAGTCTCTTCCTCGGATCAGTTTGTTCTCCTATTGAAAAATGTACTCACGAAAAGACACTAGCCCCAACTATATTGAATTTTCAAAAAATCAAACAAGAATTGGGAGATTTGCTTAGTCCAAAAAATCCTACATGTGGAAAAAATATTTTGAACTCTGGTTTCAGCTATTTAAGAAAAATGAGTTGGGACAACTCGAACAAAGACAGCAAGTCTATCTTGGTGAAAAAGAAGCAGAAGCAATCTCGGAAGTTAGAAATATCATTATTCACGATTCTGAAAACCTTGAACTCGTTCCTATATTGGAACTCACTTCCGACAAGGAGTCAACTATGCATCAGGAGCAACAGAGTGTATGACATAGTAACTTACAATAGAAGACAAGTTTATATCACGGTCAAGAAGTAAAATGTTAACAAACCACCCTACATTCAGATTCGATTGTTCACCGCAAAAGAGAATGAAGCAATGAAACAAGTTGTCTATGTCAACTATACTTTAAAGGAATTCCAAGAACTGTCCCAAATTTTGGGGAGACTTTATGTTTGTTGAGAACTGTAATGTACAACAAATTGTGTTATTTAGGTTTTTTGTCTTGTAATTTAACTTTTTATCTTCAAAATCATTTTTCATTTAGTATTTGTGTTGAAATGAGAAATGGAATGAGTTGGAATATTGGTTTCTCAAGAAATTTAATCTTAAAACTTCACAATAAGTTGGGATTTCTTCATATTGTTCTTGAAGAAAAGTCCCAAAAATTTTTTTAAACAATTATAGAACCACAAAATTTACCAAACTTGCAGATTTTGGATGTAGACTCACAAATATCCCATTTTTAGTGGATTCTGCATAATGGTAGAAGAAAATTTCACAGAAAAAAAAACTCTTAGAATATCGTGGAAATGGAAATCAATGAAAAAATAATCAATCTTTACAACTATAAAGAGAAGAATATGATAAATTACTCGATATGCTTCCATCTTTACTAGGTTATGTAGAGAACTTCAAAAAATCTTGCATCATAATTGACGAACGCACTGCAGAAAATCGAAGTACAGAAACTGAAAGAAATTCTAAGAATTTTTGAGATTATTAAGCAAGATTTCTCATCAAATACAAAAAGAAAAAAAATTGTTTCTCTGTACCTGTATTGTTTTGGACCCGGACATAAATATAAAAGAAATGAACCAAAAGTTTCCTTTTGGAGGATTAATTTGATATGGAAATTCGTGGAGGGATTACTTTTTTGCAAAAACCAAATCTTTTAAACTACATGCAATTCTACATGACTCTGCTGGATCTGTAAAATCTACTACGAAGAAAGGACCTGGGTATTGTTATATTGCACCTAGTCTACCCAGTTCAAGCTTTTTTGATCACGTGCTGGATTTTTTTTCTGTTTATATGTTAAAATATTTGCTTCATCAGTATATGCTTTGTTTGATTGGTAATCATTTTAACCAAAAAAACTCCAGAAAAAACAGTTAACAGAATGAGTCTAGTTGTTTTGAAATTATTGAAAACAATATAGTAGAAGAATTAGGAAGTTATAAGGATGGACAAACTGTAGTATATTCCTTTCTCCCTCCCAAAAAACTCAGACCAAATCTCATTCTTTTTGGTGTACACATCATCTTCATGGAATCAATTGGAGCAGTGGTTACGAAAATTATACTGAACTTGAAAAAAAAATTGAAAAATTTAGAAGCCACAGAAACGGAAATTTTTGCAAAAAGATATGAAAAATGTAAGATTCTGTCAGAATTTTTGGAAACAAAGATTATTAATTTGGATGACTACGATTACCTTAAAGTTCAGTTTTTGATATTCAAAGATGAAGGATATGATTGGGGGTGTAGCAGCTGCCCAATTCGTCATGCAAAAACTCTTCACTGTGCAGAAAGAAAAACATTTGAATACGGAACATACGATGTATTTTTAACAAACTGTAAATTATATTAACCTTAATGTACTATCATTTTCAAAAACTAATTAAATTTCATTGTCAATTTTTTCTTTTTAGAGTTAGGGTGGTCGATCAATTTTTTAAGCCCGTAAATTTAGGAAATTTTGTTTTCGATGAAAAAATTTATGAACGAAAATCATTGAAATTGTTTGGAAGTGCTTGAAATAGATCTCTTTTAGTTTTTTGTGCCAATTTTTTGTTATATTTTTGATGCTAGTATGTGCAATCATTCGATTTATGTTATCCACAACATTTGAAGAAACAACAGTTTGGGTAGCTATTTTATCAAGTACAGTCGGTTATATTGTACCTTCTCCAAAGCTATGAATAAAATAATATCTACCAAAGAATGAGTTTTTATTTCCCCAGTTGGGCAAGTGGATCTGGAAAATCTTATTTTTGATTGGTTGAAAGTTGGTACAAGGAGTAGATTTTGACTTGATTGAAAATCTTTCCAAGAGTGGAACTAAGTATTTGCGTATATTTGATGATTCTAGTGAAAAAAATCTCAAACTCCAAACAATTTGTCAAAATTGCTACTGGTGGGAGACACAGGGGACTGAATACAGTATACATCAAACACAATTTATTTCATCAAAGCAAATTAGGAAGAGATGTAGAGTTACAAAATACACACATAGTCTTGTTCAAGTCGCCGAGGGATGTTTTACAAATCAATACACTAAGTCAACAACTAGGTCTAGGATCTCAATTGAAAGAGTGGTATCAAGATGCAACATCCGTTCCTTATGTTCATTTACTTATTGATTTAACCCCAAAAAAATTTGATTTACTTAGTTATTGCTCTAAGAATGGGTCAGTTCCAACAAAGTTTCACTTACCAGCTGGAATAGAGACAAAGTTTTTGGACAATGAGTACTCTATTCTCCCAGTATTTCAAAAATTTTCCCTAAGGCTTCAAAAAAAGTTCATTCTCAATTGCCCAAAAGATTTCATTCGGTTTCTCAGCGAGGTTTTTTGTAAACCTATTAAGAGGAGAGCTTCGAGATCTTCGGAGAAAAGACGTAGTAAAATATCGAAAAGAAACTTCAGAACTCACACAAAAAGAACTCTTCTACACAAAAGAAGAAAATTTTTAAGTTCATTTAAAGTGTTACAATTATATCTATCATCACCCTTTTTGTCATTAAACTATTGACATAGTATGGAACCGTTTGTTTTAATTCCGTACTCAGTTTATCAATCACAAAGTACACTTCCAAGAAAACAAAATTTGGAAAAACAGCAAGAAAAAGAGGAGATTGTACCAAAAAATTTTGATTGTGTTTACAGTGCTGTAAAAGCGAGGTTTAAAACGAGGAACAGTAAGCACATTATTGATTTAGTTTTGAATTCTCCTAGAATTAAACTCAGCCAGTCAGACACTAGTATATAATAGATAGTCGAGATACAAAAAAATTTATTGTAGACTTTGTGTGTGCTTTAAAGCGAAAAAACACCGATTTTCCAGTTTTTTACTTTACTATTTTGGAAGCAATTCAACTTCCTCCTAAACTTATTATTAACAAGAATGCCAAAGCAAAAGATAGAGGAACTTGGATCCCTTTCAAAATTTGAAAAACTAAGACTAAACAGATTGTATTCTAGGGGCAGAGCTGCGTACGGTTCTATGGAATTGGCTTTTGTAGACAAGTTAGCTATTCAAAACAATGGAGTCAACTATTTATTAGTTGCTGTAGATTTTTTTTTGAGATTTTCTTAGAGTTCAAACAATGAAAACAAAGTATTCCAAAGACACTTGACAAGCTTTCGGAAAAATGATTTCTCGAAAAAGCAACCCTGAAAAACTTTGGTTTGATAAAGGAACAGAGTATGGGGGAACTTTTGAAAAATTTTGCAAGGAGAAAAACATTGAAGTTTACTCAACAATGAGTGAAACAGAAGCTGAAATTGCAGAGAGGGCAATTCATTCTTTAAAACATATAATATATCGTTATATTGAAGACCTTGGTGAAAAGTTTGTTCCCAAATTGCAACGATTTCTACATTGAATTGTCGCAAAAATCGATCAATTGGAAAATCTCCGAGAGATGCGAAAAGAAGTGATTTTTTCTCAATTTTGTATAACAAATTGTTCATGAATTATATTAAACCAAAATTCAAAATTGGTGAAAGAGTTAAAACTTCAAAAAACGATATTTCGTTCCGAAAAGGATGAAAGCCAAAGTTTACAGATGAAAATTTCAAAATTTCGGCAAAATCTACAAAAAAGTTCCTACATACATCATCAAAGATCTCATAATTCTGGGAGAATTTTGTGAGAAAGAGCTGAGAAGATGTTCAAACTAGAGGTAGGTCGTTTTTTAAATTGAATTTCTATCAATCAATTGTCATGGATTCTTTTACTATTGAGCTAGTTTCTAATGCTTCTTTCAATTGTTATCCCAATAATAGTCTTAGTTCCTTCACAAATTTTCTACCGGATGAAATACATCTAAAAGGAGAATGGGAGGTTGCTATTTCAGAAATATCGTACCCTTCATTGTACCAAAACGTTACAGAGGGGAAGTTTACTTTCATTGATGGACGAGAAAGTCCTGAGGAAAAAAGAAAGATTCAACCGAAGCATATTGAACCTGGATTGTAACGAAGTATTGTTGATAAAGTTGTAGCCATGAATGACCAAGTTCGAAAACGTATAGGCGCACAAAAATATAAATATAACGGAATTTATGTATCAGTAGATAAGATTACACAACAAATTTCCATTCATTTACCTGAGGATTAATCAGTGTTTATAATTCAAAGTGCTGATTTGTGTCAAAATTTTTGGTTGTGATTTAGAACAAAATCAGAGAGATGTTATATTGACAGGAAAAGGTCCAAATTATCCTCAGTGTTCTTGCGACATTATAAGAATACATTCCCTAATGGTTTATAGTGATATTATAGAATATAATGTAGTAGGTGATACAAAAACTCTTTTACTGCGTTGTATTCCTTTCAATTCCAAAGTAAAAAATGGAGATATAATGAATACAGGACAGTACATAAAATATCAATTTTTCACAAACCTACAATTTAAAAAATTATTAAAATTTCTTTCCACAGCATAAAAAATAGAACTAAGGGATTCTACGGGTGAGAAAATTACTTTTGTGTCCGTAGGCATTACACGAGCTGTTCTCTTGTTTCGCAAGATTTCGGATAATCATTTTTGATTCATAGTTCATACGAAATGGTTGCTCAAAGTTCAGCTAATTTTCCTATTTTTCGTGGACATGCAAGACAGCGTAAAAGAATTTTGGTGCTCTTGCACAAACTTTCGGGAGAACTGCAATTCCCTTTATTAAAAAATTTTTAGTCCCAGCTGCAAAAAAAATCGGAGATTTGAAGTTGCTGCTCCAGAGGTTGGAGAAGTTGTCAGTGGACAAAAAAATCTCAAAATTTTTGCTAAAGATGTAGGAACAAAAACAGTTCGAAAACAGTTGGGAGGTGGAAAAAATAAATCCAAGCGTAGAACAAGAAGAGCCATTTCTCGAAAAAGAGTTCAAAAATCAGTCGCTCTCGCAAAGACATTTTTGACAAGACAAAATGAGTGTAAATCAAAGTACTCATTTTTGGTACGGAGCGTTTACAAATTCTTCTTTGGAGATTTTTGAAAAAATCCCAGTTTTAGAAACAATAATTTCATCATACACAAGAAGTATTTCCAAGTATTTCTCTTGATGAAAGCAGTATTGAGTTTGAATTTGAGACGGACCGTAATTCTTATTTGGATATGCGTGATACCCACCTCAGTTTGAAGCTTCAATTTTTCAAAGGAAGATTGTTTGAAGCTTCTAAAAAAAAATCAGAACATAAAGCAAAATCGGAGGAAGATTCAGACGAGGAACCACAAACTTACTACTTACCTTATGTAAACAATCTACTACATTCTCTATTCTACAAATGTAAAATTTTTAAATAAAACAATGGTGTACAACGCTTACTGATTATATCCTCATAAAGCACAAATATCGAACGAATTCAACTCGTCGGCAGTGAGTAATAAAGGAATACTTGCTTATCGCGGGTATCATTTTGAAGAATATCGGCCAAAGTTCGAATTAAACCAATTCGAGCTAGACCTAATTTTTACATGCTGTGTTATAATCCAAATGTTATTTTGAAAATTGTTGATTGTTCACTGTTTACAAGAAGAATTTTAGTAGCTGAAGCTAATCATCAATACTTGCATTGGAATCTGGAAAGTAAACCTGCTCATTACAATTACATGGAAACTATAGCGAGAACCTTTGTCATTCCATCTCGTCAAAACCACTTTATTCAGGAAAATGTTTTCAATAATGCCCCAATCAGAAAGATAGTTGTTGCAATGAATACAAATTCGGCTGTTGCGGGATCTCTTCATGAAAATCCTTTCAATTATCAACAATTTCATTTGAGAGAGCATAGAATTATTCGGAGCGGAAGAGCAATTATTTCATTAGATACAACTTCTCCCTGTCGTCTCTATGTTACAACAATGCAATTGCAGTGAAAGCAATGCAGTTTAAGGAAGATTTTCCAGCTCTTCCTATGGAAGATTTTCAAAATCACTATATTCTAGTTTTCGACTTGACTTCACCACACGATGCAGCTGAACAGTTGCATTATCCAGAACTTAGTGGAGAAAGCTTGAGATTAGAAATGTTTTTCCAATTTCCCTTGGAGCAAGTAACGGATGTGATATTCTTGGGATAAAGACTATCAAACATTCAAATTGACAAATTCGGAACAGTCACTAAAAATGTTTAGTTTTTTTGAGTTTTCAGGTTCCTATAAAAATATTGTAACTTCTCTGGGACTTTCCTTTTTTATTTTCTCTGTACTATCTATTTTGTTTTTCTTTAGACCTAAAGCTCCAGAAAAAAAAGAGAAGGAATTCTGTTTAGTTGAAAACCCGAGACACTTCTTCAACCTAGACTGCAAAACAGTGTATGGCATTTTTGTTGATTCAATTCCTAAATGTATGTAAGTCATTATTCTTTCTTTTTTTATCCTAAAGTACACTATCAAACTCTCAATTTCTTTTTTAGCTGTAAATCAGCCTACAATTTCAAAGATGGATAATTTTTTACTTTTGCAAATTATTGAAAGACTTCCAGAGCTCAAGTTCAAGTACATAGGATCATACCTTTCTGATACAGTACCTCAACTAACAATTTTTTTTTTTGCAATTATTAACTCAGCCCCAAGTAATGATAGAGGAGAACACTGAATTATGATTGCTCGACTGGATAAAAGCTACAACTTTGCTGATTCTTTGGCAAGAAAGTTTCGACCAATGGTTCCTCGAAAGCTGCGAAAGTCTGATAATTTGTGTGGATTTTACGCAATTTATTCATCCCTTTTTCTTTTTAAATTCTTCAGGAAGAACTTGAATAACGTTCATGATGTGCATGTTTTGAATTTTATCAGTAATTTTTTGTAAAAGTGCATTTTTTATTTGTAGTGATGTAGTGAATTGTTTGATTATTTGTGTAATTTAACTCTATAAATTCCCTAATTGTTTCACGAAAAGCATCTTAGCAACTAACTTTTTGATGAAATATGGAGAATGATGATAGAAAATGGATGTTGTAGTCCCCCAATTGAAAGAATCAACGATAAAGTAGATAAATTTGCGAAAATTGTAACCAACTTCTAGTAAATTGTATAATTGTCTTAAAAGTTTACTCTGAGAAAGATGGAAAAAATTTTATACAAAAATATCAGACACAAAAAAACTATGATACTAAATTTTCTCAGTGTAAACTTTTACCGTGGCAGAGCAATTGACAAATTTGGATGATAATTTTTTGGAAAGTTTGAAAATTTCAATAAAATTTTAAAGATTAAAGACAACGTGATAGAAGAGAACTGAATTGAATCGTAGCAAGAAATATGACAGTGTAAGCAAACCAGTTAAGGTAAAAGTAAAAACAAGATAAAAAAATCTGATTGGTCGAAACTTGAAATTTTTTGCATAATTTTATCTTAGTTCCAATGAAAAGTTCATGCAATTTTGATTGGATGTATTTCATTTTTTTTTAATGAAAACTTAAGATTTTAATATTTCAAGAAAGTAGTTCGCGCTTCATTAACTCTGTGGGGAACTGCTAATATGCATCTGTCATATGATCGTGAGATAATTATGTGAAAAAAAGATAAAGTAAGTCATAAAATTAATAAGTATAATGAACCTGTCATCCGTTCTCCAGATAACCCGGGGAATAAAAGGTTAAATGGGATAAAAAAATAATCAACCGTGAGGAGCTGTCAAGATTCCCCTGATATCCCGTGGAGCGGAATATTTAACCTGTCAAAGATAATCCCCTCTTGACAATTTTCCCCAGATAACCTGAGAAGATACTGAGCCCAGTTCCAAACCTATCACTCCGGCTCCAAAAGGATCATTTCTTTCGGCACTTCGTCCAGAGAAAGAGCTCCGGTGGAAGATATGATTTTTTTCTCGTCTATTTCGATTCCTGGAAAAGGCGTCACTTCGGAGCCTGTGGCGATGAGGATGCTTTTGGTGGGAATTGTGGACACGGATCCGTCTTCGGCCGTGACTTGCACTTCGTTGGCAGATTTGATGTATCCGAAGCCATTCGTCCGCGTTACTCCATTTGCCTAAACGAGTAATTCAACTTTTTTTTCGTTCCGACCACTTCAATTTGTAAAGATATTAGGAGCACTTTCAATTAAGTGAACAAAATTAGAGTCTTTTCTATTGTATGAAAAAAAATCTCCGAGACAATGGTGGCTCATTTTTGGTTTTGATTAATTTCACCCAATCAAATTGAAGCAGTGAGAAGTCATTTGAAATAAATACAATTCTGAGGTGGCATTCTTTGTACTTTGAACAAGTAGTCGATTCCGGATGTGAGTGCAGTGACTGCATCTGACTTCTGCTGCATCATTTAGGGCAAATCTAGGCTCACTTCTCCCCCCAGATTGATGCCCCTCTTGGCCAGGTCCCACTGTGTGCCATGTGGTAGTAGTGGGAGTTGTTCAGAAGGGACTTGGAGGGGATACAACCCACGTTTAAACAGGTGCCCCAGAGGGTCTTCCCTTTCTCAACACAGGTAGTCTGAAACATAGCAGCCAATAAATAGTTCATGAAAAAGCATTCCGAAAAAATAACTGAAAAAAGCGCGATCTAAAAAAGCAAAAATAAATTTCATCTTAGTCTTACATTATACGCCTGAGCGGATGCTTAAGCATTAACGATGTGTCTCAATTGGACATATTAATAGCATCATAGTTTTCAGGTTATCAAGAAAAAGAAATATTCTGTGATATATTAGTTTATGATCCCATACTCTAAATTGAAACGTAAATTCTGTCAAAACTTACCATCTTAAACTTATTTTCCAAAAAAAAATTTTAAGATTTTTTAATATTAAAATGTTTTTTCAAGATAAAAATTTTTTTGCAAGTAAAACTTAAAAAATTTCAAAAAATTTTCCGAAACTTACCTTTTGAAACTTACCATACCGAATTTTTGTAAGACAAGATAGCCCTTACATATCACAAATCGTAGAAGTTGGCTAAGAAACGCAGGTATCGGCAAAATCAAACTCAAAAAATTTGGGCGCCAAAAATTTTTCTGAAACTTACGATCTGAAACCTTACCATCATAATACATTGGAAAACCTATTCCCTATCTTAATACATTGGGAAATTTATAGCCTATGTTAAAACAAATTTTAAAGGAAAACCACCTTTCAAAAAGTGGTGTAAGATACGCCTTGCCGAAGATACGGACATAGCATTGCCGAATGTCGACAAAAACAGCAAGATAATCAAAACAAACAACAAAAGTACAAATAACCAAATAAATCATTTTGTCAATACATGAAAAAGACCAAAATTTACCAAATAAAAACATTCATACTAACAATAGTTCTGGAAAACCACTTCCAAATATTTCAAACTGTTCAAGAAACCAATCATCCTATAACTCTAATTATAGAGGTAGATCGCCAGAACAAATAAAAACACGAAATTTCCCATAGAGTAGATTTTGTAGATCAAATAGTCAAAACAATTAGTATCAAAAAAAATATTCACGCTCAATTTCCAGAAAAAGACACTATTCAAATAATAGATCGAGAAACTCATCTTACAATAGAAACAGAAATTATTCCAACAATAGGAACAGAAGCTACTCAAATAGCCGAAATCAGCGATACCAAAACAACAAATCGAAAGATTATTCAAACAACAGATCAAATTATCAAAGATCTAATTACAATAATTGTCAAAACAGGTCACGAGATAACTCGCAAATTAGAAAATCAAACTGTAACAATCAACCAAGAAACTATTCCCAATCACCTCATAGGAATAATAACCGTTACCCCGAATCTCAAAACAAATATAGAATTAATACACCAAAACATCAAAGGTAAATAAATCAAGTACAAACTACTGAAGAAACAAATTCAGACCCTCCTGGTATCGATAGCCCAGAAAACACTGAATTACAATCAAATCAAATTAATTGCGAAACTACAGACAGCGAAAGCGATACAGACAACACCATCTCAGTTAACATGATTGAAGTTGGAAAAGGCTATGAACCCGCTTTCTATGAACAACCTTTTCACTCGCATTTCTATGAAAATCAATTGGAACTTCTTCAAAACTATTACAATAGACCTACAAGTTATAATATGCCAATAATACAAGAAGTAAACGAAATCAACACATTAGTCAAACCTGAAAAAGAACAAGTACTATGTTCTAGTACAAATCCCATTTATCAAAACGTACAAAAGAAACACCAAAAGAAAAAAGTTGGACAATCCCCGTTCTCTTAGAAAGCCGAAAAAAACGAAGAATTTCAGCCACCGAATCTTGAAATAGATTTTTTAATAGACTCAGGAGCAGAATCAAATATTATTAAAATTCCCACTTGGAACGAAATCAAAATTCTACATCCAAATTTGCAAACAACCAGTAGACTAGAAACAGCACAAGGCTCAACATTAGCAAACAAAGGAAAAAGCCAATTTTTTCTTGTTCCCACTAAAACAGTGGAACAAAATAAACTTTTAAACAAACCATTTAAACAAACATTCCACATCGCGGATATAATCATAATATTATTGGAGTACCCTTTATAACTAAATATATACCAACGATAAATTTTTTAAATAGCAAATTTCATATAAAGGATGAATACATAAGAATAAAAACACAGCCTTGACTTTTTTTCAAAGAATAATCAAACAACCACCATTTTTCTCTAAATTTTACCTCATATATAATCAACAACGGAAACACCTGAAACAAGTATCAGGAACTGTTTAGAACTTCTCAATCGAACAAGTTCACCAATATGATAAAAAACAAAATAAACAACACCTCTTCATGTCTGATCTTGATTTTAGACCATTTCGTAATTTTTTTGAACTAACAATCTCATCCATAAAATACGAGAAACAGTCAAACAATGATATTATTTCTCTGCATGTATTTAACAACTCACCGTACCAAATAACACTATCTTTAGGACTCCTAGGAAATTGCGAAACAAATGCAACAACTGCTCTCACAAAAAAAGTAGCATATCGAGTCAATAATATACTACAACTATTAGATATATGTCAATCAACAATTCTTGACGAAGAATTATCAATAAATATTCTAATAAGCAACGAAAAAAAAATACAGACTATTTCACAAAAACACCTTATTTTAAACCAACATTTTGAATATCACCTTATACAGGTGTACAACAGAAATTTCTGACAATGTTTAATTTTCAACACTATCAGATAACAAAGAACGAGTTTAAGAAATTAGCCGATTTACTATTAAAACACCCAACAGGTTATGCCACATGTAAATTTGACGTTGGAAAGGTAAATTCACCACTACATCTACCTTTGAAACCTGCTGCAATTTTCAAAAAACAGAGCAAGCAAAGTACCAATTCACCTACATGATAAAGTCAATAGATTACTTGACTTTTTTGATCAATAAGAAATCATATCTCCAGCAAATAAAGAAGAACAACCAAAGGGAACATTTTATTAACCCAGTTATCATCCAAGCAAAAGGAGAATCACTAAAATAGTTCTAGACGCTGGATATCTCAATTCACTCATTGATGAATCTAAATGTAATTGGCCTATTGAACTCATTCAAGTACTAACAAAAATAAACGCTAAATATTTCACAACCGCAGATCTGAATAGTGCATATAATCAAATGCCATTAGACAAACAGTCACGACGATTGACACAATTCGTTATCGGAAATCAATAATATGAATTCAATAGATTATTCTATGGAATATCCATAGGCCCAGCAGCTTTTTCAGCATTCATGAGTATAATGTTTAGACCACTTATACTCAAGAAAAAAGCAATCACATACTTAGATGATCTTTTCATGCAATCACAAACCAAAGATGAAATGTTTATAGTTTTAAAACATACCATTATAGACTAAAAAACGAAAACATGAAAGCAGCCCCGGACAAATCACATTTTCTTAACACGCGTAAAATATCTTGGACACATTATTGAGAAAAATACTAAAATCCCATTGAAGTCACGCATGGACGCAATCCAAAAACTCCAGCCGCCAACAAACAAAGAGAAAATCCAAAAATTCCTTGGAATGTTAAATTTCTTAAGTCAATATGTATATAAAATGCAATTATACTTAAGACTTTTCTACACCAAAACGATTTGAAGAAATGAAAACACTTCTCACAAAACAAACATCGAAAACAATTCCAGACTCAATCAACCATTTTATGCAATTTGCGATGCTTCAAACTTTGGCATCGGCGCAACATTGTTACAATCTGACAATGGAACGAATAAAATGAATCTCAGTAAATTCTCGCTTATTTACACAAGCTGAACTAAGACTCTCTACTCTTATGAGAGAATGCACAGCTATAATAAATACTCTTACAGAATATGATTTTTTGATACTTGGATCAAAACATCCAACAGTTTTATTCACAGATCACAAACCTATTATATTTCTTTTTCACAAAAATCAAAGCCAAACCATAGAGTTTATAGATTTAATTAATTCTAATCAAATTTCCAAATTTCCAAATAGTCTGGACAGCAGGAAAAAATCGTGCATTACCAGATACTCTAAGTAGAAACACACCACCTGAATTGTTAACACGAAAAACCACCGATGAAACACAACAAAACAATAAATTCTACCTCACCATGATTAGAATGTAAATATGCAGTAAAAACTGACATGGATCAATCACAAATATACAATCTACAACACTACCCACTCTATTTAGATTGTCAAAAAACCACTATGAAATTGATTTACTAGGTACATCCACATTTAAGCCAATTCCATATTCGCACTGTATCTAAAATAATACTCAACAGAAACGAGATAAACAACAACCACATAAAAAGGAACCATTTCCTTTGATAGAGAAAGTAAAACCTAACTGATAAAGTAAATTTATCAGGACCATCACCAAATGATTCAAAAATCACAATAAATCAAAGTTTTAATCTTCATGACACACTTGACACGATACCCCTATCAAAAACAGAAATAGAAAACATTTTTCTACCTCCAACAGAAACACTTATACTAGAATATTTAGAAAAATACCAAAATCTTGACCCAGTCATCAGACACCTGAAATATTGGCACAAGTATAAAACTAAGCCGACGAAAGCTGATACCAAAAAATTAGGAAATAAAACACTCCTTCGTTTTTTTCAAAAAAATTAATAACAGCACCATAAATGAAAACACAGATCTTTTAGAACGTCAAACACCTGATTTTAAAGTACCTTGTCCAGCCTTAATTATGATTTTATTAGCATTCAAAACATCACATACACTAAATACTAAAGGACACTCAGGATCAGAAAAGACATACTCTAATTTCAACCAAAACTCTTAATTCCCAAACGCACCAATTTGGATTAAAGTGTTATGCAAAGATTGTATAATATGTCAATTAAATAAACCACACCCGAACCAAAAGCAAATTGCCAAAAAAAAACAAGATTTTAAAAGACAAAGTCTATATTTTATTCATAGAATTTTATTTGATACAAAAGGACCAATTTCACCATCCTCCGAAGCAAACTTTTACATAATGGTCATTGTTGATGCATTCACGCACTACGTAGCACTCAATCCAGAACCCCATTGTAATGCTTTTTGTGCATATACAACAATCTACGAACATTGGCTAGCTAAATTCGGATTACCCGAAATACTAGTCACAGACAACGCCTTGAATTCATTAACAACGAAATTATCACGCTATGTCACTTATTTAATATCAAACAAAAACCACGTACATCTCATGCATCTTGCACAAACGGATTATTACAATACTATCTTTGATGTATTATTAATGAAAATGATACACAATATACCGAACGGTCAGCAGATAAAAAACTATTCCACTTATCTTATAAGTCACAAATTGCAACAACACTAGGAATGTCACCATACGCAATGGTATTTAATCAAAAACCACGCAAACCAATCATGTTCACAGCAAATGCTCACAGAAACGCACAAGGTTATTGTCAACCAAATAAAGGTTCAATATGTTACAACCTACCATTACATACACATGATGAAGATCACTTTTTTCATCCACAAATTTTAAAACTATCTTCCGGCACACATACCGAATTGATTTCAAAAAAAATTGAAGTATACCAAAAAATAACAAAGAAACTATTACAAAGACAAAATATAAATAATTAAATTAATTCACGCTTTAGACAAGCAACAAAATGAAAAATCGGACAATTTGTTTTAATTCCAAACTTCACTACACAAAAAACAATTTCCAAAAAATTACAATCACTCCGAAAAAAAACTATATCAAATATTTGATAAACCCACTGATGTAACATACAAACTTACTGATTCAAGTAAAAAAAGAAATTGTTCAATATCGCAACAACCTTCTTACCTGATTACCCAAAAGAATATGCACTTCGTAAATTAACTCAATTATGTTCCTTCACAGGTTCAAAAAATGTTCAAAACAATCCAGAAACTGAGCAAAACCAAAACACTGATAAAAGAAAGAATCAAAAAACAAACAAACAAAAAAATGTTTCCCCCCCCCCAAACATCATGAACAATTCTAGTTCAAGGTCAGCCAATAGAAATCACTCCTATTCATCAAAACTTTTTAATCTTCTTATTGTTTTTATAATATCTCTAACAGATACTTTTGAAACTTCGATAATACTTTTAATAACTTTTTGCAAATTTTTTCAAATTTTCTATTCCCTATTCGAAATATTTTTCCATTTTTCCAAAATTCTCGATAACCTCAACAGGTACGATAATTTCAACTCTATTTAAATGTTTCAAACCATCTTTAGTAGACCTAATATTTTTCTACTATTCGTAATTTTTCTCACGTTTTTAGCATCCCTAAAAATGACAATGAGCAAATGTATAAAAAAGGCAGTCTTCACATTCGCTTTAGCAACCATCCTTTTAATTCTTTTTATTGAAGAATACTATAGTAAACATAAATTTTCTTAGAAATTGTTCAATATCGCAACAACCTCTTACCTGATTACCCAAAAGAATATGCACTTCGTGAATTAACTCAATTATGTTCCTTCACAGGTATAAAAAATGTTCAAAACAATCCAGAAACTGAGCAAAACCAAAACACCGATAAAAGAAAGAATCAAATAACAAACAAACAAAAAAATGTTTCCTCCCCCAAACATCATTTATACCAAAAACAGAAACATCTCAAAGAAAAAGGAAAAATAGAAAAATGACTGAATAAATTTTACCACAGGATCAAAAAAAATCTAAACATATAGAATCATCACCATTTGGAAGTCAGCCACGTTTAAATTATAAGACAGTCATCCCACAACCTAAAATATTAAAGAAAGTTGAATTTCAAAAACAACTTTGATATTAATCAATATCCAAATTCTTTTTAAACATTTTGAAGTTTCAAATTTTGTAAAAACATGCTGAAAACACACTTGAACAATTCTAGTTCAAAGTCAGCCAATAGAAATCACTCTTATTCATCAAAACTTTTTAATCTTCTTATTTTTTTTTATAATAGTTCTAACAGATACTTTTGAAACTTCGATAATACTCTAATAAATTTTTGCAACCTTTTTCAAGTTTTCTATTTCGTATTCGAAATATATTCCATTTTTCCAATATTCTCGATAACCTCAACAGGTACGATAATTTCAAGTCTATTTAAATGTTTCAAACCATCTTTAGTAGACCTAATATTTTTCTACTATTCGTAATTTTTCTCACGTTTTTAACATCCCTAATAATGACAATGTGCAAATGTATAAAAAAGGCAGTCATCACATTCGCTTTAGCAACCATCCTTCTAATTCTTTTTATTGAAGAATACTATAATAAAAATAAAATTTTTTTCTAAAAAGTTAAAAACTCATACATTTTTTTCAAAATTGCTAATCAACCACCATCACCCCCACAACAACCTCCCAAGAAAACCCAATAACATCAACAACTACCCAAAACCCCCAATCATCAACCCGCCTTTCTTTTCAAAACAATCCATATACATTTGAACAAAGACACGCACGATTATCTGAACCATTAGAACCAGTTGTTCGCCACGCACCTTTGAGCGAATCACAATACGAACCAACATAAACCATATACCCACCTCTCCAATAAGACTTTATTAGAGTAAGACATATTAGTCAAAAATTAGAATCGACGAAACAAATGGACGGAACGAATCATTTCTTAAATGCTTCTTTCCGCGACAGTCAACAATTTCAAACGCATATTTTCAACCCTTTCCATAAAACCTCTTAAAAATCTTAATTTTTTATAATACTTCTAACAGATACTTTTGAAACTTCAGTAAAAACTTTTAATTATTTTTACAACATTTTTTAAAACTTTCTATTCACTATTCAAAAAAGTATTCCATTTTTCCAAAATCCTTGATAACCTCAACGCGTACGATAATTTCAAGTCTGTTTAAATGTTTCAAACCATCTTTAGTAGAACTGATGTTTTTCTACTATTCGTAATTTTTCTCACGTTCTTAACATCCCTAATAATGACAATGTGCAAATGTATCAAAAAGTCAGTCATCACATTCGCTTTAGCAACCATCCTTTTTATTCTTTTTTTGAAGAATAATATAGTAAACATAAATTTTCTTTCTGAAAAGTCAAAAACTCATACATTTTTTAAAAAATTGCTAATCAGCCACCACCACCCCAGTCACCACCAACAACCTGCCAAGAAAACACAAAAAAAACAACAACTACTCAAAACCCCCAATCATCAATCCGCATTTCTTTTCAAGACAATCAATACACACTTGAACAAAGACATGCACGATTATCTGAACCATTAGAACCAGTTGTTTGCCACGCACCTTTGAGCGAACCACAATACGAATCAATATATGCCATATACCCACCGCTCCAATAAGATCTTAATAGAGTAAAACATATCAGCCAAAATCAGAATACAATTGAAATAAATAGACAAATTATACATCCAAGACGAAACAGAAACTTTCAAACTCCTAGAGCTCATTTTAATCATACCCCAATCACCAGCATCAAATACTTCAGATCTTTCTAGTAGCACATTACCAGAAACTCCCCCACTCACTTCACAACAAAGCACTTCTAATATTCCATCAGCTCCCCCATCAGAGCAAATTCAAGAAAATCTTTTTAATCCCCCAGCATCTACTGAACACCTACCATATTGGGCAACACACTCATACACTCAAGGTGAACCAAATATAGTAAACGATCCAATAGATATTTCATCTGATACAACATTATCAACCTTGCCAGAAACACTTTCCCTTCCATCAACACCTTCAGTAATTCAAATAACACCAACAATGTTTCCCCTAAATGTCCCTACAAATCTTGACGCAAGATATCAAGAACAATCATCTAGTAATACCCCCATACAATTAGATTGGAACTCATTCGTAGCACCTCCACCATTATTTGGTCAACATCAAGAAAAAAGTAGACTCCACAACTGGGCACTAAACAGGCTACAATGTAGACAATATAAGCACAAAGATATTCAGGAACATAACAATCAAATATTTCATCAAAATAGTCTCACACTAAGATTCGAAATTACAGTAAGACTAAATAACACTGTTCAACAAACTTTTCCATAAGCCCCGCCAAATATAACGGCTCAATCTTTACCTTCCCCATTTATAACAGCTGAAGTAATATACAAAAATGATAGATATACCAAAAAGATAAATGGATACATAACTTTTTATAACCCATATTCAGGATTATCATACACATGTATATTCTAAAATTATTCACATTTCAACACCTCTTTTCTCTATTTTTTTTCGAACAAAATCAAAATCCATCCCCTCGCACAGGACCTCAGGTTTTTTTTAACACACTACGATTGTGAAGAAAATGAACAAGAAACATTACACAAATATGCAATAAATCAAGTAACACAATGTGAATCCGAACAACAAGCTAAAGAAACCAATGGCGCAAATGGAAGAATAACTTATGATCTTCACTATAAACATTAGGTACCTTACATTGGAATAAATAATCCTTCAAACTGAAATGCAGACATATAAAACAAAGGATACCAAGAATTAATGTTTTTCGATTGGAAAACACAACTTGAAAAAGTACAACTCACACGAGATATAAATGATGACACTATAATCTAGCAAGGAATCAGACTACCTTGCAAAATTGATCAAGGTTATTGTGATCCTACTACTGGGATACAAGCCACAATTATCTGGTTTCCCGAAGACACTTGTACCACATTTCAAATATCAAAAACACACGCTAGAATGATTAATTTCCATCAAAAATATTTTTATGAATCAATACCGTTTGAAGATGTAAACCCAAATCAAATAAGACAACGAAATCACAACTTTAAAAACATCCACAATATACAAAATAAATTACCACGTTTTCAAATCTATCAAGAAACAGAAGTAGGATGTAAATAAAAAAAATCCACTCTACAAAACAAAATATTATTAAAATCTTGTCGATTATGAACAAGGTTTCGATATGAATACTGGAAAAAAATAGAAGACCCCCACGCAACACATTATCCTCCAAATGAATGAACCTCATACATCCCAGTTAACCTAAGAAACACAAGAAACACTGGTGGAAAAATAAAACCACAGGACACAGACAGTACACGATTACAGGAACTATCACTTATGAACAGCACATGTTTTGGAGAAGTTCATTATGACATACAGTTAGATATGATTTTGTATTACAAAAAACGTTAAAAAATAATCTCAATATTCTATGAAAACAAAGTACATTTTGTAGATACACTCTCCTGAAGAACATGTTTTTTTGAGACACCGGAGTCCCATGTGGATCAGTAAACAGTCCCAATGTTTTACAATTAAACACCGACAAGGACAAATACTACCTATTAACACCATATCCGACACTAATGCAACCATTAAAAATTATTAGCTCTATTGCCCGCAGTCCAAATATTGGTCTACAATCGATAGGTATATACTCTAAACCCGACATAAAACATCAAATTCGTACACAACAATTTCAAGAACTACTTACACAGATGGACACAATACAAAGACAATCAATAGATCAAAATTAACGTAAATTTGCAGAAACCACAGACTTTTCAGACATTTGCACACGGATATTTTAAAGATGTAAAGGACTAAATATATTTAAACGGCGAAAAATATAGACAACAAGATATCTCACCGATAAATATTTTTAGCTTCATCACGTTGAAAAACGAAATTCTTGCCTTTCTAGGATGGCCCTATTACATCTTAGAAAGACTGACTGTTTTATACGCAATGTTTTTTTTATCTGATTTCTTTTTTCACTATTAAAAAGAATCTATAAAACATGCGCAATACATACACAAGTAAACCGACAAGCAAGCGTAGCACGCATAGTATTTGCAGGCTTTTTGGAATTTTTTCTACAACTATAAACAACTATTCATCAAGTATCATCAACAAAAACATCATCAAACCCACCAACCCCTAGACCTTCTTCAGATAACACCCCATCTTTAGCTCAATCATACACATTAACGCAATCATCATCTAGTACTAACCGTGCATATAGAAACTTAAAACGAAAATTCCCTAATCGCCCGTTTCAATCCAAACTCGGAACCGCCCGAGAATACATCAATCACCCAACTCATACCAATACTATCAAATTCCTCCAAGAAACCTTAGCCTTTTTTCCTCAGTATACATATAACCAGTCCGACCCTAACCCTGAACCACACAATTTTGTAGATGAAGATGTATTAATCCCTACACTCCATTGGATATCCTATTATAATTTTACAAACTTTCCTGCTTTATCACTCCTTAACACTACACAAGACAACGAAAGAAATAAAATTGAACTATTTAAACTAACTACAGCACTAACCCCTTGACAATTCACGTACAGAGGATTCAAAAAATTACTCAAAACTTTCACCGCACCCCAAACTAATGACTATTCAACCGATTATTATCATCACAATATCATCAGACCTAACCAAGATCAACTCCTTGACGACGATCAATTCGCTAACCCACAATTAACTGAAATTTTTTTTTATTTAAACACCTTATTTATTCAAACTTAGCATACTTGACAAAGAACACGATCAGAAGCACTATCTCACATCCAAGCTTTCAAATCATTTTGTGAAAAGCTTGAAACCTTTTCACTAACCTTTCACTTCCTTACAACTAAAGAGCTTGATTTGCACTGTTCACACGACATCATGTTGAGAACTAAACAGACACACACCTACACTTATCATCGATTTATACAAAATCATTTTGACTAACACACACCATCACGACAACCCAATCACCAATTTCAATTCAATAACTCCAAATACACATCACCGTTTTTCCTTAATTTCACATATTGTTTTGAAAATACTAACCTTCAAGGCATCCTTCATAATTATGACCCCATCACGCAAGTGTATATTTTCTGCCCCCTCACCAAACCTTCAACGTAGAAGAGTCCCGACCACTCATTGCCCCGCATAAAAAAAAACATTCAACCTATAGAAATATCTATTTTAGAATTTAGCCACAACAGTAAACACAACTTTACAATCTAATCCAAAACACACCTTATGAATTTTCCGTTGGCACTGAAGAAGTAAAAACCATTGAGGCACTCCAATTGCTTTGGCCACTACTTCAGACTGAAAGTATATTTCGCATATTAGCAAATCTACTAAGCCTATCTGATGTCATTCACGATGTTTTTCCTCATGGCTTCTTTCCCGACGAATAAGGTAAATATGAACTGAATTATTTAAAACTAACTAAATCGAAATAACACTAACCGTTCTTTATGAAATGTTTATTCTTTAGTCTTTAGATCACGATCACCTACAAACAAAAAAACCAAATAAAAATACAAAACTCTTTTAAAAACTATAAACTTTTCTTAACAAAACGCACTGAATGATTTGGTAAAACTTTTTCCCCACAGTAGTAAATAATCTATAAATTATTTTCTACGATGTAGTAAATTAAAATACGATGAAAATCAATTAATAATTTCAACCTCCACATATCAGTAAAATTCAGCATTCAAGTAGTAAAATTATACAAGAAGAGAGCAGTACTAGCCTTTTATATCGCTTCTTTACATTCACTCGCACACGATTTCTATCCAAACTCTCACTTTTCGCCCACAACGAATGGTTTGAAATAATAAATTCAAATTTTAACTTTTACTAACAACAACTCAAACAAGCAAAAACAAGTTTCAAACTTTCTCTTAACCCGGTTGGAATTGAATTATATAATAACCCAAACTGACCAACGCAGCTTACTAAACACCATAAACCATAAACTAACAGCATGACCAAGAAAAGAAAACCCACAGTACTCAAACAGGATTAAACCAGCTTAAGAACTGGATAATTTTTTCTTTTGAAGACTATTGACAAGATAAAAAAGAAATAGTAAAACACCAAAAAGTCGCAAGACAAACCCATACCGAACAATTTGATATTTAAGAAAAAGACACAACCAAAACAAAAAAAAAAGAAAAACAAGTAACAAACATAACATAAAAAGTTAACACAAAACAGGACCCCATAAAAAACCAGCATGCAATCATACCCTCACTCCTGGCCTAACCCACCAGAAGAGGACGTTTTGAGCATGCTTATTTGCCGTCCTAACCCACCGTGCTTCAAAACACGCTAATTTTGAGAAGTACTGAAGGGTGAGTAACTATTAAAAATAACAGAACTAAAAGTAAAAGCTTTTGCGATAACAACAAATATAAATCATAACTAAAAAACCGAATTAACAAAAATTTCATAAATGTAAATCATATAATGCAGTATATGGGTTATACACGACCACAAAGACGAGCATCAACAAACTAGAGGACACCCTCACATTCAACCTGCAGATTGGCTAAACACAACCGATATGCCGCTCACAGTCACAACTCAAAAGGATTTGAAGTACGTTGACTTCGCAGAAAAGGACTTCATTGGCTTAAGTATGCGTTCAGAACCGAGTTACAAGGCATTCCCTCCAAACTCAATCTTCACGCCATTTCCAGATAAGAACAAAAGACACTCAGTTCTCCGCAAAAGCAGAACAAACAATCAAAGCAAATCACTTTGAAATTAGATTGATTTCGTTGGCGGTCACAAACATTGTTGAATGCCAGAACTCATATCGACTAATCCAGCTTCCTGGAACTTTTTTCTCCAAGATCGGAGCAAGAAATGATAATCGCCAAATGTTCGCTAAATGATGACACTATAATCTAGCAAGGAATCAGACTACCTTGCAAAATTGATCAAGGTTTTTGTGATTCTACTACTGGGACACAAGCCACAACTGTCTGTTTCCCCGAAGACACTTGTACCACATTTCAAATATCAAAAATACACGCTAGATTGATAAAATTTCATCAAAAAATTTTTTTTGAGTCAATACTGTTTGAAGATGTAAACCCAAATCAAATAAGACAACGAAATCATAACTTTAAAAACATCAACAATATACAAAATGAATTACCACGTTTTCAAATCTATCAAGAAACAGAACTACCATGTAAATATAAAAATCCCCTCTACAAAACACATAGTTACGAAATTCTTGTCGATTACGAACAAGGTTTTGATATGAATACTGGAAAAAAAAGACACCCACGCAACACATACAGGAACCTCATACATCCCAGTAAACCTAAGAAACTAAGAAACACAGGAAACACTGGTGAAAAAACAAAACCACAAGACATAGACAGTACACGATTACAGGAACTATCACTTAAGAACAACACATATTTTGGAGCAATTCATTATGACATACAGATAGATATGATATTAGATTACACAATTAGCAGAACTTTTAAAGAAATGTCACTATCAGAACTAGAAACACTACATCAACTATGTGAACTCAAAAGAACACATATTTTACAATCGCTAGCACTAGCAGTTCTAAAAATACCCTATGCAGGATAATTATTATCCGGAAATAGATCAAACTTCCTTGATTATGAAGAACACATTTTATGTTTTTATACTTGCACCAAAAAAGTATCACCTTCATATGTTTTTGAAGACAAAATTGTTATAAAACAATCCCAATATTCTAAAAAAACAAAGAACATTTTATTGATACACTCTCCCGCCCGATGAACATATTTTTGGGACACCGCAGTCCCATGTGGATCAAAAAACAGTCACAATGTTGTACAATTAAGCCCCGATGAAGACAAATACAAACTTTTAACACCATATCCGACACTAAGGCAACAATTTAAAACGTTTTCACCCAAAAATAATAGCGCTATTGCCCGCAATCCAAATATTGATCTACAATCGATAGGTATATTCTCTAAATCCGACAGACAACATCATAGTCGTACACAACAATTTCAAAAACTACCAGCACAAATGGACACAATACAACGAGAATCAATAGATCAAAGTTTACGCAAACTTGAAGAAACCGCAGGCTTTTCAGACATTTACACACAGATAATTTAAAGATACAAAGGACTACAAATATTTAAATGGCGAAAAATATAGACAACAAAATATCTCACCAATAAATATTTTCAGCTTCATCATCTTGAAAAACGAAATTCTTGCCTTTCTAGGAGGGCCCTATTACATCTTAGAAAGATTGACTATATTATGCGCAATGTTCAGTTATATCGGATTTCTTTTTTCACTATTAAAAGGAATCTATAATACATGCGCAATAGATACACAAGTAAACCGACAAGCAAGCGTAGCACGCATACTATTTGCGGGATTTTTGGAATTTTTTCTACATAAATAAACAAAAATTTTTAGACGCACAAACAAAATAATATTATACAAAACTATCAACAAAACCAAACACTTATGATGAATCACAAAACAAAACAAAGGTATCACCCACAGCACCACAATTACCGAATTTACATCATAACCATCTATTATCACTAATATCACAAAATTTTAGAAACTTAGCACTCACAAACCCTACAAATTCAAGACCTAACTATATGCAAAGCCCCATTCAGCACATAGTAACACAACTTTCCCAAAATGACGATACATACGAACAAATCATCGAACAACCCCATACCACCACTTTTCAATCTCAAAAAAATCATTTTTTTAGCATACGATGAGCCGAAAAACTGGATCCCTACACCGTTCGAATTCCCACCCAGCCAATCTCCAAAATCCGATCCCCATCATCCCACTTTTTGCTTTCCCGCCACCTGATTCACTTTACATTAACACATCATCCGGCATGGATTCTGATGCTAACTCAGATATCACAGTTTTTCATACAATTTCCCAATTTGAACACTCCGACTTAGAAACCCCTGATGAATTTGCAGTTTCCGAACCTAGCCTCTCAACCTTTTCTCAACCCAGCCCCTCTACCTTCTCAAAACCTCCCTTTCAACACATACACTCCCAAACCCAATATGCATCCCCCTCTACCCCTTCTGATGTTTCCCAAGTAACTCCAACCTACTCCCCTTTTACAACTGGACGTTCCCCAAACAATTTACCTAATAACACTCAAAACTCTTATCAATTAAGCAACCTCAAAAAGCTAAATTAACAAATACAACACCCTCACACCCTAACTATTCATCAATTATCATCAACAAAAACATCATCAAACCCACCAACCCCTAGACCTTCTTCAGATAACACCCCATCTTTAGCTTAATCATACACATTAACGCAATCATCATCTAGTACTAACCGTGCATATAGAAACTTTAAACGAAAATTCCCTAATCGCCCGTTTCAATCCAAACTCGGAACCACCCGAGAATACATCAATCACCCAACTCATACCAATACTATCAAATTCCTCCAAGAAACCTTAGCCTTTTTTCCTCAGTATACATATAACCAGTCCGAACCTAACCCTGAACCACACAATTTTGTAGATGAACATGTATTAATCCCTACACTCCATTGGATATCCTATTATAATTTTACAAACTTCCTTGCTTTATCACTCCTTAACACAACACAAGACATCGAAAGAAATAAAACTGAACTATTTAAACTAACTACAGCACTAACCCCTTGACAATTCACGTACATAGGATTCAAAAAAATACTCAAAGCATTCACCGCACCCCAAGCTAATGACTATTAAATCGATTATTATGATCAAAATATCATCAGACCTAAAAAGATCAACTCCTTGACGACGATCAATTCGCTAACACCCAATTAACTGAAATTTTTTTTATTAAAACTCCTTATTTATTCACACTTAGCATACTAGACAAAACACACGATCACATCATTTCAGAAGCACTATCTGACATCCAAGCTTACGAATCATTTCATGAAAAGTTTGAAACCTTTTCACTAATTTTTCACTCCCTTACACCCAAAGAACGTGATTTGCACTGCTCACACGACATCATGTTAAGAACTAAACAGACACACACCTACACTTACTATCGATTCATACAAAATCATTTTGACTTACACACACCATCACGACAACCCCATCACTAATTTCAAATCATTAACTCCGAATACACATCACCGTTTTTCCTTAATTTCACCTATTGTATTAAAAATACTAACTTTCAAGGCTCCCTTCGTAATTATGACCCCATCACGCAAATGTATATATTCACCGAAACCTTCAACGTAAAAGAGTCCCGACCACTCATGTCCCGCATGAATTTATTCAACCTATAGTTAGTTAGTTAAGCGAGTCCACTCTATGTCCAATCCAGAGCTCTTGGGCCCAACTGTTATTAAGCATTTTGATTAGCTGCGCATGAGGGACAACGTTGAAGCGTGTTTCTATGTCGGCAGTCCATACGCTTCCGACATACCAGGCTACGAGCCCTCCATACCCAACTAGGAGCTTCATACGACGTGCAGCTGGCGTCAAACATTCAACCTATAGAAATGACTATTACCTATTTTAGAATTTATCCACAACACTAAAAACAATGACAATCTTTAAAACCTAGTCCAAAACACACCTTATAAGTTTTCCGTTGGCACTGAAGAATTAAAAACCATTGAGGAACTCTAATTGCTTTGGCCACTGCTTTAGACTAAAAATATATTTCGCAAATTAGCAAAATTACTAAACCCATCTGATGTCATTCACGATGTTTTCCTCATGGCTTCTTTCTCGACGAATAAGGTAAATATGAGATGAATTATTTAAAACTAACTATTTCGAAATAACACTAACCATTCTTTATGAAATGTTTATTCTTTAGTCTTTAGATCACGATCACCTACAAACAGAAAAACCAAATAAAAATACAAATATCTTTTATAAACTGTGAATTTTTCTTAACAAATGGCCCTGAAAGATGCAGTAAAATTCTTTCCCCACAGTAGTAAATCAGTCTATAAAAAATTTTCTACAACGTAGTAAATTTAAATACGGTGAAAATCAATTAATAATTTCAACCTCAACGAAGCAGTAAAATTCAACATTCAAGTAGTAAATTTATACAAGAAGAGAGCAGTACCAACCTTTTATATCGCTTCTTTATATTCACTCGCACAAGAATTCTATCCAAATTTTCACAGTTCGCCCACGACAAATTGTTTAAAATCATAAATTCAAATTTTAAATTTTACTAACAACAACTCAAACAAGCAATAAAAAGTTTCAATTTTTCTCTTAACCCGGTTGGAATGGAATTATTTATTGACCCAAACTAACCAACGCAGTTTACTAAACACCATAAACCACAAACTAAGAGCATGATTAAGTAAAGAAAACCCACGGTACTCACCAAAAAGTCGCAAGACAAACCATTATCGAACAATTTGATATTTAAAAAAAGGACACAACCAAAACACCAAAAAGTCGTAAGACAAACCATTACCAAACAATTTGATTTTTAAGAAAAGGATACAACCAAAACAACAAAAGGAAAAACCAGTAACAAACATAACATAAAAAGTCAACACAAAACAGGACCCCATAAAAAACCAGCATGCATTCATACCCTCACTCCTGGCCTAACCCACCAGAAGAGGACGTCCTGAGCATGCTTAATAGCCGGCCTAACCCACCGTGCTTCAAAACACGCGTTGTGACACACTCCCTATTTTTGAGAAGAGGTACTCAAGGGTTAGTAACTCTTAAAAATAACAGAACTAAAAAGTAAAAGCTTTTGCGATAACAACTAATAGAAACCATGATTAAAAAACCGAATTAACAGAAATTTCATAAATGTATATCATATAATGCAGTATATAGATCATACACGACCACAAAGACGAGCATCAAGAAACTAGAGGACACCCTCACATTGAACCTGCAGAATGGCTAAACACAACCGATATGCCGCTCACAGTCACAACTCAAAAGGATTTGAAGTACGTTGACTTCGCAGAAAAGGACTTCATTGAATCAGATCAATGACCACCTCGATGCTTAAGTATGCGTTCAGAACCGAGTTACAAGGCATTCCCTCCAAACTCAATCTTCACGCCATTTCCAGATAAGAACAAAAGACACTCAGTTCTCCTCAAAAGCAGAACAAACAATCAAAGCAAATCACTTTGAAATTAGATTGATTTCGTTGGCGGTCACAAACATTGTTGAATGCCAAAACTCATATCGACTAATCCAGCTTCCTGGAACTTCTTTCTCCAAGATCGGAACAAGAAACGATATTCGCCAAATACCAACGACATCATCCATCCTCCATTACAGATAGAAGATGAAAGATTCAAAAACTCTGTAAACACCTGATGGGTGGAACCAGATTTAAACTATGATTTTTTTATTGGTTATAATTCAGATATTTTATCATTAGAAATATTTAATACTAACCAATCATACTCCATCGAACTAACAACCCACTTACTTGTAATTTCAGCACCAGAGAGATATGACTTTAACTTAGAACTTAGTTGCCTCTCCCAGAGACGTTTTCGCAATAAACCAGTATACTCTAGATCTATTGAGACTAGCAGATATAAGAGTAAGATTAAGATCGGTATTAGACTAAGAAGTTGCACGAATCTATCCGGCCGAAAATAAGATAGCGTGACGAGCAGACGGTGTACCCTATCTGAAATTGCTCTATAGTTGAACTTTAGAACACAACTCAATTCGCAAAGAGCAGACAGATCAAGGAAAAGAATGAAAAATTCGTGGTGAAGAGCGTAGCATTTGGAGCTTCCCTATGATTTAGCCGTTTTATTGTGGATTACACAAAAGCAAAAACATCAAACAAAGCTTTGTTGCATGTCCATGAAAAAGCGATTCTCGTATGTCGAAGAATCGGCTCACAAATTGCAAGCAAAGATGTTTTGCCTCCTAATTATCAATTATCATTTATTGAAATAAAGAATCAGATTCGAAAAAAAATAACTGTAATTTGTCACTCGAAAAAGCTAGGGAAAAATCACCACGCAAAAATAGACTTTTGATTATAAACAAAAAATACCAAATGTGTGCAAAACCAAACATGCTTACGAAAAAAAAAATATTTCGAAAAACAAAAATCATTGGGGAGGAAGGCACAATGTCAATTTAACAACTCAATGAAGACAACAACCCTTTCTTTTTTCATTTCTTGCTCTAAAGTTTTATCATCAAATCAATTTGAAGTTATAAATATTTTTTCGATGTTAAACAAACCATTTTTTTAAACATTTTTCGTCGTTTTTTATTACATTAAATTTTTTCGTAGTACTACTGCTCCATAGATTTTCAAAGGCAGTCGGAACAATCAGGGCTTCGCCCTGATACGAGCAGTCTTGTTTAGCTTCCAAGAAGAGTGCCCCGTATTTTTCCCCTAGCCACGTATTAAACTTGATTATTAATTCTGTATCATGTATGCATTCGAACAAACGTACGCATAAAACTGGTTATCACAAATAAATTTTGGGTGGGATTGTATTTGAATGCTGTTAATAACCTAATCTTACGTAATTTTGATAATTTTTCTTTTAACAGCAAAATGTTAATTTGATATCTCTAAGGTCTGCTCAAAATTTTTCCAGGAATTTCCATAAATTTTCACCCCAAATCAATAAGGGGGGAAACTTGTACCTTTAATGCTTCAAAATTTAATTGAAAGTTGATATTTTCCTGGGATTTAAATGTCCATAATTTGTTGTATTAATCATGACAAAAATGTTTATTGAGAGCACGAAAACGAATTTGAAATTTTCAGGCAAGGCTATTTAAAAATCCTTTAAAATGTTTCCAGCGGCTGCATTGCTTTTTTGTTCTGACTTTCGATACGAAAGTAACGGAATATTTGTGCTCGGGATGGGTTTTTTTTTCTTCAGACAAATTTCGACTTTTTAACTAGCCATTTTTGACGAAATTTTTGACTAGCCGTTTTTTATATCATTCGAAAGGTATTGTTGTCTTAAGGTTAAATTTGAAAAGATTTTTTACCTGTGATCATAAAGTTATGAGGGTTTAAAGATTGCCATTTTGGCCAACTTGGGACAATTAACGCGCGATAAATTAGATCTATTAACGCGTAAGCGAGGTTTAATCCGTCTTAGAAATCGTTCCAAATTGGTTGAAAGAAGCCTATTTGCCATAATTGATTTGTTACAAGGAGCGATGTCTATTGTTTTGTACTTTATATCGCGTGTGGGGGGATGAGTTTTATCGAAAAATTTTAAAGTTTTAGAACAAAAGTTTTTCATTCATTTTATTTCATTTAATTTTTTATGTGGTTTATGTTATTACTGCTCCTTAAACAGTAAAAGGTAGTCGGAACTTTCAGGGCTTCGCCCTGATACGAGCAGTCTTGTTGTTCCGACTTTCGATACAAAAGTAACGGAATATTTGTGCTCGGGGTGGGTTTTTTCTTCAGACAAATTTCGACTTTGTAACTAGCCTTTTTTGACAGAGTTTTTTAAATCATTCGAAAGGTATTGTTATCCTGAGCTCAAATTTGAAAAGATATTTTACCTGTGATCTTTTTTCATAAAGTCATGAGGGTTTAAAGATTGCCAATTTGGCCGATTTGCGACAATTAACGCGCGATATATTTCGCGCTTTTAACGCGTCAGCGGAGATTTAATCCGTTAAAAGAAGCTTATTTGCCATAATTGATTTGTTACAAGGAGCAAAATCTATCTTTTTGTACTTACTATGGCGTGTGGGTGGATGATTTTTATAAAGAAAATTTCAATTTTTAGAAAAAAAAAGTTTATTTTATTTTTTTTACATTTATTTTTTTAATGTTAAAACTGCTCCATAAAGCTTTAAAAGGCAGTCGGAACATTCAGGGCTTTGCCCTGATACAAACAATCTTGTTATACTTGGAAACAATATATAATTATGAGATAGTTTTTGAAGTTTCAATTTTAACACAAAAATAATTAACAATTCTCATTTAGAAACAATGATAGCCGGTTACTGTGCAAGTAGAATTCAATTTTCCGACCACAATCATTGAAAAAAAAGAAAAAAAGGTGTTTTCTAGAACAAAAAACAAAAATTTGAATATATTCGACAGCCTATAAAAGCAAAATAAAAAACTATTTTTGTAGAAAAATGACCATAATATCGAAAAAGTTTTCGTAATAAAACTCAAACCAATTTTCAATTTTATTTCTCAATTTTTGTTGAAAAACATTGAAAATTCGTTTTTTAGCTTCAAAATCTACCAACTGAACAAAATATATAGTGTGAAAAACATTATGCGACCCTTGAAAATTAAAAAAAAATAGGCCAGCTCAATTGAACTAATGATTTTGATTTTAAATTAAATTATGTATAAAACTAACGACACTGCTGGGTAATTGAAGAAAAGATGGTAACTGAAAAACAAATCTCGCCAAAAGAGATCAAGTTGGTTGTATGGCGATGGTTTTCCTACAGTTCTCAACTGGTGTGAAGAAGAAATTTGAAGGTCGACATATGCCATTGACTCCTAATATGTTTTTTTGAGGGGGACTGCTTTTTGGCAAATTTTCAGTGTTTTATAGCACTGCGATCAAAGCCTATTATTTGGATTTATACAACTTGGGTTTATACATTTTGCAGACCAAAGAAACTCGTCAAACACCAGCGCCACCAAGAAAACTTATTCACGACAAATTTTGACTTTTTAGTTCCAACTTTTTCAACGAAAGTAACAGATTGCTTGTGCTTCGGTAGATTTTTTCTTCTTCAGACTATTTCGACTTTTTAACTAGCTATTTTTGTTCCAAGTTGCTCAATAGTTCAAATGTATTTATGTCTTGGGCTTAAACTTGAAGAGGTATTTCACCTGTGATCATTTTTTGCACAGTTATGGGGGTTCAAAAATTGCCATTTTGGCCAATATGGGACAATTAACGCGCGATAGTTTTCGCGCTAATAACGCGTTTGTGGAGATTCATTTCGTCTTAGAAATCATTCCAAATTGATTGAAAAAAGCCTTTTTACCTTCATTGATCCGTTACTAGGAACAAAACTTAGCACTTTTTACTTAATATGTCGTGTGGGGGATGATTTTCATAATAAATCTCAATTTTTTTCGTTTCTTTTAACTTTAATACTTTTTTCATGTTACCACAGCTCAGCTCCGTAGACCTTAAAGGCAGTCCGAACATTCAAGGCTTCGCCCTGATACGAGCAATTTTTTTTTATCTTTTAAAGATCAACCGTTCAATCTCCCTACCCATGCCCCCATACCCCCCAAAGTCACCAACCGTAGAATTTCTCCCGTGGCCACGTGTTCAATTTGAAAAGTAATTCTATATAATGTATGCATTTCCAACAAACGCGCATATGAAATTCATTGTCACACTTTTTATGTGATACTGCATCTGAATGCTGTTAATAACGTAATCCTACGTAGTTTAGATCAATTTTCTTTAAACAAATAGTTAAATTTATAATTCGAAGGTCGACTCAAAGTTGTTTCCTGAAAACCCAAAACTTCTCCCCCTAAATTGTTTTTTTTTGGGAGGGGGCAGAAAGTTGTGCGGTTGGTTTGCTTCTAAAATTAATTGGAAGACGATAATTTCCAGTGATTGCATTTTCCAAATGTTCATATTTTGTTGAAATTAATCATAACAAAAATGTTTAATGCTAGCACGAAATTGAATTTGAAGTTTTCAGACAAGGCAATTGAAAAATCCTTTAACATGTTTTCAACAGCTGCATTGTTTTTTTAGTTGGAACCAATTTTAATTTATAAGTTGATTTTTTTACGTATCAAAATAAACACAAAAATCATTAACAATTCCCATTTAGTAAGAATGGTAGCTGGTTACCGTGCAAGTAGCGTTCAAGTTTCTAGTAGCGTTCAAAACTAATAGCTACGGAAACATAGATTTGGAAGCAATGTACCCGTGTTCGAATACGACAAAAACCTACCGCAGTGATAGAAATCGATTATCTACAGAAAAACATACAGATTTTAGATCTGTTTTAATTTTATCTAGTAAAACATCGATTATGTAGTTATTTTAACCGATTATAAGGTATTTTTGTGAAGTTTTATAATGTAGATCTTCTCCGCACCGGAGTTCAATGGACAATCATCAATTACAATGGAAAATTGTTGTCTAAAATTTCATTATAATCCATTATTGTTGCAAACGTAGACCACAAAAATGCTTATATTGTAATTATAATTGATTCTTTTTTTGAAAGGAAATTCATTATATTGCATTATAATAGTTTATAAACCATTTAAAATCCAGTATAATTCATTATTAAAAACACATGCAAAACTCGCAACTTTTCTGAGTTACTCACGGCCTGCTCGCAATATAAATCTATACAAATTAACCCTCTCACTTTCCCCCTTCCGCATTTGCCTCTCCCCCCCCCCCCTTAAAACCGCATTTAAACAAATCCCCTACACTTATTTACATTTAAACCCCCTCACCCAAGTTTTTTGTTCCAAACTCCCCCCATTTTTTTAACCACGCCCACGTTCAGTAAACATGGGAGGGAGGAGAGGGTTAAACTAAGATAGGGGGAGGGGGCTGGTAAACTGACCAGGGGTGAGGGGAGTTAAACTGGGGAAGGGGGTTGTCAAGAAGTAATGGAGTTTACGTAGAATAGAAAAGTACAGAAAACTTAAATAAATAAAACCTTATGTGAAAAGTAAAAATTTATGAAATGTAATACGTAGAAACTGCACGAAACAGGCAATGAGTTAACTTTAAAAGAGATTGCAAAATTCAAAAATTTCTTCTCAAAAATTCAGTTTAATTGATTATAATCTACTATTATGGTTTATATCGATTTGAAAACTTTTATAATTATAATCCAATTTTAATGGATTAAGATCGATTATAATCGATTAGAATGGATTGTATTGATATGAAATACATTGATTATAATCCATTTTTGATGGATTTCAATCACTAATTTTTGTGCTTTTAAAGATACAGACTAAAGAATGACAATTTAATCGTTTATTATCCATGGAAATCCAGTGCAGGTCCTTAAAAAATGATTACAAAAACACTCGACAACTGTTTTTTTTGTATCAATTTTCATGCATACTATACACAGATTATGTACAGACTATATACAGATTATATACAGCTTACGTACTGATTTTCTCAGTATACTCGTCGCTAATGGGATATTTTGAGTACAGTGAAATAAAATTATGTTGGCTTAAGCCTACATAATTTTGTTTCAATATTCTCGAACTATCCGATTATCGAATGCACTGAGAAAATCAGTATGTAAGCTGTATATAGGCTGTATAAAATCTCCATATAAATTGTATAATTTCCACGAAACAAATTTTTTTTTTCAGATCAAATCTTAGTGAAAAATCATCAATGAAATTTTTCATTGATATTTTTTGTACTAAGGTAGTTCGAAATGATTAACAGTTAAAACTTATTGTCCTATTTAATTGACAATTTTAATTGTAGTTGACTTTAGCCTTAAAGGACGAAAGGACAATTTTGCGAGAATTGCCAAACGGGACTGATTTTCAAACAGCACATCTTTTATTGTCGCATATCAAGAAAACTTTGATATCGCTTTTCCTGACTTTAGGTGATGCGCGAAGAATACATCATTTCGTTCTGGACCATTTTTTCCAACATTGGTGGAAACGTCGGCATTTGGCTGGGCCTGAGTGCGTTCAACGTATTGGACATCGTTTACTCGTATTTGAAAGAATGCATTATTGGCCGAAACGGGAAACAAGCCGAAAAGGAGCGCAAGCGCAACACAAGCGTGCGAAAAGATGTCGCAGGCGTGACAATTGGGAAGAAAGAAAGAAGCAGGAGCAGACATGTGTTTAAGCAGACAGACCACTACGAGAACGATTATCGGCTAGCGAGTTTTATCTCAATTGATACGGATGGGCCAAACAAATCAGCCGCCACTGAATCTAATGGTGTAGGGGTGCAGATAGCTGATTTTACTAATGAAAGAATCCGCAGCAGCGAAGTGTGCGAAATAACGGAAATAAAAATCAAGAAATCCAGAACTGAGAAAAGTCCTATCCCCAGTGGCTTTCACAGTTGTGTATGAGACATTTTTGCTGGAGCCAATTAGTTTTATATGACACATTCTTTTCCCCAACAAACTGCTTGGCATGATAAGAAACGTTTTACCAAGCTCATCAGACCCGTTTAATTCTTTGATGTAAAAATCTGATGGGCAAAATGAACTTTGACGGAACTATATGATTTAATTGGGCCAATCAGTATAAAATTGCTCATATGGAATCCACGGAACTTATAATTTAAACATCCTGTAACGGCCAAACTTCGTTTCTCTTGAAGCCAAAAAAACTATTTCGGTCTTGTAGTGGTTTCTAAGGTCAAAGTGTGCCTAACACCTGGCGGCAATGAATGACAAGATTGCATTTGCAATTGATCTGAACACTTATCTCATTGCTAGTATCTTTTAAAAACTTTTGCGAGGTTACTTGCATCAGCAGCAGTGTTAGAAGCGGGCCTGAATTAAATGAAAAAAATTTTGCAAGGTTACTTGCATCAGCAGCAGTGTTAGAAGCGGGCCTGAATTAAATGAAATAACTTTTGCGAGGTTTACTTGCATCAGCAGCAGTGTTAGAAGCGGGCCTGATTTAAATGAAAAAACTTTTGCAAGGTTACTTGCATCAGCAGCAGTGTTAGAAGCGGAAAATTAAATGAAATTTTTTTTTGCAAGGTTACTTGCATCAGCAGCAGTGTTAGAAGCGGGCCTGAATTAAATGAAAAAAAATTGCAAAGTTATTTGCATCAGCAGCAGTGTTAGATGCGGACCTGAATTAATTGAAAAAACTTTTGAAAGGTTACTTGCATCAGCAGCAGTGTTAGAAGCGGGCCTGAATTAAATGAAAAATCTTTTGCAAGGTTAATTGCATCAGCAGCAATGTTAGAAGCGGGCCTGAATTAAATGAAAAAACCTTGCAAGGTTACTTGCAGCAGCAGCAGTGTTTAAAGCGAGCCTGAACTAAATGAAAGAAATTTTGCAAGGTTGCTTGCATCAGCAGCAGTGTTAGAAGCGGGCCTGAATTAAATGAAATAATTTTTGCGAGGTTTACTTGCATCAGCAGCAGTGTTAGAAGCGGACCTGAATTAAATGAAATAACTTTTGCAAGTTTACTTGCATCAGCAGCAGTGTTAGAAGCGGGCCTGATTTAAATGAAAAAAACTTTTGCAAGGTTACTTGCATCAGCAGCAGCAGTGTTAGAAGCGGGTTTTGCATCAGCAGTGTTAGAATCGGGTCTGAATTGAATAAAAATTGATGCAAGGTTACTTTCATCAGCAGCAGCGTTAGAAGCGGGCCTCAACTAAATGAAAAATTTTTTGCTAGGTTACTTGCATCAGCAGCAATGTTAGAAGCGGGCCTGAATTAAATGAAAAAACTTTTGCAAGGTTACTTGCATCAGCAGCAGTTGTTGAAGCGGAAAATTAAATGAAATTTTTTTTTGCAAGGTTACTTGCATCAGCAGCAGTGTTAGAAGCGGGCCTGAATTAAATGAAAAAAAATTGCAAAGTTATTTGCATCAGCAGCAGTGTTAGATGCGGACCTGAATTAATTGAAAAAACTTTTGCAAGGTTACTTGCATCAGCAGCAGTGTTAGAAGCGGGCCTGAATTAAATGAAAAATCTTTTGCAAGGTTAATTGCATCAGCAGCAATGTTAGAAGCGGGCCTGAATTAAATGAAAAAACCTTGCAAGGTTACTTGCAGCAGCAGCAGTGTTTAAAGCGAGCCTGAACTAAATGAAAGAAATTTTGCAAGGTTGCTTGCATCAGCAGCAGTGTTAGAAGCGGGCCTGAATTAAATGAAATAACTTTTGCGAGGTTTACTTGCATCAGCAGCAGTGTTAGAAGCGGACCTGAATTAAATGAAATAACTTTTGCAAGTTTACTTGCATCAGCAGCAGTGTTAGAAGCGGGCCTGATTTAAATGAAAAAAACTTTTGCAAGGTTACTTGCATCAGCAGCAGCAGTGTTAGAAGCGGGTTTTGCATCAGCAGTGTTAGAATCGGGTCTGAATTGAATAAAAATTGATGCAAGGTTACTTTCATCAGCAGCAGCGTTAGAAGCGGGCCTCAACTAAATGAAAATTTTTTTGCTAGGTTACTTGCATCAGCAGCAATGTTAGAAGCGGGCCTGAATTAAATGAAAAAACCTTGCAAGGTTACTTGCAGCAGCAGCAGTGTTTAAAGCGAGCCTGAACTAAATGAAAGAAATTTTGCAAGGTTACTTGCATCAGCAGCAGTGTTAAAAGCGGGCCTGAATTAAATGAAATAACTTTTGCGAGGTTTACTTGCATCAGCAGCAGTGTTAGAAGCGGACCTGAATTAAATGAAATAACTTTTGCAAGTTTACTTGCATCAGCAGCAGTGTTAGAAGCGGGCCTGAATTAAATGAAAAAACTTTTGCAAGGTTACGTGCATCAGCAGCAGTGTTAGAAGCGGGCCTGAAATAAATGAAACAACTTTTGCAAGGTTTCTTGCATCAGCAGCAGTGTTAGAAGCGGGCCTGGATTAAATGAAATAACTTTTGCAAGGTTACTTGCATCAGCAGCAGTGTTAGAAGCCGGCCTGATTCAAATGAAAAAACTTTTGAAGGTTAGTTGCATCAGCAGCAGTCTTAGAAGCGGAAAATTAAATAAAAAATTTTTTTGCAAGGTTACGTGCATCAGCAGCAGTGTTAGAAGCGGGCCTGAAATAAATGAAACAACTTTTGCAAGGTTTCTTGCATCAGCAGCAGTGTTAGAAGCGGGCCTGTATTAAATGAAATAACTTTTGCAAGGTTACTTGCATCAGCAGCAGTGTTAGAAGCGGGCCTGATTCAAATGAAAAAACTTTTGAAGGTTAGTTGCATCAGCAGCAGTCTTAGAAGCGGAAAATTAAATGAAAAATTTTTTTTGCAAGGTTACTTGCATCAACAGCAGTGTTAAAAGCGGGCCTGAATTAAATTAAAAATTGTTTGCAAGGTTACTTGCATCAGTAGCAGTGTTAGAAGCGGGGCTGAAAAAAAAGAAAAAATTTTTTTGCGAGGTTACTTGCATCAGCAGCAGTGTTAGAAGCGGGCGTGATTCAAATGAAAAAACTTTTGAAGGTTAGTTGCATCAGCAGCAGTCTTAGAAGCGGAAAATTAAATGAAAATTTTTTTTTGCAAGGTTACGTGCATCAGCAGCAGTGTTAGAAGCGGGCCTGAAATAAATGAAACAACTTTTGCAAGGTTTCATGCATCAGCAGCAGTGTTAGAAGCGGGCCTGGATTAAATGAAATAACTTTTGCAAGGTTACTTGCATCAGCAGCAGTGTTAGAAGCGGGCCTGATTCAAATGAAAACTTCTGAGGATTAGTTGCATCAGCAGCAGTCTTAGAAGCGGAAAACTAAATGAAAAAATTTTTTTGCAAGGTTACTTGCATCAGCAGCAGTGTTAGAAGCGGGCCTGAAATAAATGAAACAACTTTTGGAAGGTTTCTTGCATCAGCAGCAGGGTTAGAAGCGGGCCTGTATTAAATGAAATAACTTTTGCAAGGTTACTTGCATCAGCAGCAGTGTTAGAAGCGGGCCTGATTCAAATGAAAAAACTTTTGAAGGTTAGTTGCATCAGCAGCAGTCTTAGAAGCGGAAAATTAAATGAAATTTTTTTTTCAAGGTTACTTGCATCAGCAGCAGTGTTAGAAGCGGGCCTGAATTAAATTAAAAATTGTTTGCAAGGTTACTTGCATCAGTAGCAGTGTTAGATGCGGGGCTGAAAAAAAAGAAAAAATTTTTTTGCGAGGTTACTTGCATCAGCAGCAGTGTTAGAAGCGGGCCTGATTCAAGTGAAAAAAATTTTGAAGGTTAGTCGCATCAGCAGCAGTCTTAGAAGCGGAAAATTAAATGAAAATTTTTTTTTGCAAGGTTACGTGCATCAGCAGCAGTGTTAGAAGCGGGCCTGAAATAAATTAAACAACTTTTGCAAGGTTTCATGCATCAGCAGCAGTGTTAGAAGCGGGCCTGGATTAAATGAAATAACTTTTGCAAGATTACTTGCATCAGCAGCAGTGTTAGAAGTGGGCCTGATTCAAATGAAAAAACTTTTGAAGGTTAGTTGCATCAGCAGCAGTCTTAGAAGCGGAAAATTAAATGAAAAATTTTTTTTGCAAGGTTACTTGCATCAGCAGCAGTGTTAGAAGCGGGCCTGAACTAAATTAAAAAGTGTTTGCAAGGTTACTTGCATCAGTAGCAGTGTTAGAAGCGGGGCTGAAAAAAAAACTTTTGCGAGGTTACTTGCATCAGCAGCAGTGTTAGAAGCGGGTCTGAATTGAATAAAAACTTTTGCAAGTTACTTTCATCAGCAGCAGCGTTAGAAGCGGGCCTGAATTAAATGAAAAAACTTTTGAAAAATTACGTGCATCAGCAGCAGTGTTAGAGGCGGGCCTGAAATAAATGAAAAAACTTTTGAAAGGTTACGTGCATCAGCAGCAGTGTTAGAAGCGGGCCTGAAATAAATGAAACAACTTTTGCAAGGTTTTTTGCATCAGCAGCAGGGTTAGAAGCGGACCTGGATTAAATGAAATAACTTTTGCAAGGTTACTTGCATCAGCAGCAGTCTAAGAAGCGGAAAATTAAATGAAAAAACTTTTGCAAGGTTACGTGCATCAGCAGCAGTGTTAGAAGCGGGCCTGAAATAAATGAAACAACTTTTGCAAGGTTTCTTGCATCAGCAGCAGTGTTAGAAGCGGGCCTGGATTAAATGAAATAACTTTTGCAAGGTTACTTGCATCAGCAGCAGTGTTAGAAGCGGGCCTGATTCAAATGAAAACACTTTTGAAGGTTAGTTGCATCAGCAGCAGTCTAAGAAGCGGAAAATTAAATGAAAAAACTTTTGCAAGGTTACGTGCATCAGCAGCAGTGTTAGAAGCGGGCCTGAAAAAAATGAAACAACTTTTGCAAGGTTTCTTGCATCAGCAGCAGTGTTAGAAGCGGGCCTGGATTAAATGAAATAACTTTTGCAAGGTTACTTGCATCAGCAGCAGTGTTAGAAGCGGGCCTGATTCAAATGAAAAGACTTTTGAAGGTTAGTTGCATCAGCAGCAGTCTTAGAAGCGGAAAATTAAACGAAATTTTTTTTTTGCAAGGTTACTTGCATCAGCAGCAGTGTTAGAAGCGGGCCTGAATTAAATTAAAAATTGTTTGCAAGGTTACTTGCATCAGTAGCAGTGTTAGAAGCGGGGCTGAAAAAAAAAGAAAAAAACTTTTGCGAGGTTACTTGCATCAGCAGCAGTGTTAGAAGCGGTTCTGAATTGAATAAAAAATTTTGCAAGGTTACTTTCATCATCAGCAGCGTTAGAAGCGGGCCTCAACTAAATGAAAATTTTTTTGCTAGGTTACTTGCATCAGTAGCAGTGTTAGAAGCGGGCCTGAATTAAATGAAAAAACTTTTGAAAGGTTACGTGCATCAGCAGCAGTGTTAGAAGCGGGCCTGAAATAAATGAAACAAATTTTGCAAGGCTTCTTGCATCAGCAGCAGGGTTAGAAGCGGACCTGGATTAAATGAAAAAACTTTTGCAAGGTTACTTGCATCAGCATCAGTGTTAGAAGCGGGCCTGATTCAAATGAAAAAACTTTTGCAAGGTTAGTTGCATCAGCAGCAGTGTTAGAAGCGGGCCTGAATTAAATGAAAAAAGTTTTGCAAAGTTATTTGCATCAGCAGCAGTGTTAGAAGCGGGCCTGAATTGATTGAAAAAAATTTCGCAAGGTTACTTGCATCACCAGCAATGTTAGAAGCGGACCTGAATTAAATTAAAAATCTTTTGCAAGGTTACTTGCATCAGAAGCAATGTTAGAAGCGGGCCTGAATTAAATGAAAAAACTTTTGCAAGGTTACTTGCAGCAGCAGTGTTAAAACCGAGCCTGAACTAAATGAAAAAACTTTTGCAAGGTTAATTGCATCAGCAGCAGTGTTAGAAGCGGCCCTGAATTAATTGAAAATTTTTTTGCAAGGTTACTTGCATCAGTAGCAGTGTTAGAAGCGGGCCTGAATTAAAAGAAAAAACTTTTGCAAGATTACTTGCATCAGCAGTGTTAGAAGCGGGCCTGAAATAAATAAAAAAACTTTGCAAGGTTATTTGCATCAGCAGCAGTGTTAGAAGCGGGCCTGAATAAAATGAAAAACTTTTGCAAGGTTACTTGCATCAGCAGCAGTGTTAGAAGCGGGCCTGAAATAAATGAAAAACTTTTGCAAGGTTACTTGCATCAGCAGCAGTGTTAGAAGCGGACCTGAATTAAATGAAAAAAATTTTGCAAGGTTACTTGCATCAGCAGCAGTGTTAGAAGCGGGCCTGAATTAAATAAACACTTTTGCAAGGTTACTTTCATCAGCAGCAGTGTTAGAAGCGGGCCTGAATTAAATGAAAAAAAATGCAAGGTTACTTGCATCAGCAGCAGTGTTAGAAGCAGGCCTGAATTAAATGAAAAAACTTTTGCAAGGTTAATTGCATCAGCAGCAGTGTTAAAAGCGGGCCTGATTTAAATGAAAAAACATTTGCAAGGTTACTTGCATCAGCAGCAGTGTTAGAATCGGGCCTGAAATAATTGAAAAAACTTTTGCAATGAGGTTACTTGCATCAGCAGCAGTGTTAGAAGCGGGCCTGAATTAAACTAAAAATTGTTTGCAAGGTTAGTTGCATCAGCAGCAGTGTTAGAAGCGGGCCTGAATTAATTGAAAAAACTTTTGCAAGTTTACTTGCATCAGCAGCCGTAGTAGAAGCGGGCTTGAATTAAACAAAAAATCTTTTGCAAGGTTACTTGCATCAGCAGCAATGTTAGAAGCGGGCCTGAATTAATTGAAAAAACTTTTGCAAGGTTACTTGCATCAGCAGCAGTGTTAGAAGCGGGCCTTATTTAAATTAAAAATTGTTTGCAAGGTTACTTGCATCAGCAGCAGTGTTAGAAGCGGGCCTGAATTAATTGAAAAATTTTTTGCAAGGTTACTTGCATCAGTAGCAGTGCTAGAAGCGGGCCTGAATTAAATGAAAAAATTTTTGCAAGATTACTTGCATCAGCAGTGTTAGAAGCGGGCCTGAAATAAATGAAAAAACTTTGCAAGGTTATTTGCATCAGCAGCAGTGTTAGAAGCGGGCTTGAATAAAATGAAAAAACTTTTGCAAGGTTACTTGAATCAGCAACAGTGTTAGAAGCGGGCCTGAAATAAATGAAAAACTTTTGCAAGGTTACTTGCATCAGCAGCAGTGTTAGAAGCGGGCCTGAAATAAATGAAAAATTTTTGCAAGGTTACTTGCATCAGCAGCAGTGTTAGAAGCGGACCTGAATTAAATGAAAAAACTTTTGCAAGGTTACTTGCATCAGCAGCAGTGTTAGAAGCGGGCCTGAATTGAATAAAAATTTTTGCAAGGTTACTTTCATCAGCAGCAGCGTTAGAATCGGGCCTCAACTAAATGAAAATTTTTTTGCTAGGTTACTTGCATCAGTAGCAGTGTTAGAAGCGGGCCTGAATTAAATGAAAAAAGTTTTGAAAGGTTACGTGCATCAGCAGCAGTGTTAGAAGCGGGCCTGAAATAAATGAAACAACTTTTGCAAGGTTTCTTGCATCAGCAGCAGGGTTAGAAGCGGACCTGGATTAAATGAAATAACTTTTGCAAGGTTACTTGCATCAGCAGCAGTCTAAGAAGCGGAAAATTAAATGAAAATTTTTTTGCAAGGTTACGTGCATCAGCAGCAGTGTTAGAAGCGGGCCTGAAATAAATGAAACAACTTTTGCAAGGTTTCTTGCATCAGCAGCAGTGTTAGAAGCGGGCCTGGATTAAATGAAATAACTTTTGCAAGGTTACTTGCATCAGCAGCAGTGTTAGAAGCGGGCCTGATTCAAATGAAAACACTTTTGAAGGTTAGTTGCATCAGCAGCAGTCTAAGAAGCGGAAAATTAAATGAAAAAACTTTTGCAAGGTTACGTGCATCAGCAGCAGTGTTAGAAGCGGGCCTGAAATAAATGAAACAACTTTAGCAAGGTTTCTTGCATCAGCAGCAGTGTTAGAAGTGGGCCTGGATTAAATGAAATAATTTTTGCAAGGTTACTTGCATCAGCAGCAGTGTTAGAAGCGGGCCTGATTCAAATGAAAAGACTTTTGAAGGTTAGTTGCATCAGCAGCAGTCTTAGAAGCGGAAAATTAAACGAAAAATTTTTTTTGCAAGGTTACTTGCATCAGCAGCAGTGTTAGAAGCGGGCCTGAATTAAATTAAAAATTGTTTGCAAGGTTACTTGCATCAGTAGCAGTGTTAGAAGCGGGGCTGAAAAAAAAGAAAAAAACTTTTGCGAGGTTACTTGCATCAGCAGCAGTGTTAGAAGCGGGTCTGAATTGAATAAAAATTTTTGCAAGGTTACTTTCATCATCAGCAGCGTTAGAAGCGGGCCTCAACTAAATGAAAAATTTTTTGCTAGGTTACTTGCATCAGTAGCAGTGTTAGAAGCGGGCCTGAATTAAATGAAAAAACTTTTGAAAGGTTACGTGCATCAGCAGCAGTGTTAGAAGCGAGCCTGAAATAAATGAAACAACTTTTGCAAGGTTTCTTGCATCAGCAGCAGGGTTAGAAGCGGACCTGGATTAAATGAAAAAACTTTTGCAAGGTTACTTGCATCAGCATCAGTGTTAGAAGCGGGCCTGATTCAAATGAAAAAATTTTTGAAAGGTTAGTTGCATCAGCAGCAGTGTTAGAAGCGGGCCTGAATTAAATGAAAAAAGTTTTGCAAAGTTATTTGCATCAGCAGCAGTGTTAGAAGCGGGCCTGAATTGATTGAAAAAAATTTCGCAAGGTTACTTGGATCAGCAGCAATGTTAGAAGCGGACCTGAATTAAATTAAAAATCTTTTGCAAGGTTACTTACATCAGAAGCAATGTTAGAAGCGGGCCTGAATTAAATGAAAAAACTTTTGCAAGGTTACTTGCAGCAGCAGCAGCAGCAGTGTTAAAACCGAGCCTGAACTAAATGAAAAAACTTTTGCAAGGTTACTTGCATCAGCAGCAGTGTTAGAAGCGGCCCTGATTTAATTGAAAATTTTTTTGCAAGGTTACTTGCATCAGTAGCAGTGTTAGAAGCGGGCCTGAATTAAATGAAAAAACTTTTGCAAGATTACTTGCATCAGCAGTGTTAGAAGCGGGCCTGAAATAAATAAAAAAACTTTGCAAGGTTATTTGCATCAGCAGCAGTGTTAGAAGCGGGCCTGAATAAAATGAAAAACTTTTGCAAGGTTACTTGCATCAGCAGCAGTGTTAGAAGCGGGCCTGAAATAAATGAAAAACTTTTGCAAGGTTACTTGCATCAGCAGCAGTGTTAGAAGCGGACCTGAATTAAATGAAAAAACTTTTGCAAGGTTACTTGCATCAGCAGCAGTGTTAGAAGCGGGCCTGAATTAAATAAACACTTTTGCAAGGTTACTTTCATCAGCAGCAGTGTTAGAAGCGGGCCTGAATTAAATGAAAAAAAAATGCAAGGTTACTTGCATCAGCAGCAGTGTTAGAAGCAGGCCTGAATTAAATGAAAAAACTTTTGCAAGGTTACTTGCATCAGCAGCAGTGTTAAAAGCGGGCCTGATTTAAATGAAAAAACATTTGGGAGGTTACTTGCATCAGCAGCAGTGTTAGAATCGGGCCTGAAATAATTGAAAAAACTTTTGCAATGAGGTTACTTGCATCAGCAGCAGTGTTAGAAGCGGGCCTGAATTAAATTAAAAATTGTTTGCAAGGTTAGTTGCATCAGCAGCAGTGTTAGAAGCGGGCCTGAATTAATTGAAAAAACTTTTGCTAGTTTACTAGCATCAGCAGCCGTAGTAGAAGCGGGCTTGAATTAAACAAAAAATCTTTTGCAAGGTTACTTGCATCAGCAGCAATGTTAGAAGCGTGCCTGAATTAAATGAAAAAACTTTTGCAAGGTTACTTGCAACAGCAGCGGTGTTAAAAGCGGGCCTGAATTAATTGAAAAAACTTTTGCAAGGTTACTTGCATCAGCAGCAGTGTTAGAAGCGGGCCTTATTTAAATTAAAAATTGTTTGCAAGGTTACTTGCATCAGCAGCAGTGTTAGAAGCGGGCCTGAATTAATTGAAAAATTTTTTGCAAGGTTACTTGCATCAGTAGCAGTGCTAGAAGCGGGCCTGAATTAAATGAAATGAAAAAATTTTTGCAAGATTACTTGCATCAGCAGTGTTAGAAGCGGGCTTGTGTTAGAAAAAACTTTGCAAGGTTATTTGCATCAGCAGCAGTGTTAGAAGCGGGCTTGAATAAAATGAAAAAACTTTTGCAAGGTTACTTGCATCAGCAGCAGTGTTAGAAGCGGGCCTGAAATAAATGAAAAACTTTTGCAAGGTTACTTGCATCAGCAGCAGTGTTAGAAGCGGGCCTGAAATAAATGAAAAATTTTTGCAAGGTTACTTGCATCAGCAGCAGTGTTAGAAGCGGACCTGAATTAAATGAAAAAACTTTTGCAAGGTTACTTGCATCAGCAGCAGTGTTAGAAGCGGGCCTGAATTAAATAAAAACTTTTGCAAGGTTACTTTCATCAGCAGCAGTGTTAGAAGCGGGCCTGAATTAAATGAAAAAAAAAATTGCAAGGTTGCTTGCATCAGCAGCAGTGTTAGAAGCAGGCCTGAATTAAATGAAAAAACTTTTGCAAGGTTACGTGCATCAGCAGCAGTGTTAGAAGCGGGCCTGAATTAAATGAAAAAACTTTTGCAAGGTTACTTGCATCAGCAGCAGTGTTAAAAGCGGGCCTGATTTAAATGGAAAAACTTTTGCAAGGTTACTTGCATCAGCAGCAGTGTTAGAAGCGGGCCTGAATTAATTGAAAAAACTTTTGCAATGAGGTTACTTGCATCAGCAGCAGTGTTAGAAGCGGGCCTGAATTAATTGAAAAAACTTTTGCAAGGTTACTTGCATCAGCAGCCGTGTTAGAAGCGGGCTTGAATTAAACAAAAAATCTTTTGCAAGGTTACTTGCCTCATCAGCAAGGTTAGAAGCGTGCCTGAATTAAATGAAAAAACTTTTGCAAGGTTACTTGCATCAGCAGCAGTGTTAAAAGCGAGCCTGAACTAAATGAAAAAACGTTTGCAAGGTTACTTGCAACAGCAGCAGTGTTAGAAGCGGGCCTTATTTAAATTAAAAAATGTTTGCAAGGTTACTTGCATCAGCAGCAGTGTTAGAAGCGGGTCTGAATTAATTGAAAATTTTTTCGCAAGGTTACTTGCATCCGTAGCAGTGTTAGAAGCGGGCCTGAATTAAATGAAAAATTTTTTGCAAGATTACTTGCATCAGCAGTGTTAGAAGCGGGCCTGAAATAAATGAAAAAACTTTGCAAGGTTTTTTGCATCAGCAGCAGTGTTAGAAGCGGGCCTGAATAAAATGAAAAAACTTTTGCAAGGTTACTTGCATCAGCAGCAGTGTTAGAAGCGGGCCTGAAATAAATGAAAAATTTTTGCAAGGTTACTTGCATCAGCAGCAGTGTTAGAAGCGGACCTGAATTAAATGAAAAAACTTTTGCAAGGTTACTTGCATCAGCAGCAGTGTTAAAAGCGGGCCTGAACTAAATAAAAACTTTTGCAAGGTTTCTTTCATCAGCAGCAGTGTTAGAAGCGGGCCTGAATTAAATGAAAAAAAAGTTGCAAGGTTACTTGCATCAGCAGCAGTGTTAGAAGCAGGCCTGAATTGAATGAAAATTTTTTTGCAGGGATACTTGCATCAGCAGCAGTGTTAAAAGCGGGCCTGATTTAAATGAAAAAAGTTTTGCAAGGTTACTTGCATCAGCAGCAGTGTTAGAAGCGGGCCTGAATAATTGAAAAAAACTTTGCAATGAGGTTACTTGCATCAGTAGCAGTGTTAGAAGCGGGCCTGAATTAAATTAAAAATTGTTTGCAAGGTTAGCTGCATCAGCAGCAGTGTTAGAAGCGGGCCTTATTTAAATGAAAAAATTTTTGCAAGATTACTTGCATCAGCAGTGTTAGAAGCGGGCCTGTGTTGGAAAAAACTTTGCAAGGTTATTTGCATCAGCAGCAGTGTTAGAAGCGGGCTTGAATTAATTGAAAAAACTTTTGCAAGGTTACTTGCATCAGCAGCAGTGTTAGAAGCGGGCCTTGTTTAAATTAAAAATTGTTTGCAAGGTTACTTGCATCAGCAGCAGTGTTAGAAGCGGGCCTGAATTAATTGAAAAATTTTTTGCAAGGTTACTTGCATCAGTAGCAGTGCTAGAAGCGGGCCTGAATTAAATGAAAAAATTTTTGCAAGATTACTTGCATCAGCAGTGTTAGAAGCGGGCCTGTGTTAGAAAAAACTTTGCAAGGTTATTTGCATCAGCAGCAGTGTTAGAAGCGGGCTTGAATAAAATGAAAAAACTTTTGCAAGGTTACTTGCATCAGCAGCAGTGTTAGAAGCGGGCCTGAAATAAATGAAAAACTTTTGCAAGGTTACTTGCATCAGCAGCAGTGTTAGAAGCGGGCCTGAAATAAATGAAAAATTTTTGCAAGGTTACTTGCATCAGCAGCAGTGTTAGAAGCGGACCTTAATTAAATGAAAAAACTTTTGCAAGGTTACTTGCATCAGCAGCAGTGTTAGTAGCGGGCCTGAATTAAATAAAAAGTTTTGCAAGGTCACTTTCATCAGCAGCAGTGTTAGAAGCGGGCCTGAATTAAATGAAAAAAAAATTGCAAGGTTGCTTGCATCAGCAGCAGTGTTAGAAGCAGGCCTGAATTAAATGAAAAAACGTTTGCAAGGTTACGTGCATCAGCAGCAGTGTTAGAAGCGGGCCTGAATTAAATGAAAAAACTTTTGCAAGGTTACTTGCATCAGCAGCAGTGTTAAAAGCGGGTCTGATTTAAATGGAAAAACTTTTGCAAGGTTACTTGCATCAGCAGCAGTGTTAGAAGCGGGCCTGAATTAATTGAAAAAACTTTTGCAATGAGGTTACTTGCATCAGCAGCAGTGTTAGAAGCGGGCCTGAATTAAATTAAAAATTGTTTGCAAGGTTAGATGCATCAGCAGCAGTGTTAGAAGCGCGGGCCTGAATTAATTGAAAAAACTTTTGCAAGGTTACTTGCATCAGCAGCCGTGTTAGAAGCGGGCTTGAATTAAACGAAAAATCTTTTGCAAGGTTACTTGCATCATCAGCAAGGTTAGAAGCGTGCCTGAATTAAATGAAAAAACTTTTGCAAGGTTACTTGCATCAGCAGCAGTGTTAAAAGCGAGCCTGAACTAAATGAAAAAACGTTTGCAAGGTTACTTGCAACAGCAGCAGTGTTAGAAGCGGGCCTGAATTAATTGAAAAAATTTTTGCAAGGTTACTTGCATCAGCAGCAGTGTTAGAAGCGGGCCTTATTTAAATTAAAAATTGTTTGCAAGGTTACTTGCATCAGCAGCAGTGTTAGAAGCGGGTCTGAATTAATTGAAAATTTTTTCGCAAGGTTACTTGCATCCGTAGCAGTGTTAGAAGCGGGCCTGAATTAAATGAAAAATTTTTTGCAAGATTACTTGCATCAGCAGTGTTAGAAGCGGGCCTGAAATAAATGAAAAAACTTTGCAAGGATTTTTGCATCAGCAGCAGTGTTAGAAGCGGGCCTGAATAAAATGAAAAAACTTTTGCAAGGTTACTTGCATCAGCAGCAGTGTTAGAAGCGGGCCTGAAATAAATGAAAAATTTTTGCAAGGTTACTTGCATCAGCAGCAGTGTTAGAAGCGGACCTGAATTAAATGAAAAAACTTTTGCAAGGTTACTTGCATCAGCAGCAGTGTTAAAAGCGGGCCTGAACTAAATAAAAACTTTTGCAAGGTTGCTTTCATCAGCAGCAGTGTTAGAAGCGGGCCTGAATTAAATGAAAAAAAAGTTGCAAGGTTACTTGCATCAGCAGCAGTGTTAGAAGCAGGCCTGAATTGAATGAAAATTTTTTTGCAGGGATACTTGCATCAGCAGCAGTGTTAAAAGCGGGCCTGATTTAAATGAAAAAAGTTTTGCAAGGTTACTTGCATCAGCAGCAGTGTTAGAAGCGGGCCTGAATAATTGAAAAAAACTTTGCAATGAGGTTACTTGCATCAGTAGCAGTGTTAGAAGCGGGCCTGAATTAAATTAAAAATTGTTTGCAAGGTTAGCTGCATCAGCAGCAGTGTTAGAAGCGGGCCTTATTTATATTAAAAATTGTTTGGAAGGTTACTTGCATCAGCAGCAGTGTTAGAAGCGGGTCTGAATTAATTGAAAATTTTTTCGCAAGGTAACTTGCATCCGTAGCAGTGTTAGAAGCGGGCCTGAATTAAATGAAAAAATTTTTGCAAGATTACTTGCATCAGCAGTGTTAGAAGCGGGCCTGAAATAAATGAAAAAACTTTGCAAGGTTTTTTGCATCAGCAGCAGTGTTAGAAGCGAGCCTGAATAAAATGAAAAAACTTTTGCAAGGTTACTTGCATCAGCAGCAGTGTTAGAAGCGGGCCTGACTTAAAAGAAAAGGTTACTTGCATCAGCAGTGTTAGAAGCGGTCCTGAATTTAATAAAAAAATTTTGCAAGGTTACTTGCCTCAGCACAGCAGTGTAAGAAGCGGGCCTGAATTAATTGAAAACTTTTGCAAGGTTACTTGCATCAGCAGTGTTAGAAGCGGGCCTGAATTTAATGAAAAAGTTACTTGCATCAGCAGTTTTGGAAGCGGGCCTGAAATAAATAAAAAGGTTACTTGCATCAGCAGTGTTAGAAGCGGGCCTGAATTAAATGAAAATTTTGGCAAGGTTACTTGCATCAGCACAGCAGTGTTAGAAGCGGGCCTGAGTTAAATGAAAACTTTTGCAAGGTTACTTGCATCAACACAGCAGTGTAAGAAGCGGGCCTGAATTAAATTAAAACTTTTGCAAGGTTACTTGCATCAGCAGTGTTAGAAGCGGGCCTGACTTTAATGAAAAAGTTACTTGCATCAGCAGTATTGGAAGCGGGCCTGAAATAATTAAAAAGGTTACTTGCATCAGCAGTGTTAGAAGCGGGACTGAATTAAATGAAAATTTTGGCAAGGTTACTTGCATCAGCACAGCAGTGTTAGAAGCGGGCCTAAGTTAAATGAAAACTTTTGCAAGGTTACTTGCATCAACACAGCAGTGTAAGAAGCGGGCCTGAATTAAATACAAATTTTTGCAAGGTTACTTGCATCAGCAGTGTTAGAAGCGGGCCTGAATTTAATGAAAAAGTTACTTTCATCAGCAGTGTTTGAAGCGGGCGTGACTTAAATGAAAAGGTTACTTGCATCAGCAGTGTTAGAAGCGGGCCTGAATTAAATGAAAATTTTGGCAAGGTTACTTGCATCAGCACAGCAGTGTTAGAAGCGGGCCTGAGTTAAATGAAAACTTTTGCAAGGTTACTTGCATCAACACAGCAGTGTAAGAAGCTGGCCTGAATTAAATGAAAACTTTTGCAAGGTTACTTGCATCAGCAGTTTTGGAAGCGGGCCTGAAATAATTAAAAAGGTTACTTGCATCAGCAGTGTTAGAAGCGGGCCTGAATTAAATGAAAATTTTGGCAAGGTTACTTGCATCAGCACAGCAGTGTTAGAAGCGGGCCTGAGTTAAATGAAAACTTTTGCAAGGTTACTTGCATCAGCACAGCAGTGTAAGAAGCGGGCCTGAGTTAAATGAAAACTTTTGCAAGGTTACTTGCATCAGCAGTGTTAGAAGCGGGCCTGAATTTAATGAAAAAGTTACTTGCATCAGCAGTTTTGGAAGCGGGCCTGAAATAAATAAAAAGGTTACTTGCATCAGCAGTGTTAGAAGCGGGCCTGAATTAAATGAAAATTTTGGCAAGGTTACTTGCATCAGCACAGCAGTGTTAGAAGCGGGCCTGAGTTAAATGAAAACTTTTGCAAGGTTACTTGCATCAACACAGCAGTGTAAGAAGCGGGCCTGAATTAAATTAAAACTTTTGCAAGGTTACTTGCATCAGCAGTGTTAGAAGCGGGCCTGACTTTAATGAAAAAGTTACTTGCATCAGCAGTTTTGGAAGCGGGCCTGAAATAATTTAAAAGGTTACTTGCATCAGCAGTGTTAGAAGCGGGCCTGAATTAAATGAAAATTTTGGCAAGGTTACTTGCATCAACACAGCAGTGTAAGAAGCGGGCCTGAATTAAATACAAGTTTTTGCAAGGTTACTTGCATCAGCAGTGTTAGAAGCGGGCCTGAATTTAATGAAAAAGTTACTTTCATCAGCAGTGTTTGAAGCGGGCGTGACTTAAATGAAAAGGTTACTTGCATCAGCAGTGTTAGAAGCGGGCCTGAATTAAATGAAAATTTTGGCAAGGTTACTTGCATCAGCACAGCAGTGTTAGAAGCGGGCCTGAGTTAAATGAAAACTTTTGCAAGGTTACTTGCATCAACACAGCAGTGTAAGAAGCTGGCCTGAATTAAATGACAACTTTTGCAAGGTTACTTGCATCAGCAGTGTTAGAAGCGGGCCTGAAATTAATGAAAAAGTTACTTGCATCAGCAGTTTTGGAAGAGGGCCTGAAATAAATAAAAAGGTTACTTGCATCAGCAGTGTTAGAAGCGGGCCTGAATTAAATGAAAATTTTGGCAAGGTTACTTGCATCAGCACAGCAGTGTTAGAAGCGGGCCTGAGTTAAATGAAAACTTTTGCAAGGTTACTTGCATCAACACAGCAGTGTAAGAAGCGGGCCTGAATTAAATAAAAACTTTTGCAGGGTTACTTGCATCAGCAGTGTTAGAAGCGGGCCTGAATTTAATGAAAAATTTACTTTCATCAGCAGTGTTTGAAGCGGGCCTGACTTAAATGAAAAATTTTGCAAGGTTACTTGCATCAGCACAGCAGTGTAAGAAGCGGGCCTGAATTAAATGAAAACTTTTGCAAGGTTACTTGCATCAGCAGTGTTAGAAGCGGGCCTGAATTTAATGAAAAAGTTACTTGCATCAGCAGTTTTGGAAGCGGGCCTGAAATAAATAAAAATGTTACCTGCATCAGCAGTGTTAGAAGCGGGCCTGAATTAAATGAAAATTTTGGCAAGGTTACTTGCATCAGCACAGCAGTGTTAGAAGCGGACCTGAGTTAAATGAAAACTTTTGCAAGGTTACTTGCATCAACACAGCAGTGTTAGAAGCGGGCCTGAATTAAATTAAAACTTTTGCAAGGTTACTTGCATCAGCAGTGTTAGAAGCGGGCCTGACTTTAATGAAAAATTTACTTGCATCAGCAGTTTTGGAAGCGGTCCTGAATTTAATAAAAAATTTTGCAAGGTTACTTGCATCAGCACAGCAGTGTAAGAAGCGGGCCTGAATTAAATGAAAACTTTTGCAAGGTTACTTGCATCAGCAGTGTTAGAAGCGGGCCTGAATTTAATGAAAAAGTTACTTGCATCAGCAGTTTTGGAAGCGGGCCTGAAATAAATAAAAAGGTTACTTGCATCAGCAGTGTTAGAAGCGGGCCTGAATTAAATGAAAATTTTGGCAAGGTTACTTGCATCAGCACAGCAGTGTTAGAAGCGGGCCTGAGTTAAATGAAAACTTTTGCAAGGTTACTTGCATCAACACAGCAGTGTAAGAAGCGGGCCTGAATTAAATTGAAACTTTTGCAAGGTTACTTGCATCAGCAGTGTTAGAAGCGGGCCTGACTTAAATGAAAAAGTTACTTGCATCAGCAGTTTTGGAAGCGGGCCTGAAATAATTAAAAAGGTTACTTGCATCAGCAGTGTTAGAAGCGGGCCTGAAATAAATGAAAATTTTGGCAAGGTTACTTGCATCAGCACAGCAGTGTTAGAAGCGGGCCTGAGTTAAATGAAAACTTTTGCAAGGTTACTTGCATCAACACAGCAGTGTAAGAAGCGGGCCTGAATTAAATACAAATTTTTGCAAGGTTACTTGCATCAGCAGTGTTAGAAGCGGGCCTGAATTTAATGAAAAAGTTACTTTCATCAGCAGTGTTTGAAGCGGGCGTGACTTAAATGAAAAGGTTACTTGCATCAGCAGTGTTAGAAGCGGGCCTGAATTAAATGGAAATTTTGGCAAGGTTACTTGCATCAGCACAGCAGTGTTAGAAGCGGGCCTGAGTTAAATGAAAACTTTTGCAAGGTTACTTGCATCAACACAGCAGTGTAAGAAGCGGGCCTGAATTAAATGAAAACTTTTGCAAGGTTACTTGCATCAGCAGTGTTAGAAGCGGGCCTGAAATTAATGAAAAAGTTACTTGCATCAGCAGTTTTGGAAGCGGGCCTGAAATAATTAAAAAGGTTACTTGCATCAGCAGTGTTAGAAGCGGGCCTGAAATAAATGAAAATTTTGGCAAGGTTACTTGCATCAGCACAGCAGTGTTAGAAGCGGGCCTGAGTTAAATGAAAACTTTTGCAAGGTTACTTGCATCAACACAGCAGTGTAAGAAGCGGGCCTGAATTAAATACAAATTTTTGCAAGGTTACTTGCATCAGCAGTGTTAGAAGCGGGCCTGAATTTAATGAAAAAATTACTTTCATCAGCAGTGTTTGAAGCGGGCGTGACTTAAATGAAAAGGTTACTTGCATCAGCAGTGTTAGAAGCGGGCCTGAATTAAATGGAAATTTTGGCAAGGTTACTTGCATCAGCACAGCAGTGTTAGAAGCGGGCCTGAGTTAAATGAAAACTTTTGCAAGGTTACTTGCATCAGCAGTGTTAGAAGCGGGCCTGAATTTAATGAAAAAGTTACTTTCATCAGCAGTGTTTGAAGCGGGCGTGACTTAAATGAAAAGGTTACTTGCATCAGCAGTGTTAGAAGCGGGCCTGAATTAAATGGAAATTTTGGCAAGGTTACTTGCATCAGCACAGCAGTGTTAGAAGCGGGCCTGAGTTAAATGAAAACTTTTGCAAGGTTACTTGCATCAACACAGCAGTGTAAGAAGCGGGCCTGAATTAAATGAAAACTTTTGCAAGGTTACTTGCATCAGCAGTGTTAGAAGCGGGCCTGAAATTAATGAAAAAGTTACTTGCATCAGCAGTTTTGGAAGCGGGCCTGAAATAATTAAAAAGGTTACTTGCATCAGCAGTGTTAGAAGCGGGCCTGAAATAAATGAAAATTTTGGCAAGGTTACTTGCATCAGCACAGCAGTGTTAGAAGCGGGCCTGAGTTAAATGAAAACTTTTGCAAGGTTACTTGCATCAACACAGCAGTGTAAGAAGCGGGCCTGAATTAAATACAAATTTTTGCAAGGTTACTTGCATCAGCAGTGTTAGAAGCGGGCCTGAATTTAATGAAAAAGTTACTTTCATCAGCAGTGTTTGAAGCGGGCGTGACTTAAATGAAAAGGTTACTTGCATCAGCAGTGTTAGAAGCGGGCCTGAATTAAATGGAAATTTTGGCAAGGTTACTTGCATCAGCACAGCAGTGTTAGAAGCGGGCCTGAGTTAAATGAAAACTTTTGCAAGGTTACTTGCATCAACACAGCAGTGTAAGAAGCGGGCCTGAATTAAATGAAAACTTTTGCAAGGTTACTTGCATCAGCAGTGTTAGAAGCGGGCCTGAAATTAATGAAAAAGTTACTTGCATCAGCAGTTTTGGAAGCGGGCCTGAAATAAATAAAAAGGTTACTTGCATCAGCAGTGTTAGAAGCGGGCCTGAATTAAATGAAAAATTTGGCAAGGTTACTTGCATCAGCACAGCAGTGTTAGAAGCGGGCCTGAGTTAAATGAAAACTTTTGCAAGGTTACTTGCATCAACACAGCAGTGTAAGAAGCGGGCCTGAATTAAATAAAAACTTTTGCAAGGTTACTTGCATCAGCAGTGTTAGAAGCGGGCCTGAATTTAATGAAAAATTTACTTTCATCAGCAGTGTTTGAAGCGGGCCTGACTTAAATGAAAAATTTTGCAAGGTTACTTGCATCAGCACAGCAGTGTAAGAAGTGGGCCTGAATTAAATGAAAACTTTTGCAAGGTTACTTGCATCAGCAGTGTTAGAAGCGGGCCTGAATTTAAAAAAAAATTTACTTGCATCAGCAGTTTTGGAAGCGGGCCTGAAATAAAAAAAAGGTTACTTGCATCAGCAGTGTTAGAAGCGGGCCTGAATTAAATGAAAATTTTGGCAAGGTTACTTGCATCAGCACAGCAGTGTTAGAAGCGGACCTGAGTTAAATGAAAACTTTTGCAAGGTTACTTGCATCAACACAGCAGTGTTAGAAGCGGGCCTGAAGAAAATGAAACCTTTTGCAAGGTTACTTGCATCAGCACAGCAGTGTAAGAAGCGGTCCTGAATTAAATGAAAACTTTTGCAAGGTTACTTGCATCAGCAGTGTTAGAAGCGGGCCTGAATTTAATGAAAAAGTTACTTGCATCAGCAGTGTTAGAAGCGGTCCTGAGTTAAATGAAAACGTTACTTGCATCAGCAGTGTTAGAAGCGGGCCTGAATTAAATGAAAACTTTTGCAAAGTTACTTGCATCAGCACAGCAGTGTTAGAAGTGGGCCTGAATCAAATGAAAATTTTGCAAGGTTACTTGCATAAGCACAACAGTGTTAGAAGCGGGCCTGAAGAAAATGAAAACTTTTGCAAGGTTACTTGCATCAGCACAATAGAGTTAGAAGCGGGCCTGAAATAAATGAAAACTTTTGCAAGGTTACTTGCATCAGCAGTGTTAGAAGCGGGCCTAAATTTAATGAAAAAAATACTTTCATCAGCAGTGTTTGAAGCGGGCCTGACTTAAATGAAAAGGTTACTTGCATCAGCAGTGTTAGAAGCGGTCCTGAATTTAATGAAAATTTTTGCAAGGTTACTTGCATCAGCACAGCAGTGTAAGAAGCGGGCCTGAATTAAATGAAAACTTTTGCAAGGTTACTTGCATCAGCAGTGTTAGAAGCTGGCCTAAATTTAATGAAAAAGTTACTTTCATCAGCAGTGTTTGAAGCGGGCCTGACTTAAATGAAAAGGTTACTTGCATCAGCAGTGTTAGAAGCGGTCCTGAATTTAATGAAAAATTTTGCAAGGTTACTTGCATCAGCACAGCAGTGTTAGAAGCGGGCCTGAATTAAATGAAAAATTTTGCAAGGTTACTTGCATCAGCACAGCAGTGTTAGAAGCGGGCCTGAAGAAAATGAAAACTTTTGCAAGGTTACTTGCATCAGCAGTGTTAGAAGCAGGCCTAAATTAAATGAAGAGGTTACTTGCATCAGCAGTTTTTGAAGCGGGCCTGAATTAAATAAAAAGGTTACTTTCATCAGCAGTGTTAGAAGCGGGCCTGAATTAAATGAAAACTTTTGCAAAGTTACTTGCATCAGCACAATAGAGTTAGAAGCGGGCCTGAAATAGATGAAAACTTTTGCAAGGTTACTTGCATCAGCAGTGTTAGAAGCGGGCCTAAATTTAATGAAAAAGCTACTTTCATCAGCAGTGTTTGAAGCGGGCCTGACTTAAATGAAAAGGTTACTTGCATCAGCAGTGTTAGAAGCGGTCCTGAATTTAATGAAAAATTTTGCAAGGTTACTTGCATCAGCACAGCAGTGTAAGAAGCGGGCCTGAATTAAATGAAAACTTTTGCAAGGTTACTTGCATCAGCAGTGTTAGAAGCGGGCATAAATTTAATGAAAAAGTTACTTTCATCAGCAGTGTTTGAAGCGGGCCTGACTTAATTGAAAAGGTTACTTGCATCAGCAGTGTTAGAAGCGGTCCTGAATTTAATGAAAAATTTTGCAAGGTTACTTGCATCAGCACAGCAGTGTTAGAAGCGGGCCTGAATTAAATGAAAAATTTTGCAAGGTTACTTGCATCAGCACAGCAGTGTTAGAAGCGGGCCTGAAGAAAATGAAATCTTTTGCAAGGTTACTTGCATCAGCAGTGTTAGAAGCAGGCCTAAATTAAATGAAGAGGTTACTTGCATCAGCAGTTTTTGAAGCGGGCCTGAATTAAATAAAAAGGTTACTTTCATCAGCAGTGTTAGAAGCGGGCCTGAATTAAATGAAAATTTTTGCAAGGTTACTTGCATCAGCACAGCAGTGTTAGAAGCGGGCCTGAATTAAATGAAAATTTTTGCAAGGTTACTTGCATCAGCAGTATTAGGAGCGGGCCTGAAGAAATTGAAAACTTTTGCAAGGTTACTTGCATCAGCACAGCAGTATTAGAAGAGGGTCTGAGTTAAATGAAAATTTTTGCAAGGTTACTTGCATCAGCAGTGTTAGAAGTGGGCCTGAAATAAATGAAACAACTTTTGCAAGGTTACTTGCATCAGCAGCAGTGTTAGAAGCAGGCCTGAATTAAATGAAATAACTTTTGCAAGGTTACTTGCATCAGCAGCAGTGTTTGAAGCGGGCCTGAATTAAATGAAAACTTTTGCAACGTTACTTGCATCAGCACAGCAGTGTTAGAAGCGGGCCTGAATTAAATGAAAACTTTTGCAAGGTTACTTGCATCAGCAGTATTAGGAGCGGGCCTGAATTAAATGAAAAGGTTATTGCATCAGCAGTGTTAGAAGCGGGCCTAAAATAAATGAAAAGGTTACTCGCATCAGCAGTGTTAGAAGCGGGCCTGAAGAAAATGAAATTTTTTGCAAGGTTACTTGCATCAGCACAGCAGTGTAAGAAGCGGGCCTGAATTAAATGAAATTTTTTGCAAGGTTATTTGCATCAGCACAGCAGTGTTAGAAGCGGGCCTGAAGAAATTGAAAACTTTTGCAAGGTTACTTGCATCAGCACAGCAGTGTTAGAACAGCGTCTGAGTTAAATGAAAACTTTTGCAAGGTTACTTGCATCAGCACAGCAGTGTTAGAAGCGGGACTGAAATAAATGAAAATTTTTGCAAGGTTACTTGCATCAGCAGTATTAGGAGCGGGCCTGAAGAAATTGAAAACTTTTGCAAGGTTACTTGCATCAGCACAGCAGTGTTAGAAGAGGGTCTGAGTTAAATGAAAACTTTTGCAAGGTTACTTGCATCAGCAGTGTTAGAAGTGGGCCTGAAATAAATGAAACAACTTTTGCAAGGTTACTTGCATCAGCAGCAGTTTTAGAAGCAGGCCTGAATTAAATGAAATAACTTTTGCAAGGTTACTTGCATCAGCAGCAGTGTTTGAAGCGGGCCTGAATTAAATGAAAACTTTTGCAACGTTACTTGCATCAGCACAGCAGTGTTAGAAGCGGGCCTGAATTAAATGAAAACTTTTGCAAGGTTACTTGCATCAGCAGTATTAGGAGCGGGCCTGAATTAAATGAAAAGGTTATTGCATCAGCAGTGTTAGAAGCGGGCCTAAAATAAATGAAAAGGTTACTCGCATCAGCAGTGTTAGAAGCGGGCCTGAAGAAAATGAAATTTTTTGCAAGGTTACTTGCATCAGCACAGCAGTGTAAGAAGCGGGCCTGAATTAAACGAAATTTTTTGCAAGGTTATTTGCATCAGCACAGCAGTGTTAGAAGCGGGCCTGAATTAAATGAAAATTTTTGCAAGGTTACTTGCATCAGCACAGCAGTGTTAGAAGCGGGCCTGAATTAAATGAAAACTTTTGCAAGGTTACTTGCATCAGCAGTATTAGGAGCGGGCCTGAATTAAATGAAAAGGTTATTGCATCAGCAGTGTTAGAAGCGGGCCTAAAATAAATGAAAAGGTTACTCGCATCAGCAGTGTTAGAAGCGGGCCTGAAGAAAATGAAATTTTTTGCAAGGTTACTTGCATCAGCACAGCAGTGTAAGAAGCGGGCCTGAATTAAATGAAAATTTTTGCAAGGTTACTTGCATCAGCAGTGTTAGAAGCGGGCGTGAATTTAATGAAAAGGTTACTTGCATCAGCAGTGTTAGAAGCGGGCCTGAGTTAAATGAAAAGGTTACGTGTATCAGCAGTGTTAGAAGCGGGTCAGAATTAAATGAAAACGTTACTTGCATCAGCAGTGTTAGAAGCGGGCCTGAATTAAATGAAAACTTTTTCAAGGTTACTTGCATCAGCACAGCAGTGTTAGAAGCGGGCCTGAATTAAATAAAAAGGTTACTTTCATCAGCAGTGTTAGAAGCGGGCCTGAATTAAATGAAAACTTTTGCAAGGTTACTTGCATCAGCACAGCAGTGTTAGAAGCGGGCCTGAATTAAATGAAAACTTTTGCAAGGTTACTTGCATCAGCAGTATTAGAAGCGGGCCTGAATTTAATGAAAAGGTTACTTGCATCAGCAGTGTTAGAAGCGGGCCTGAGTTAAATGAAAAGGTTACTTGTATCAGCAGTGTTAGAAGCGGGTCAGAATTAAATGAAAACGTTACTTGCATCAGCAGTGTTAGAAGCGGGCCTGAATTAAATGAAAACTTTTTCAAGGTTACTTGCATCAGCACAGCAGGTTTAGAAGCGGGCCTGAATTAAATAAAAAGGTTACTTTCATCAGCAGTGTTAGAAGCGGGCCTGAATTAAATGAAAACTTTTGCAAGATTACTTGCATCAGCACATCAGTGTTAGAAGCGGGCCTGAATTAAATCAAAATTTTTGCAAGGTTACTTGCATCAGCAGTATTAGGAGCGGGCCTGAAGAAATTGAAAACGTTTGCAAGGTTACTTGCATCAGCACAGCAGTGTTAGAAGAGGGTCTGAGTTAAATGAAAACTTTTGCAAGGTTACTTGCATCAGCAGTGTTAGAAGTGGGCCTGAAATAAATGAAACAACTTTTGCAAGGTTACTTGCATCAGCAGCAGTGTTAGAAGCAGGCCTGAATTAAATGAAATAACTTTTGCAAGGTTACTTGCATCAGCAGCAGTGTTGGAAGCGGGCCTGAATTAAATGAAAACTTTTGCAAGGTTACTTGCATCAGCACAGCAGTGTTAGAAGCGGGCCTGAATTAAATGAAAACTTTTGCAAGGTTACTTGCATCAGCAGTATTAGGAGCGGGCCTGAATTAAATGAAAAGGTTATTGCATCAGCAGTGTTAGAAGCGGGCCTAAAATAAATGAAAAGGTTACTCGCATCAGCAGTGTTAGAAGCGGGCCTGAAGAAATAGAAATTTTTTGCAAGGTTACTTGCATCAGCACAGCAGTGTAAGAAGCGGGCCTGAATTAAATGAAAACATTTGCAAGGTTACTTGCATCAGCAGTGTTAGAAGCGGGCCTGAATTTAATGAAAAGGTTACTTGCATCAGCAGTGTTAGAAGCGGGCCTGAGTTAAATGAAAAGGTTACTTGTATCAGCAGTGTTAGACGCGGGTCAGAATTAAATGAAAACGTTACTTGCATCAGCAGTGTTAGAAGCGGGCCTGAATTAAATGAAAACTTTTTCAAGGTTACTTGCATCAGCACAGCAGTGTTAGATGCGGGCCTGAATTAAATAAAAAGGTTACTTTCATCAGCACAGCAGTGTAAGAAGCGCGCCTGAATTAAATGGAAACGTTTGCAAGGTTAATTGCATCAGCAGAGTTAGAAGCGGGCCTGAATTTAATGAAAAGGTTACTTGCATCAGCAGTGTTAGAAGCGGGCCTGAGTTAAATGAAAAGGTTACTTGTATCCGCAGTGTTAGAAGCGGGTCAGAATTAAATGAAAACGTTACTTGCATCAGCAGTGTTAGAAGCGGGCCTGAATTAAATGAAAACTTTTTCAAGGTTACTTGCATCAGCACAGCAGTGTAAGAAGCGGGCCTGAATTAAATGAAAACATTTGCAAGGTTACTTGCATCAGCAGTGTTAGAAGCGGGCCTGAATTTAATGAAAAGGTTACTTGCATCAGCAGTGTTAGAAGCGGGCCTGAGTTAAATGAAAAGGTTACTTGTATCAGCAGTGTTAGACGCGGGTCAGAATTAAATGAAAACGTTACTTGCATCAGCAGTGTTAGAAGCGGGCCTGAATTAAATGAAAACTTTTTCAAGGTTACTTGCATCAGCACAGCAGTGTTAGAAGCGGGCCTGAATTAAATAAAAAGGTTACTTTCATCAGCACAGCAGTGTAAGAAGCGCGCCTGAATTAAATGGAAACTTTTGCAAGGTTAATTGCATCAGCAGAGTTAGAAGCGGGCCTGAATTTAATGAAAAGGTTACTTGCATCAGCAGTGTTAGAAGCGGGCCTGAGTTAAATGAAAAGGTTACTTGTATCAACAGTGTTAGAAGCGGGTCAGAATTAAATGAAAACGTTACTTGCATCAGCAGTGTTAGAAGCGGGCCTGAATTAAATGAAAACTTTTTCAAGGTTACTTGCATCAGCACAGCAGTGTAAGAAGCGGGCCTGAATGAAATGAAAATTTTTGCAAGGTTACTTGCATCAGCAGTGTTAGAAGCGAGCCTGAATTTAATAAAAAGGTTATTTGCATCAGCAGTGTTAGTAGCGGGCCTGAATTTAATGAAAAGGTTACTTGCATCAGCAGTGTTAGAAGCGGGCCTGAGTTAAATGAAAAGGTTACTTGTATTAGCATTGTTAGAAGTGGGCCTGAATTAAAAAAAAGGTTACTTTCATCAGCAGTGTTAGAAGCGGGCCTGAATTAAATGAAAATTTTTGCAAGGTTACTTGCATCAGCAGTATTTGGAGCGGGCCTGAAGAAATTGAAAACTTTTGCAAGGTTACTTGCATCAGCAGTGTTAGAAGTGGGCCTGAAATAAATGAAACAACTTTTACAAGGTTACTTGCATCAGCAGCAGTGTTAGAAGCAGGCCTGAATCAAATGAAATAACTTTTGCAAGGTTACTTGCATCAGCAGCAGTGTTGGAAGCGGGCCTGAATTAAATTAAAACTTTTGCAAGGTTACTTGCATCAGCAGTATTAGGAGCGGGCCTGAATTAAACGAAAAGGTTATTGCATCAGCAGTGTTAGAAGCGGGCCTAAAACAAATGAAAAGGTTACTCGCATCAGCAGTGTTAGAAGCGGGCCCGAATTAAATGGAAATTTTTGCAAGATTACTTGCATCAGCACAGCAGTGTTAGAAGCGGGTCTGAGTTAAATGAAAACTTTTGCAAGGTTACTTGCATCAACACAGCAGTGTTAGAAGCGGGCCTGAAGAAAATGAAACTTTTTGCAAGGTTACTTGCATCAGCACAGCAGTGTAAGAAGCGGGCCTGAATTAAATGAAAACTTTTGCAAGGTTACTTGCATCAGCAGTGTTAGAAGCGGGCCTGAATTTAATGAAAAGGTTACTTGCATCAGCAGTGTTAGAAGCGGGCCTGAGTTAAATGAAAAGGTTACTTGTATCAGCAGTGTTAGAAGCGGGTCAGAATTAAATGAAAACGTTACTTGCATCAGCAGTGTTAGAAGCGGGCCTGAGTTAAATGAAAATTTTTGCAAGGTTACTTGCATCAACACAGCAGTGTTAGAAGCGGGCCTGAAGAAAATGAAACTTTTTGCAAGGTTACTTGCATCAGCACAGCAGTGTAAGAAGCGGGCCTGAATTAAATGAAAACTTTTGCAAGGTTACTTGCATCAGCAGTGTTAGAAGCGGGCCTGAATTTAATGAAAAGGTTACTTGCATCAGCAGTGTTAGAAGCGGGCCTGAGTTACATGAAAAGGTTACTTGTATTAGCAGTGTTAGAAGCGGGCCTGAATTAAAAAAAAAGGTTACTTTCATCAGCAGTGTTAGAAGCGGGCCTGAATTAAATGAAAATTTTTGCAAGGTTACTTGCATCAGCAGTATTAGGAGCGGGCCTGAAGAAATTGAAAACTTTTGCAAGGTTACTTGCATCAGCACAGCAGTGTTAGAAGAGGGTCTGAGTTAAATGAAAACTTTTGCAAGGTTACTTGCATCAGCAGTGTTAGAAGTGGGCCTGAAATAAATGAAACAACTTTTGCAAGGTTACTTGCATCAGCAGCAGTGTTAGAAGCAGGCCTGAATCAAATGAAATAACTTTTGCAAGGTTACTTGCATCAGCAGCAGTGTTGGAAGCGGGCCTGAATTAAATGAAAACTTTTGCAAGGTTACTTGCATCAGCAGTATTAGGAGTGGGCCTGAATTAAATGAAAAGGTTATTGCATCAGCAGTGTTAGAAGCGGGCCTAAAACAAATGAAAAGGTTACTCGCATCAGCAGTGTTAGAAGCGGGCCCGAATTAAATGGAAATTTTTGCAAGGTTACTTGCATCAGCACAGCAGTGTTAGAAGCGGGCCTGAGTTAAATGAAAACTTTTGCAAGGTTACTTGCATCAACACAGCAGTGTTAGAAGCGGGCCTGAAGAAAATGAAACTTTTTGCAAGGTTACTTGCATCAGCACAGCAGTGTAAGAAGCGGGCCTGAATTAAATGCAAACTTTTGCAAGGTTACTTGCATCAGCAGTGTTAGAAGCGGGCCTGAATTTAATGAAAAAGTTCCTTGCATCAGCAGTGTTAGAAGCGGGCCTGAGTTAAATGAAAAGGTTACTTGCATCAGCACTGTTAGAAGCGGGCCTGAATTAAATGAAAACTTTTTCAAGGTTACTTGCATCAGCACAGCAGTGTTAGAAGCGGGCCTGAATCAAATGAAAAGTTTGCAAGGTTACTTGCATAAGCGCAGCAGTGTTAGAGGCGGGCCTGAAGAAAAAGAAAACGTTTGCAAGGTTACTTGCATCAGCAGTGTTAGAAGCGGGCCTAATTTTAATGAAAAAATAACTTGCATCAGCGTTGTTAGAAGCAGGTCTAAATTAAATGAAGAGGTTACTTGCATCAGCAGTTTTGGAAGTGGGCCTGAATTAAATGAACAGGTTAATTGCATCAGCAATGTTAGAAGCGGGCCTAAATCTAATGAAATCTTTTGCAAGATTACTTGCATCAGCACAGCAGTGTTAGAAGCGGGCCTGAAATAAATGAAAAATTGCAAGGTTACTTGCATCAGCACAGCAGTGTTAGAAGCGGGCCTGAAGAAAATGAAAAAGTTTTTGCAAGGTTACTTGCATCAGCAGTGTTAGAAGCGGGCCTGAATTAAATGAAAAGGTTACTTGCATCAGCAGTGTTAGAAGCAGGCCTAATATAAATGAAGAGGTTACTTGCATCAGCAGTTTTGGAAGTGGGGCTGAATTAAATAAAAAGGTTACTTGCATCAGCAGTGTTAGAAGCGGGCCTGAATTAAATGAAAACTTTTGCAAGGTTGTTTGTATCAGCAAAGTAGTGTTTGAAGCGGTTCTGAATTAAATGAAAACTTATGCAAGGTTACTTGCATCAGCACAGCAGTGTTAGAAGCGGGCCTGAAGAAAATGAAAACTTTTGCAAGGTTACTTGCATCAGCACAGCAGTGTTGGAAGCGGGCCTGAATTAAATGAAAAATTTTGCAAGGTTACTTGCATCAGCAGTGTTAGAAGCGGGCCCGAATTAAATGAAAAAAAATTGCAAGGTTACTTGCATCAGCAGCAGTGTTAGAAGCGGGCCTGAACTAAATGAAAAAAAAAAACTTTTGCAAGGTTACTTGCATCTGCAGTGTTACAAGCGGGCTTGAGTTAAATTTAAAAATTTTTGCAAGGTTTATTGCATTAGCAGCAAGGTTAGAAGCGGGCATGAACTAATTGAAAAATTTTTGGAAGGTTTTTTGCGTCAGTAGCAGTGTTAGAAGCGGGACTGAATTAAATGAAAAAACTGTTGCAAGGTTACTTGCATCAGCAGCAGTGTTAGAAGCGGGCCTGAAATACGTGAAAAAACTGTTACAAGGTTACTTGGATCAGCAGCAGTGTTAGAAGCGAGCCTGAATTAAATGAAAAACTTTTGCAAGGTTACTTGCATCAGCAGCAGTGTTAGAAGCGGGCCTGAATTAAATGAAGAAACTTTTGCTTTTGCAAGGATACTTGCATTAGCACAGCAGTGTTTGAAGCGGGCCTGAAATAAATGAATACTTTTGCAAGATTACTTGTATCAGCAAATTAGTGTTAGAAGCGGGCCTGAGTTAAATGAAATTTTTGCAAGGTTACTTGCATCAGCACAGCAGTGTTAGAAGCGGGCGTGAAATAAATGAAATTTTTTGCAAGGTTACTTGCATCAGCAGTGTTAGAAGCGGGCCTGAATTAAATGAAATTTTTGCAAGGTTACTTTCATGAGCACAGCAGTGTTAGAAGCGGGCCTGAATTAAATGAAATTTTTTGCAAGGTTACTTGCATCAGCAGTGTTAGAAGCGGGCCTGAGTTAAATGAAAACTTTAGCAAGGTTACTTGCATCAGCACAGCAGTGTTAGAAGCGGGCCTGTAGAAAATGAAATCTTTTGCAAGGTTACTTGCATCAGCACAGCAGTGTTAGAAGCGGGCCTGAATTGAATGAAAAATTTTGCAAGGCTACTTGCATCAGCAGTGTTAGAAGTGGGCCCGAATTAAATGAAAAAAAAATTGCAAGGTTACTTGCATCAGCAGCAGTGTTAGAATCGGGCCTGAACTAAATGAAAAAAAAAACTTTTGCAAGGTTACTTCCAACCGCAGTGTTAGAAGCGAGCTTGAATTAAATGAAAAATTTTTGGAAGGTTTTTTGCGTCAGTAGCAAGGTTAGAAGCGGGCATGAATTAATTGAAAAAGTTTTGGAAGGTTTTTTTGCGTCAGTAGCAGTGTTAGAATTGGGCCTGAATCAAATGAAAAAACTGTTGCAAGGTTACTTGCATCAGCAGCAGTGTTAGAAGCGGGCCTGAATTAAATGAAATTTTTGCAAGGTTACTTTCATGAGCACAGCAGTGTTAGAAGCGGGCCTGAATTAAATGAAATTTTTTGCAAGGTTACTTGCATCAGCAGTGTTAGAAGCGGGCCTGAGTTAAATGAAAACTTTAGCAAGGTTACTTGCATCAGCACAGCAGTGTTAGAAGCGGGCCTGTAGAAAATGAAATCTTTTGCAAGGTTACTTGCATCAGCACAGCAGTGTTAGAAGCGGGCCTGAATTGAATGAAAAATTTTGCAAGGCTACTTGCATCAGCAGTGTTAGAAGTGGGCCCGAATTAAATGAAAAAAAAATTGCAAGGTTACTTGCATCAGCAGCAGTGTTAGAATCGGGCCTGAACTAAATGAAAAAAAAACTTTTGCAAGGTTACTTCCAACCGCAGTGTTAGAAGCGGGCTTGAATTAAATGAAAAATTTTTGGAAGGTTTTTTGCGTCAGTAGCAAGGTTAGAAGCGGGCATGAATTAATTGAAAAAGTTTTGGAAGGTTTTTTTGCGTCATTAGCAGTGTTAGAATCGGGCCTGAATCAAATGAAAAAACTGTTGCAAGGTTAATTGCATCAGCAGCAGTGTTAGAAGCGGGCCTGAACTAAATGAAAAAACTGTTGCAAGGTTACTTGGATCAGCAACAGTGTTAGAAGCGAGCCAATGAAATGAAAAAACTACTGCAATGTTAATTGCATCAGCAGCAGTGTTAGAAGCGGGCCTGAATTAAATGAAAAAACTTTTGCAAGGATACTTGCATTAGCACAGCAGTGTTTGAAGCGGGCCTGAAATAAATGAATACTTTTGCTAGATTACTTGTATCAGCACAACAGTGTTAGAAGCGGGCCTGAATTAAATGAAAATTTTGCAAGGTTACTTGCATCAGCACAGCAGTGTTAGAAGCGGGCCTGAAATAAATCAAAACTTTTGCAAGGTTACTTGCATGAGCACAGCAGTGTTAGAAGCGGGCCTGAATTACATAAAATTTTTTGCAAGGTTACTTGCATCAGCAGTGTTAGAAGCGGGCCTGAGTTAAATGAAATTTTTTGCAAGGTTACTTGCATCAGCACAGTAGTGTTAGAAGCGGGCCTGAATTAAATGAAAAAACTTTTGCAAGGATACTTGCATTAGCACAGCAGTGTGTGAAGCGGGCCTGAAATAAATGAAAATTTTGCAAGGTTACTTGCATCAGCACAGCAGTGTTAAAAGCGGGCGTGAATTAAATGAAAACTTTGCAAGGTTACTTGTATCAGCACAACAGTGTTAGAAGCGGGCCTGAATTAAATGAAAACTTTTGCAAGGTTACTTGCATCAGCACAGCAGTGTTAGAAGCGGGCCTGAAGAAAATGAAAACTTTTGCAAGGTTACTTGCATCAGCACAGCAGTGTTAGAAGCGGGCCTGAATTAAATGAAAAATTTTGCAAGGCTACTTGCATCAGCAGTGTTAGAAGCGGGCCCGAAATAAATGAAAAAAAAAATTGCAAGGTTACTCGCATCAGCAGCAGTGTTAGAAGTGGGTCTGAACTAAATGAAAAAAAAACTTTTGCAAGGTTACTTGCAACCGCAGTGTTAGAAGCGGGCTTGAATTAAATGAAAAATTTTTGGAAGGTTTTTTGTGTCAGTAGCAAGGTTAGAAGCGGGCATGAATTAAATGAAAAATTTTTGAAAGGTTTTTTGCGCCAGTAGCACTGTTAGAAGCGGGCCCGAATTATATGAAAAAAACTGTTGCAAGGTTACTTGCATCAGCAGCAGTGTTAGAAGAGGGCCTGAACTAAATGAAAAAACTGTTGCAAGGTTACTTGGATCAGCAGCAGTGTTAGAAGCGAGCCTATTAAATGAAAAAACTTTTGCAATGTTACTTGCATCAGCACAGCAGTGTCTGAAGCGGGCCTGAAATAAATGAATACTTTTGCAAGATTACTTGTATCAGCACATTAGTGTTAGAAGCGGGCCTGAACTAAAAATAAAAACTTTTGCAAGGATACTTGCATTAGCACAGCAGTGTCTGAAGCGGGCCTGAAATAAATGAATACTTTTGCAAGATTACTTGTATCAGCACATTAGTGTTAGAAGCGGGCCTGAATTAAATGAAAATTTTGCAAGGTTACTTGCATCAGCACAGCAGTGTTAGAAGCGGGCCTGAAATAAAAGAAAACTTTTGCAAGGTTACTTGCATGAGCACAGCAGTGTTAGAAGCGGGCCTGAATTAAATGAAATTTTTTGCAAGGTTACTTGCAGCAGCAGTGTTAGAAGCGAGCCTGATTAAATGAAAAACTTTTGCAATATTACTTGCATCAGCAACAGTGTTAGAAGCGGGCCTGAATTAAATGAAAAAACTTTTGCAAGGATACTTGCATTAGCACAGCAGTGTTTGAAGCGGGCCTGAAATAAATGAATACTTTTGCAAGATTACTTGTATCAGCACATTAGTGTTAGAAGCGGGCCTGAATTAAATGAAAATTTTGCAAGGTTACTTGCATCAGCACAGCAGTGTTAGAAGCGGGCCTGAAATAAATGAAAACTTTTGCAAGGTTACTTGCATGAGCACAGCAGTGTTAGAAGCGGGCCTGAATTAAATGAAATTTTTTGCAAGGTTACTTGCATCAACAGTGTTAGAAGCGGGCCTGAATTAAATGAAAAAGTTATTGCATCAGCAGTCTTAGAAGCGGGCCTAAAATAAATGGAAAGGTTACTTGCATCAGCAGTTTTGGAAACGGGCCTGAAATAAATAAAAAGGTTACTTGCATCAGCAGTGTTATAAGCGGGCCTGAATTTAATGAAAAGGTTACTTGCATCAGCAGTGTAAGAAGCGGGACTTAATTTAATGAAAAAGTTACTTGCATCAGCAGTGTTTGAAGCGGGCCTGAATTAAATGAAATTTTTTGCAAGGTTACTTGCATCAGCAGTGTTATAAGCGGGCCTGAATTTAATGAAAAGGTTACTTGCATCAGCAGTGTAAGAAGCGGGACTTAATTTAATGAAAAAGTTACTTGCATCAGCAGTGTTAGAAGCGGGCCTGAATTAAATGAAATTTTTTGCAAGGTTACTTGCATCAACAGTGTTAGAAGCGGGCCTGAATTAAATGAAAAAGTTATTGCATCAGCAGTCTTAGAAGCGGGCCTAAAATAAATGGAAAGGTTACTTGCATCAGCAGTTTTGGAAACGGGCCTGAAATAAATAAAAAGGTTACTTGCATCAGCAGTGTTATAAGCGGGCCTGAATTTAATGAAAAGGTTACTTGCATCAGCAGTGTAAGAAGCGGGACTTAATTTAATGAAAAAGTTACTTGCAGCAGCAGTGTTAGAAGCGAGCCTGATTAAATGAAAAACTTTTGCAATATTACTTGCATCAGCAACAGTGTTAGAAGCGGGCCTGAATTAAATGAAAAAACTTTTGCAAGGATACTTGCATTAGCACAGCAGTGTTTGAAGCGGGCCTGAAATAAATGAATACTTTTGCAAGATTACTTGTATCAGCACATTAGTGTTAGAAGCGGGCCTGAATTAAATGAAAATTTTGCAAGGTTACTTGCATCAGCACAGCAGTGTTAGAAGCGGGCCTGAAATAAATGAAAACTTTTGCAAGGTTACTTGCATGAGCACAGCAGTGTTAGAAGCGGGCCTGAATTAAATGAAATTTTTTGCAAGGTTACTTGCATCAACAGTGTTAGAAGCGGGCCTGAATTAAATGAAAAAGTTATTGCATCAGCAGTCTTAGAAGCGGGCCTAAAATAAATGGAAAGGTTACTTGCATCAGCAGTTTTGGAAACGGGCCTGAAATAAATAAAAAGGTTACTTGCATCAGCAGTGTTATAAGCGGGCCTGAATTTAATGAAAAGGTTACTTGCATCAGCAGTGTAAGAAGCGGGACTTAATTTAATGAAAAAGTTACTTGCATCAGCAGTGTTTGAAGCGGGCCTGACTTAAATGAAAAGGTTACTTGCATCAGCAGTGTTAGAAGCGGGCCTGAATATAATGAAAATTTTTGTAAGGTTACTTGCATCAGCACAGCAGTGTTAGAAGCGGGCCTGAATTAAATGAAAATTTTTGCAAGGTTACTTGCATCAGCACAGCAGTGTTAGAAGCGGGCCTGAAGAAAATGAAAACTTTTGCAAGGTTACTTGCATCAGCAGTGTTAGAAGCGGGCCTGAATTAAATGAAACGTTTACTTGCATCAGCAGTGTTAGAAGCAGGCCTAAATTAAATGAAGAGGTTACTTGCATCAGCAGTTTTGGAAGCGTGCCTGAATTAAACAAAAAGGTTACTTGCATCAGCAGTGTTAGATGCGGGCCTGAATTAAATGAAAACCTTTGCAAGGTTACTTGCATCAGCACAGCAGTGTTAGAAGCGGGCCTGAATTAAATGAAAATTTTTGCAAGGTTACTTGGATCAGCACAATAGTGTTAGAAGCGGGCCTGAATCAGATGAAAACTTTGCAGGGTTACTTGCATCAGCACAATAGTGTTAGAAGCGGGCCTGAAATAAATGAAAACTTTTGCAAGGTTACTTGCATCAGCAGTGTTAGAAGCGGGCCTAAATTTAATGAAAAAGTTACTTGCATCAGCAGTGTTAGAAGCGGGCCTGAATTTACTGAAAAGGTTACTTGTATCAGCAGTGTTAGAAGCGGGTCAGAATTAAATGAAAACCTTACTTGCAGTGTTAGAAGCGGGCCTGAAGAAAATGAAAACCTTTGCAAGGTTACTTGCATCAGCACAGCAGTGTTAGAAGCGGGCCTGAATTAAATGAAAACCTTTGCAAGGTTACTTGCATCAGCACAGCAGTGTTAGAAGCGGGCCTGAAATAAATGAAAAGGTTATTGCATCAGCAGTCTTAGAAGCGGGCCTAAAATAAATGGAAAGGTTACTTGCATCAGCAGTTTTGGAAACGGGCCTGAAATAAATAAAAAGGTTACTTGCATCAGCAGTGTTATAAGCGGGCCTGAATTTAATGAAAAGGTTACTTGCATCAGCAGTGTAAGAAGCGGGACTTAATTTAACGAAAAAGTTACTTGCATCAGCAGTGTTTGAAGCGGGCCTGACTTAAATGAAAAGGTTACTTGCATCAGCAGTGTTAGAAGCGGGCCTGAATTTAATGAAAATTTTTGTAAGGTTACTTGCATCAGCACAGCAGTGTTAGAAGCGGGCCTGAATTAAATGAAAATTTTTGCAAGGTTACTTGCATCAGCACAGCAGTGTTAGAAGCGGGCCTGAAGAAAATGAAAACTTTTGCAAGGTTACTTGCATCAGCAGTGTTAGAAGCGGGCCTGAATTAAATGAAACGTTTACTTGCATCAGCATTGTTAGAAGCAGGCCTAAATTAAATGAAGAGGTTACTTGCATCAGCAGTTTTGGAAGCGTGCCTGAATTAAACAAAAAGGTTACTTGCATCAGCAGTGTTAGATGCGGGCCTGAATTAAATGAAAACCTTTGCAAGGTTACTTGCATCAGCACAGCAGTGTTAGAAGCGGGCCTGAATTAAATGAAAATTTTTGCAAGGTTACTTGGATCAGCACAATAGTGTTAGAAGCGGGCCTGAATCAGATGAAAATTTTTGCAAGGTTACTTGCATCAGCACAGCAGTGTTAGAAGCGGGCCTGAAGAAAATGAAAACTTTTGCAAGGTTACTTGCATCAGCAGTGTTAGAAGCGGGCCTGAATTAAATGAAACGTTTACTTGCATCAGCAGTGTTAGAAGCAGGCCTAAATTAAATGAAGAGGTTACTTGCATCAGCAGTTTTGGAAGCGTGCCTGAATTAAACAAAAAGGTTACTTGCATCAGCAGTGTTAGATGCGGGCCTGAATTAAATGAAAACCTTTGCAAGGTTACTTGCATCAGCACAGCAGTGTTAGAAGCGGGCCTGAATTAAATGAAAATTTTTGCAAGGTTACTTGGATCAGCACAATAGTGTTAGAAGCGGGCCTGAATCAGATGAAAATTTTTGCAAGGTTACTTGCATCAGCACAGCAGTGTTAGAAGCGGGCCTGAAGAAAATGAAAACTTTTGCAAGGTTACTTGCATCAGCAGTGTTAGAAGCGGGCCTGAATTAAATGAAACGTTTACTTGCATCAGCAGTGTTAGAAGCAGGCCTAAATTAAATGAAGAGGTTACTTGCATCAGCAGTTTTGGAAGCGTGCCTGAATTAAACAAAAAGGTTACTTGCATCAGCAGTGTTAGATGCGGGCCTGAATTAAATGAAAACCTTTGCAAGGTTACTTGCATCAGCACAGCAGTGTTAGAAGCGGGCCTGAATTAAATGAAAATTTTTGCAAGGTTACTTGGATCAGCACAATAGTGTTAGAAGCGGGCCTGAATCAGATGAAAACTTTGCAGGGTTACTTGCATCAGCACAATAGTGTTAGAAGCGGGCCTGAAATAAATGAAAACTTTTGCAAGGTTACTTGCATCAGCAGTGTTAGAAGCGGGCCTAAATTTAATGAAAAAGTTACTTGCATCAGCAGTGTTAGAAGCGGGCCTGAATTTAATGAAAACCTTACTTGCAGTGTTAGAAGCGGGCCTGAATCAGATGAAAATTTTTGCAAGGTTACTTGCATCAGCACAGCAGTGTTAGAAGCGGGCCTGAAGAAAATGAAAACTTTTGCAAGGTTACTTGCATCAGCAGTAATAGAAGCGGGCCTAAATTTAATGAAAAAGTTACTTGCATCAGCAGTGTTTGAACCGGGCCTGACTTAAATGAAAAGGTTACTTGCATCAGCAGCGTTAGAGGCGGGCCTGAATTTAAAGAAAACTTTTGTAAGGTTACTTGCATCAGCACAGCAGTGTTAGAAGCGGGCTTGAATTAAATGAAAACTTTTGCCAGGTTACTTGCATCAGCACAGCAGTGTTAGAAGCGGGCCTGAATCAAATGAAAATTTTGCAGGGTTACTTGCATAAGCACAGCAGTGTTAGAAGCGGGCCTGAAGAAAATGAAAACTTTTGCAAGGTTACTTGCATCAGCTCAATAGTGCTAGAACCGGGCCTGAAATAAATGAAAACTTTTGCAAGGTTACTTGCATCAGCAGTGTTAGAAGCGGGCGTAAATTTAATGAAAAAGTTACTTGCATCAGCAGTGTTTGAAGCGGGCCTGACTTAAATGAAAAGGTTACTTGCATCAGCAGTGTTAGAAGCGGGCCTGAATTTAATGAAAACTTGTGTAAGGTTACTTGCATCAGCACAGCAGTGCTAGATGCGGGCCTGAATTAAATGAAAAATTTTGCAAGGTTACTTGCATCAGCACAGCAGTGTTAGAAGCGGGCCTGAAGAAAATGAAAACTTTTGCAAGGTTACTTGCATCAGCGGTGTTAGAAGCGGGCCTGAATTAAAAGAAAAGTTTACTTGCATCAGCAGTGTTAGAAGCGGGCCTGAATTAAATGAAAACGTTTGCAAGGTTACTTGCATCAGCACAGCAGTGTTAGAAGCGGGCTTGAATTAAATGAAAACTTTTGCAAGGTTACTTGCATCAGAACAGCAGTGTTAGGAGCGGGACTGAATTAAATGTAAACTTTTGCAAGTTTAATTGCATCAGCACAGCAGTGTTAGAAGCGGGCCTGAATTAAATGAAAATTTTTGCAAGGTTACTTGCATCGGCAGTATTAGGAGCGGGCCTGAAGAATTTGAAAACTTTTGCAAGGTTACTTGCATCAGCACAGCAGTGTTAGAAGCTGGCCTGAATTAAATGAAAACTTTTGCAAGGTTACTTGCATCAGCACAGCAGTGTTAGAAGCGGGCTTGAATTAAATGAAAACTTTTGCAAGGTTACTTGCATCAGAACAGCAGTGTTAGGAGCGGGACTGAATTAAATGTAAACTTTTGCAAGTTTAATTGCATCAGCACAGCAGTGTTAGAAGCGGGCCTGAATTAAATGAAAATTTTTGCAAGGTTACTTGCATCAGCAGTATTAGGAGCGGGCCTGAAGAAATTGAAAACTTTTGCAAGGTTACTTGCATCAGCACAGCAGTGTTAGAAGAGGGTCTGAGTTAAATGAAAACTTTTGCAAGGTTACTTGCATCAGAAGTGTTAGAAGCGGGCCTGAATTTAATGAAAACTTTTGCAAGGTTACTTGCATCAGCAGTGTTAGAAGCGGGCCTGAATCAAATGAAAATTTTGCAAGGTTACTTGCATAAGCACAGCAGTGTTAGAAGCGGGCCTGAAAAAAATGAAAACTTTTGCAAGGTTACTTGCATAAGCACAGCAGTGTTAGAAGCGGGCCTGATTTAATTGAAAACTTTTGCAAGGTTACTTGCATCAGCAGTGTTAGAAGCGGGCCTGAATCAGATGAAAGTTTTGCAGGGTTACTTGCATAAGCACAGCAGTGTTAGAAGCGGGCCTGAAGAAAATGAAAACTTTTGCAAGGTTACTTGCATCAGCAGTGTTAGAAGTGGGCCTGAATCAGATGAAAACTTTGCAGGGGTACTTGCATCAGCACAATAGTGTTAGAAGCGGGCCTGAAATAAATGAAATCTTTTGCAAGGTTACTTGCATCAGCAGTGTTAGAAGCGGGCCTAAATTTAATGAAAAAGTTACTTGCATCAGCAGTGTTTGAAGCGGGCCTGACTTAAATGAAAAGGTTACCTGCATCAGCAGTGTTATAAGCGGGCCTGAATTCAATGAAAACTTTTGTTAGGTTACCTGCATCAGCACAGCAGTGTTAGAAGCGGGCCTGAATTAAAGTAAAACTTTTGCAAGTTTACTTGCATCAGCACAGCAGTGTTAGAAGCGGGCCTGAAGAAAATGAAAACTTTTGCAAGGTTACTTGCATCAGCAGTGTTAGAAGCGGGCCTGAATTAAATGAAAAGTTTACTTGCATCAGCAGTGTTAGATGCGGGCCTGAATTAAATGAAAACTTTTGCAAGGTTACTTGCATCATCACAGCAGTGTTAGAAGCGGGCCTGAATTAAATGAAAACTTTTGCAAGATTACTTGCATCAGCACAGCAGTGTTAGAAGCGGGCCTGAATTAAATGAAAACTTTTGCAAGGTTACTTGCATCAGCACAGCAGTGTTAGAAGCGGGCCTGAAGAAAATGAAAACTTTTGCAAGGTTACTTGCATCAGCACAGCAGTGTTAGAAGCGGGCCTGAATTAAATGAAAACTTTTGCAAGGTTACTTGCATCAGCAGTGTTAGAAGCGGGCCTGAATTTAATGAAAAGGTTACTTGCATCAGCAGTGTTAGAAGCGGGCCTGAATTAAAAGAAAATGTTACTTGCATCAGCAGTGTTAGAAGCGGGCCTGAATTAAATGAAAACGTTACTTGCATCAGCAGTGTTAGAAGCAGGCCTGACTTAAATGAAAAGGTTACTTGCATCAACAGTGTTAGAAGCGGGCCTGAATTAAATGAAAACATTACTTGCATCAGCAGTGTTAGAAGCGGGCCTGAATTAAATGAAAAAAAAATCCAAACAAAAATTAAATCGTAATTCAATTGTGAAATTTTAAAAGTCAACATTCAATAAGTCCATTGGCTGCAGCCGATTCTAACAGTTTGATTTGGCTGACTTGTGCCGCAGAAAGGAGGGCACGCTTTGCTGCTGTTCGGATTTGCCCAGCCCTGCTGAAGTCACGCTCGCTCTGGGCGCTTGTAACTTGAACAGGTAGGAGAGCTGCCGAGCGACACTTCGACGCTGAGCCCTACCAGAACTTGGCGGAGTCCGGACTGACAGCCTTGAAAGACTTCAGTTTATTTGACTCCAGCTCTTTCACTGCCGCTTCGTTGGTTTGAGTTTCGTCACAAGGTACCCGCGAGTCCAACTGTTGATGTCGTTAGCAAGTCTGTCTTGAATCGCCGCTCAGCTGTGCCTATCTCCGGCAGAAAAGAGAAATTCTTGAATGTGGGTGGGGTATAAGAAAGCAGCAATCCAGTGAAGAGCTGCGATGCCCAGTCCAATGCGTTGAATTTGCTTCTGGATGTGGAAACAGGGGAAGCCATCGTCTGGTGGAGGGTGGGCTGACCAGAAGGAGTTACTAGCCAACAAGAGTCCCGGTGACGCTTCATGTGACTCGTACAAGAAGAATTAGCAATCAGAACCATTATATCATCAAATAATTATCTAGCAAGTATGTGCTTGTTTATATATTTAGGTAACGTAATTATGACAAAAGAAACCGGACGACACAGCGTACCTCAAAGCAATTTTTGCATGCTGCAATACCGGGTTGTACAGCTCCGTCAACGGTAACGGACTGAAAGATCTGCCAGACATTTTCTTCCCTTTGGGGTCAGAGTGACGCGTTCCAAACGTGACCTCAGGAGGCGGGTAATGTAAAAATTGGGAATAGTCAGTATGAACTAAAACTGAGCAGCAACAGGTGAAAAAGATTGATTTATGTTCGTAAAAAGCGTGTGCCGTATTTACTGCCACCTATCACAAAGGTGTTATTGAGTCTCGGTACATCAAATGGACTCTAAAAGGTGCTAAAAGGTGTGAAAGAAGCGTTAAATGTGTGAACAGCAGCCTCAACAGGTGTGAAGTGAATTTCAAAAGATGTGAACGAAGTGAAGTGTGAAAGGTGTTAGCAGAAGCGTAAAGGTGTGAACTCTTTCAAAAGTCAGGCCCGGGCCAGGCCCGGCCTGGCTTGGTTGCTGGCCCTAAAAATTAGGCTTAAGCGCGGTTCAGTCGTAAAAAACCCGGCTCCGGTTTCACCTCTGTGCATCAGGGCAGAGATTTTAATGATTCGGCCATGTTTTGATTTTTCTCGGTCATTTTTG